>NC_138548.1:81924862-82442362 GCF_964273705.1 Natrix helvetica
ATATATTTATACACTAGGACATATCCACATATGAATAAATGGTGATATTCTTGATTGGAGGGGAGAATAGTGGATACAGGGGTAATAGATATCTGCAAATTGAATACATTAAGCTGTACAGTATTGGCTCAGAAAAGACCATAAAAGTAAGGATAACACCAATATAGATTATGTAGCAATAATCAACTACCTCACCAGCCTCTTTTAGACTATTTCTATATCTATGGAGAAAATACAGAAGCTATTTTTGTTATCTGCAGCAGTTACAACTGCCACAAACGCTGAATTAGCAAATGCTGAAACCATGGGAAGGAACATGCACATTGGGTGGGTTAAATGTTTTGTCACTCTGCATGACTGTGAATAAATGCCACTAGTAGTTACAAATAATTTTTTTGAGTAAGCAAATATGCGTTCTATGAACAATAAAAAATCTGGTATTTATATAGGATGTATTAATGATGACAATAAGATTTACATTTGTGATTCCTTCTCTCCCTTGTTGCATACATGCATGTGCTATATATCACACATGTCGTTCTATAGATGCATGTGCTATATATCATACATGTTGTTATATAGATCATATTTTCTATCCTTTATGCTAACCTGAATAATAAGGTTCACAGCCTAAATCAGTTTATTCAAGATACAGCTTCATGAATCAATAATGAACGAAGTAACCAGGCCAGGAAGTATTAAATACTTCAGGAAACCTAAACTAGAAGGTTCTCTTCACCTAAAAGTGAAGCATTTTCTTTTGTATAATACATTTCTTTGTCAGAACCAAGCTGTACAGCAGGGAACAGACAAGAGATAATACTTACAACTGGTTGATGGGCTGTCAACCACGTCCAGATCCGCTCTCCGGAAGCCCTGCATCTGGCGTGACGAATGCAGCGTCGACTTGATGGCTCTCTCGTGGGCGGTCAGGACAATGGCCGAGGGCCTCCCCGGGCTGCTGGGACTGGAGATGGACCTCCGCATGAATGCCAGTTTGTCTTTGGTCCTTCTTTTCATGTCATCCCATCTGTGCTTAATATCTTTTACAGACCTAGGAACATGGCTCACTGATGTGATTTTTCTGGCTATAACTTCCCAGATCTTGTCCCTGTCTGCATGAGATAGACGTATTGTGTCCCTTCCAAACAGCCTGGCTTCGTTCCGAGTCACTTCAGTGACAAGAATGTCCAGTTCTTCTCTGGAGAACTTGGGCTTCCTCTTTCGTTCAGTCATATTCCTTGGGTTCAATATCCCACAAAGGATAAATGGTAAAAGGAAATCAATGTGATATACTCACACTACTAAAAACAAGAAACATGTCCCATTGTATATTAATTTCCAGCTTGATGACTTTCCTCTCAAGATAATGCCTTCCACTCTTACACAAGATATTTTGTTTGTAAAACAGCAGTCCTCTTAGGTTGGTGGGGAACAAAGATACACGTGCAACGTGTACCATTTGTTGTGTAATCTTTGCATGTAAATGAACAGGTATTTGGAGGCTTTGTTCGTTCTTGGAGAAATGTAATTATCTTTGGTAAGAAACAAAACAACTACCAAATATTGTGATACAAAAAACAATTCTAGGGGTTAAAAACGATGAACCCTGAAGGTATTTACAACAGGGCAATGACTCAAGAGACCTAATGGATTAAACACATTATACCAAATCAATAAATAAAATCAGCAAGGGTATTCTGTATTTTCCACACTGAGAATTTCCCAAGATTACCAACTGTTTCTCCTCCTTGATTAAATGATGTTGCTTTTTTCATGGAAAACAATGAATAGTGTTTCTGTTCAATAGGTTAATTAAAGTTTACTTGATACTGCAAACAAATTCTAACAGACAAAAGAGAAATGAGATGCTAAAAAGAACCATGGCTACATTCAAAATTTACAACTCTGTTTGGGAAATGGGGAGAATCTGAGAACTTGTGATATTTATCTGCAACAAATATTCACTCAGTTATTTTCCATAATGTTTTGTAATTGGATATAATTTTCATCCAAATGTTCTATCTCTTATGGGCTTTGATTGACATTTCATACCAGACAAATTTAGCAAATATCCTACAACTAACATATACAATAGTTTGCTAAAAAGTCTTCCTGATCCACCCATAATGTTTATCACATGTCTATGACAAATACTTAACCAGGTGTGTGTGGTGGGTGTGTGATGCTAGTTCGCATCGTGGTGCACCCTGGATAGCACAGTAGTGTGAACCAAATGACTAGTAACAAGTGGCAGCTAGACTACACTGAAGAATTGGCAGTTAACGACAGTTGGCAGCCAGACATCTCAGTAGAACTCATGGCTCTCTAACTACTATAAGTCGATGTATTTGCCATATGCTAAATAAATACACTTAAACAGAAAAGACTCTTTCCATATTTATGTAAAATGCAATGTTGCATAGTTCAAAAATGTGACAGATAGAACATTTTAATAACATACAACCATTCCCCACAAATAGCACAGAATACACTTACTCCATGATAAATTATATCAACATATATTCTAGGAGCCCCAGAATAATTCAGAATATACTATATTGTATTTTGTCAAAATCCTTCATTTTCTGTATTGTTGAATTTTACATCCAGTATAATCCATTACACCAGACTTTCATGCAAACCTAAGTTAATGTACTCAGAAATAAATTACATTTTAGTAATGAATTCTTCAAGAACTTATTTTAGAAGGCTTGGGCAGTTCTAATTTAACCATAATTGCAACTGCCAAGAAGTAGGTCTCATCAATTGTACTGTCGTTATCTGGAGTACCTTACATCCAAAGAGAACGCGAAGCTCAAAATGTATATCCTAATATTTCAAATTTTAATTTAGCAAAATAAAATGTAGGAAAAGAAAGAAATCTATGCTTTTGAATACTTTGACTACTTTGAGGCAGCATAAGCCATAAAAGAAGCTGTTCTACCATTACAGTTTTAAATCCAGGCAATATTTTAAAAGAATTGGTATCCTTCTAGGTTTATATTCCTGTCAACATCACCAGTAACCATAAATTGGTTATCGTATTCCAATGAGAGAAGGTAGCCCACATTTCTCTTTACTAGTAGCATATTTCCCTAGCTAACATGGCAGTTTACAAATACAGTATCTTCCTTTCCCTATCATGTTACCTATTTTTAATGATGTGACCCAAGCATTTTTAGAAAATAAGAAACAATGCTATGCCAGCCTATTACAACTTGACGATATGAAAGAAAATAGAAAGGCAGCAAACTGAAAAGATAGAATAAAACTGTTTCCCATTCAACTGCAAATTTCAATAATACAATACAATACAATACAATAGCAGAGTTGCAAGGGTCCTTGGAGGTCTTCTAGTCCAACCCCCTGCCTAGGCAGGAAACCCTATACCGTTTCAGACAAATGGCTATCCAACATCTCTTAAAGACTTAGTGTTGGGGCATTCAAAACTTCTAGAGGCAAGCTTTTCCACTGATTAATTGTTCTAACTGTCAGGAAATTTGTCCTCAGTTCTAAGTTGCTTCTTTCCTTGATTAGTTTCCACCCATTGCTTCTTGTTCTACCCTCAGGGGCCTTGGAGAATAGTTTGACTCCCTCTTCTTTGTGGCAACCCCAGAGATATTGGAACACTGCTATCATGTCTCCCCTAGTCCTTCTTTTCATTAAACTAGACATACCCAGTTCCTGCAACAGTTCTTCATATGTCTTAGTCTCCAGTCCCCTAATCATCTTTGTTGCTCTTCTCTGCACTCTTTCTAGAGTCTCCACATCTTTTCTACATCGTGGCGACCAAAATCAACATTATACCGACAAATTGTTAACACCAAGAAATGTTACAGAACTCAACAGACTTTTCAAGAAGTTGAGAAGGTAACCTATAAATGGCTCCACTATTTCCACTATGTTCTGTTGGAGCCAGGCTATTCGGTTAGATATTCTTTTTAAATTGTGGAAAGATATTTTAAAATGGCCACAAAGTCAATGAAAATTAATTATTGGTAGTAGCCACAGAACATTTTATCTGAAAAGAAAAATAAAAGGAGGGAGAAGAAAAAACTGGCATGAACAATACTAGACAATACTAGTATAGCATTGTAATATAGTATAGCACAGGGGTGTCCAAACTTGGGAACTTTAAGACTTGTGGACTTCAACTCCCAGAATTCCCCAGCCAGCATGGCTGGCTGGGGAATTCTGGGAGTTGAAGTCCACAAGTCTTAAAGTTCCCAAGTTTGGACACCCCTGGTATAGCAGTATATAAGTCCAACTGGTTGGAATATACAATAACACATCTCACAAGTAAACTGTAATATAAATATAGTTATATAGACATTTGCCTTAATTTGTTATTTTTTTTTATTTGATAAATACTTTTCATTGACTACTTAGTTTCTTCTGTATTCCACCTTCACTATTATTATATTTGCACTCCAATGATATGCAGGCATGCTGACTCACAAATCACATTAAGTTCAATATGATTTCCTTTGAAGTAAATCAAAATAATATTGTAAATTTCTATATAGGAGGACATGTTTTGAATGGTTTAAAAATAACCAGTGTTAATCTGATATTTGATACTAGTGTGCCACTTCATCTGTATAATATATCTTCAAGGAATGAATTGATACATTTCTGATATATAATATGCCTTCCTAGTAGGAATTGCTGGAAGTTATAAATCAAATTTCCCCAACTCTTGCAATGCAGATACCATAATTTTTATTCATATCATTGTTACATTATTTTAAAAGGCCTTATTTTTAGTACAATATCTTCAAAGTATTTTGCCATGAGTCAGCTACCATTTGAAATAATCTGTAGCACAAATTTACACACTGATCCAACTGCAATAATTAGGCATACTGTATATCGCAACTGATTTAGGGAATAAACAGCAGCAGCAATTACTGACCAATTTGTTCTGTTTTTAAGTTGTTGCAAAGTTGTGAAATACTCATTATGTAATAAGAAGTAATAGGAGAGTGATCAAACTGAAATTTGTTGATGCAGATATGATACATCTACTCTACTTGTCCCCTGTGCCATTAAAAACAAAGTTAAAACAGCCAATAACCTTAACAAAAAGGATCAAGCAAGTTTCCTACAACCAAGTTTTTTTCTATTTATGTTCTGATCTAGTAGCAAATCCTTTTGAAGTTATTTTAATACACATAAAAGGTAAATATAAGCAAACTGCAGAAATCACTTCTAAATCACTGTAATGACCAAGCTCTGTCTTTGTCCCCTATAAAACTCTGGGTTTTTTTGTACAAAGGAGGATAAACAAAATTTAAAAGAAAATGTATCAATGAAATTAAAAATTAAGTCATACATAATTCGTTTTTCAAGACTGAAAACAGGGAAGTATATTCTTTCTTTTTACAGATGCAAATAAAGACACACAGGGAAATTATATATAGGAAACAGACTCACCTCATCCAGTTTGATGTAGTCTCATCTGTTCCATCTATGGATTTATAGTGGTTGTTCTTATCAACAATCTGAAAAAAAACATACATTTGTAACAAAGTTAAGATCATGTACTTTAAGGTAATTAAATGAATAAATGTAATAGTTTAATTTTTCATTCTTAGAACAATATATCCTATTTATTTCTTGGAGCTGACAAAAAAAATCATCTGGAAGACAGCTGGGTTTTGCAGTCTGTGGAAATATGCTTTCTTCTACGAAAACCTGACTCCAAAGTTTTACTTTGTTCTTTACACTTTAATCCTTGCCTGAAGATTAGTTCTATGAGGAGTTTCTTAATTACATATGTTCTTCTTATAGCTGAATTACAGTCAAGTATGTCCAGATGTTAATCTCACTGATTCCTTAAAGAATCACCCAGCTGAGAATACTCACCAGCCAAGAGAAAAATCCTGCTGACTTGTCCTGACTAGACAGCTTCCCTTCATATGGTCCAAAGATGCGACCTTTGGGGATAACATCATTTACGCAGCGCACATCTCGTTCCCCATGTGGCTCTTTGATCACTTCCATGCCAGGAGGGATAGTGAGCACAGCTCTTTCAGGGATGCCAATGGGTACTGGAGTATCAGACACAAACATTGGTGGGCCATGATTTGGACATTCATCTACAAAGTACTCCTGGCACGACTCACAAACTATAGAAAGAGGAAATAACAAGAATGAGTCTAGCCCTCCTAATCTTGCTAAGGATGCCAGTAAGTTTTTTGAATTTAATTTTAATTTTCAAATAAAACTTACTGATGAGTTACACCTTCCACCAACATTGTAAACAAATTACCAAAAATATATGAGGGATTTTTTTTAAAATTAAAAAGCAATTCCCAGCCATAAAGCTACATCTCTCTGAGTCATAGGTTATGCATTCAACAAGGATTTCAGCTCATTCAATACTGCAAACATTTGCAATAGTAAAGCAAATGTTTGCTTCCTAAATGAAGGTATAATTCACAAAATCTTGCCTAAAAGTATCAAATATCATTTAATCCAACCACTCCTAGAAGCAAAAGTAAAGAACTTTATTTTACCACATCTACTATGTTTATGTTCCCCTGTATACCTCATCCTTACTCCACAAAACCAATACAAAGGAAAGAGTATAGTATGAGTTAAGGCAGGAAAATATGTAATACAGTTGCTGTGGAGGCTCTTTGAACTAGAGATTATTCCTGGCCCAATGAATATTTTTTTAAAAAATGTAAATACATGTGAATAGTCCTGATAGTTTACATTCACATCATAATGTAAATGACTGTGTATGAAGTAGCTCTTTTTCATAATTAAGTATCAGGCCAAGGTTTGCAATTAATCCTTTAGTACTTGTATTCCTTTCATAATTTCCTGAGGTTTTTCAATAGCTCCAAGGCTTGATTTAAAAAAAAATCTCTTTTATGGAAATGCAAAAAGCAGCTTTACCAGACTACAACTGGATAAATTTATGGTGGCTCTTAACTACTCATTATCTATTATTCTATTGCACCCTCATAAAGCTGTCAATATATAATTGGAGATAGCACATGTATGTAAATGAAGAAATAGCAATTTTGGCAAGATCAGCACTGTGGGAATTATGTCAGAACAGTGACATTGATTATAACTTTTTGAACTGAAACAAGAGTTCAAAGCAATACTAAGGAAGAATTAATGTAATTTTCCTTGCATATTGTATCAGAACAATACAATAGTTTTGCCAAGTTTTGTTTAAATGTAAATTTGGACATAAACTTGAAGAGATATGTTTAATGCTTTCTGAATTGGAATCCCAATTCTCACCCACATGAGATAAACAGATAACTTTTTTCTCTTTCAATAGAAGAATCATTTTGCACATCTCTATTGGACTTCATGTATGCTCGACTTACAACAGTTCATTTAGTGACCGTTAAGGTACAACATCACTGGAAAAAAGTGACTTATGACTGTTTTTCACACTTATGACCCTTGCAGCCTCCCAGGATCAAATTTCAGATGCTTGTCAACTGACTCATATTTATGATAGTTGCAGAGTCCAGGAGTCACGTGATCACCTTTTGTTACCTTCTGACAGGCAAATTCAATGAGGAAACCAGTTTCACGTAACAACCTATTACAAATTTACCAACTGCAATGATTCGCTTAACAGCTGTGGCAAAAAAAATCGTAAAATGGAGCAAAAGTCACTTAACAAATGTTTCACTTAGCAACATAAATTTTGGGCTGCATTGTGGTCGTAAATTGAGGACCACTTGTATAGGGTCAGATTCACAACCAACCCTATGGTGAGAATTTTTTTTTTTTTTAGTAAATGTAATGTTTTGCTACATTCCTGCCATGGGACTCTTATGATTAAAAAAAAAATCTAATGTGAGGAGCTAGGATGTAAATTTAAGTAAAAGTGACATTACTTGATTATATCCCTTTTGATAAATAAAATAAAGTTAGCTTCTTTATGTCTAGCTCTTTACTCTGGAAAGAAACATTTGCAACAAGCAACCAAGCATAGAGAGCACTAAGGATTTTACAGATTAAACATAAAAATGTCATGTCAGTTAGCATTATAGGTAACAAAATACTTTTCTAGTGGACAATATCAATTTGAGAATTAAAATCAAATCTGTCAGAGAAAGTTTGCCTTGTTTCCTGTGGTATCTTATGTATGACAGATAAAAACTGTTGAGAAGTAGTCTTGCTGAGCCTCTCTTTTGAAAATTCTGTCCTTCAAATTTTCTTATATCTTAGATGGTTTCATGGATTTAAATAATGCTGCTGAATATATTTAAAATTGCCTCTTGGATATAAGCTATACTATTTAATAATAAAAAATATGAAACAGTTTAGCTGTAGGGTTTGAAGCCTTTTTAAATGCCGATGCCATCATGTATAACAACATTGTGGCACCAAATAAATATTTTTAAAAATTAATTTTAAAATAGCCCAAATCTTTCAAGATTATTAAATATCATGATTATGGATATTTTCTTGAACTGTTATGAGATTTCATGTGAGACGCCGGGGCAACAAACCACAGCCTAACGCTGTGCGCTGGGATCCTAAATTCCTACCTGACCCCCAGCTGTTCGTCGGCAGCCGCCAAACGAACCCCCGCGGTGCGGTAGCCCTCGCCGTGGCGAGAAGCGCTCCGCGCTCCAGGCAGCCTGTCTTGCGCGCGTATTCTTCAAACGCTGAAAGGAAAACTACAGAAAAACAACGAATTCTAACTAGGAGCTAACTAAACTGGTAATGATAATTATGAGGAGCAATACTACGCTAACTAGAGGGTCCAGCCTGCTGCTCAAGGACTGGATCTCCCCAAATTGCATCCTGTAGGGTGACTGAGTTTTTTAAAACTGAGCCTCTGAGGGGAGCAAAGGCAGAGCTACAAGAATTCGAACTCAGTCCTTGGGCAGCAAGCTGAAGTTAACCCGTGCTTGGACACTCCAAGCAGCGCCTAGGAGAAAATAGCATTTTAAAATTTATTTGTAGAAAAACAACAATTGTGGAATCCTAAGAGGACCAATATGGACCAAACATTGCACAACCCTACCTTAGTTTTACCACTGTTGTTAAGATAGCAACTGTGAGCTTTCTTTTCACTGTATTTTCTATTTTAAAGCTTTAATATTAGAATGGTTAGATCACCAATATGATACTTACACCAGAAATCAACCTGCTGAAAACTTTTGGACATAATCAACTCCTGCTTTCCTTTTAGCTTTTTAGGCTCCACATCCATAGAGTGAGAGACAAACTTTTGAGAGCTGACAAAACAAGAGAACACATGTGATATTCTACTATAGAAAATGAAGAAACAGAAATTAGAAGAAGCATATGTTGTTGTTTTAGAGTAGCTGGTGGCCTAGAGGTGGAGCTATTGCCTCACAATCTGGAAATGTGTATTGGATCCTAGGTAGTGGCAGATATTTCTCTGGGTGCAAAGAGAAAATATCTGCTATAAGCTCTGTGTAGGCATCAGGAAGGTCATACGGCCAGTAAATATTCAGTTCCATTCAATCGCCCTGATTACACAAGGGATTACAGGGTTGTTAAAACAAAAGTTGTTGTTTTAGCTCAGATTAAAATTAATTTCCTGCTTCTTGGCTTCTAATTCTTATATCAATTTAGTCACTACCTATTTCAAAATATTTTTAAATTCTCACTTCTTGGAACTTCTCTTGAGCAAACTATCAAATCAATTAGGTGTACTGGAGTCCTGGCAACAGGTCTTCAAATTTCCCTGAGGTCATTTCTGAAGGAAATTTGTAGACGTGGTGCCAAAACTTCAGTGCATTCAACCATTTTCAAATGGCTTGTGTCCTTGGCTTCCATTTTGCTCCCTAAGTGACAGAAATACCTCAATACCAGTAAATATGTTTGCCTATTTTCCTACAAATATTATTCTGACTTGCTATTTTAATTCCTTACAGCATGGGTGGACAATTTTTCATAATGTGGCTATGTATACACAATAAAGGAAAGGGAAGAAGACTATCTCAGAAGAAGGCTTTGTTACTTTATTTATTATAGTCATTTAACAATAGACAGCCTTCACCAAACACCATGATTTAGTAGTGAACTATGAACCAAGCCATCAACCATTCAACATCAGGCCTTCTTCTCAACTCTGCCCTCTGCTGAATCCCTCTCTTTCAGAAATACAAAGAGGTATTTGTCCCAGTCACATTTTCCACTCCGTGTGTTATGAACAGGTGCTCTATTCTTTCTCTGTACAAGATATATTATTCCCCTTAACTCAAGTTGCTATACCAGATTGGGAAGAAGAACCAGATGCTGACCAAGCCACAGGGAATATAGAAAAAAAAGATGTTTTCAAATCAATCTTATAATAAATGTTAATATCTTAAAACAGCTTAAACATACTTCCAAAATGCTTTTCAAGGAAAAGATTTGCTATTTTGGTGGAAAGTAGAAGGCAGAAGCATTATGTGTATTTTGTCTTGAATGAACAAAAAATAAAGGTGGTATATAAAAATCCAACAAATAAATGTCATGATGTTGTGTCCAGTGTTGGGAACTACTTATGACTGAAGCTGGGACACAAATAGGAAAGCCCAAGCTTTACACTGTGACCTCAGAATGGACATATCCCCCTTATCTGTCTTTGCACAGGACTCCTATATTGATGGTGCAAGTTAGAAATTTAAAGGTGCTTACCCAAATTGTCCATATTCTTCTTCCTGGCACGGAGAACATGGTTCTGTCTTGATTGTTACCATTTCTCCCAAGCAATCCTTTAGTTTTTCAGTCATGTTCTATAAAAAAGTTAAAGGTAACAAGGTAAATTTTCATTTTGAAACAATGTTTTGCTAAACAGATCTTGAAAGACATTGATTCTCCATCTGATATGACATTAGATATCATCATTCATAAAATCTGCTATTTAATTAACATTTTAACGCCAAAATGAAATACTGCTATTTCATCCACAGCCAAAATTAAATACAAAGCCATTATCTCCCCACACTTTTCATAACAAATGTTGCCAGCGGCAGATAATGTCAGATAAATTAACTCTATTGGGGGTGTGGGGGTAGGTGATGTCTCCTAATTCTCTAGATATTAGCTGGAGATCAGCTACAAGCCAGTTTATTGATATTACCCTAAACCGGTTTCCCCAAATCTGGTGTTTCAGAATTTTTGAACTACAACTCTTACTTCATAAAAGACAATGCATGTGATATAACTGGCCCAAGATATGCTAAGTCAGGCTAAGATTTCTCACATATAACTTTAGACAAGCTCATCAGAAAACCATGCAGATTCTCTTAAGTTCTTACATACTTGAAATCTGCTTAAATATACAGTATATACTGTATTTATCGGTGTATAACACGCACAGGCGTATAACACGCACAGGCGTATAACACGCACCTTCATTTTAAGAGGGAAATTTCAGGGAAAAAAATTAAATTTCAAATAAAGAACTTTGAAGCAAAATAAGGGTAGCTCAGAACTTTTTTTTATTAACTTTTAGTCGGGAGTCTGGGGAGAGAAGAGACGGCTCATCCATTCTCTCCTCATCTCACCCACACCCCGCTGTCTAAAGCGCTTCCTTTCGCCCGCCCGAGCTCTTCCACGGGCGAAAGAAAGCGTTTTAGTCAGGTGTCGGGGAGAGGAGAGACGGCTCATCCATTCTCTCCTCCTCTCACCCACACCCCGCTGTCTAAAGTGCTTCCTTTCGCCCGCCCGAGCTCTTCCGCGGGCGAAAGAAAGCATTTTAGTCGGGAGTCCGGGGAGAGGAGAGACGGCTCATCCATTCTCTCCTCCTCTCACCCACACCCCGCTGTCTAAAGCGCTTCCTTTCTCCTGCCTGAGCTCTTCCGCGGGCGAAAGAAAGCGTTTTAGTCGGGTGTCGGGGAGAGGAGAGATGGCTCATCCATTCTCTCCTCTTCTCACCCACACCCCGCTGTCTAAAGCGCTTCCTTTCGCCCGCCCGAGCTCTTCCGTGGGCGAAAGAAAGCATTTTAGTCGGGAGTCCGGGGAGAGGAGAGACGGCTCATCCATTCTCTCCTCCTCTCACCCACACCCCGCTGTCTAAAGCGCTTCCTTTCGCCCGCCCGAGCTCTTCCGCGGGCAAAAGAAAGCATTTTAGTTGGGTGTCGGGGAGAGGAGAGACGGCTCATCCATTCTCTCCTCCTCTCACCCACACCCCGCTGTCTAAAGCGCTTCCTTTCGCTTGCCCGAGCTCTTCCGCGGGCGAAAGAAAGCTTTTTAGTCGGGTGTCGGGCAGAGGAGAGACGGCTCATCCATTCCCTCCTCCTCTCGCCCACACCCCGCTGAGGAAAGCGCTTCCTTTCGCCCCCACGAGCTCTTCCACGGGCGAAAGAAAGCGTTTTAGTCGGGTGTCGGGGAGAGGAGAGACGGCTCATCCATTCTCTCCTCCTCTCACCCACACCCCGCTGTCTAAAGTGCTTCCTTTCGCCCGCCCGAGCTCTTCCGCGGGCGAAAGAAAGCATTTTAGTCGGGAGTCTGGGGAGAGGAGAGACGGCTCATTCATTCTCTTCTCCTCTCACCCACACCCCGCTGTCTAAAGCGCTTCCTTTCGCCCGCCCGAGCTCTTCCGCGGGCGAAAGAAAGCGTTTTAGTCGGGTGTCGGGGAGAGGAGAGATGGCTCATCCATTCTCTCCTCTTCTCACCCACACCCCGCTGTCTAAAGCGCTTCCTTTCGCCCGCCCGAGCTCTTCCGTGGGCGAAAGAAAGCATTTTAGTCAGGAGTCCGGGGAGAGGAGAGACGGCTCATCCATTCTCTCCTCCTCTCACCCACACCCCGCTGCCTAAAGCGCTTCCTTTCGCCCGCCCGAGCTCTTCCGCGGGCGAAAGAAAGCGTTTTAGTCGGGTGTCGGGGAGAGGAGAGACGGCTCATCCATTCTCTCCTCCTGTCACCCACACCCCGCTGTCTAAAGCGCTTCCTTTCGCCCGCCCGAGCTCTTCCGCGGGCGAAAGAAAGCATTTTAGTTGGGTGTCGGGGAGAGGAGAGACGGCTCGTCCATTCTCTCCTCCTCTCACCCACACCCCGCTGTCTAAAGCGCTTCCTTTCGCTCGCCCGAGCTCTTCCGCGGGCGAAAGAAAGCTTTTTAGTCGGGTGTCGGGCAGAGGAGAGACGGCTTATCCATTCCCTCCTCCTCTCGCCCACACCCCGCTGAGGAAAGCGCTTCCTTTCGCCCCCATGAGCTCTTCCACGGGCGAAAGAAAGCGTTTTAGTCGGGTGTCCGGGGAGAGGAGAGAATATTCAGCCAGTCTCTCCTCCTCACGTCACTGCGGTACTTGTTAATACTGTAAAAACATGGCTTCTTAACATTATATCGGCATATAACACGCATACATCATTTGCCCCCTATTTTTCGGGGGGGGGGAAGTGCGTGTTATACGCCGATAAATACGGTACGGATTATTTTGTTCCTCATACTAATCAGGTTACTAATAATGAAAACATTTATTGATTCTAGGAAATGCAGCACTGCAAGATGAACAAAATTAATTAAAATACACTGCAGGATGCAGAATCAGCATTTTCTACACTGTATTTCAAGTTCTCTTAGTCTATAGTTATGGGAGATGACCAGGCTGAGCCTGAGGGAGGGGTCAAAGGCGTAATCAGTCACCCTCACAAGAGATTGAAGTCCATTCCACTGTGAATTCCATATCTATCCTCAAATTGCTTTGACCATTAGTAGTTCAGATACTTGTAGAGAAGTTAAGTTTGTCTTTATACTCATTTGAACTGCCTGGATCTCCTTATTTCTCTAGCACCTGATTCTATACAGACTGTTGAGCCACATTGCTACTTGAATATAATTTTGCAAGAAAAATAGTAAATCAGATTCTCTACTTTTTAGGACATAAGACAAAACCCACATTAAAATAATTGCAGTTTGCATTCTATCAGGCACTCTATATTAGGTTTATATTTGACCAGGAGTAATAAAAACTACTGGGATTCTCTTTCTACATTTTACAGCCCTCCCTGGCTGTAAACCTATTTGTTTTTAAAAACATTCTCAAAAGCCTATTCCATTTTTCACCATGATAAGAAAAACTGAGAATATCCATAGACATGTTAAGATAAAGTTAAAATTATACAGATATTAGCTGATATGTATAAAATTATACAGATATTAGCTGATGTGTATAACTGATTATATATTTTAACTCAGGTTTTGCTTTTGATGGATGGTATTTATTGTAGTTTTCTTTTCATAATAAACCTTGTTGCGCATGTCTAGAAAACTTTGTGTTGAAACATAGACTAAAAATGTGTTTTAATTATTGATGTTACCTAGCTTCTTAAGACCTATATAAACACTTCTCAAAAGTTTTACAGATATTTTTGTCTTACTTACAGGTATATTAAAGAATTGATATTGAAAGCAGACCTAAATTTGCCTTTTTAGATTAGGTTTTAAAATATTTTATTTTATTATATTTTCATACTGCTTCCCAGGTCAGTTTCTGAAAAGCATACACAAACAATAACCATTGAAATACAACATTAAAATTGCAGTACATTGACAATTAATGTAAACACTTTTTAATTTAAAAAGTGAATGAGAAATAAGGCCTCAAAGGTGCCTAAATGCACAAGCAGATCATATTTTGTATTTTAAAAATATTCCTCTCACAATAATGTATAAAAGAGGATCAAGCATAAAAGACAAATTCCCTGCCAGTTTTGCTATTTTATGCAGGTATCATATCAATTTTTGGTAATTTTTTATATTACCTTTAGCAGTGTGGGAGCCTACAGCTCTTGATGTCTGATTTCTTGCAAGCTTTTAACACTTTCATTATACAACTGACATTTTTCGGGGCTTGAAAATTTGTCTACTTGGTTGAAACACACTTAGCTCATCTTCTCTAGTCTAAATATTTCCATAATATTCACTCTGCAAAAAATGAAAATGAAAAATAAAACCAAAGTTATGCATTGGATTCTTGAATGCCTTTATTCTTAGGGCTGCTTCTCTTCCATATACAGCAAGAGAAGATTGTGTTTGAATTCCTTAGGAATATAACACTGAACGCAGTACAATTTTAAAAACGGCACTATACCAGAAAGGAAGATTCCGTGAATTACAATAATTCCTCATCTTATATTTAGGAGGAAGGGAGTTTTGTTCCCATTACTGACTTTTTTGTGAAGCGACATCAAGCTTCTTAAATACTTAATCTTTCTTTCAGGTCAATTTATTTATTGCACATATAAAAAGCACCCTAAACAAACATTTTAGTAACTCCTTTACGACAAAGACGTTTGCAGAAGCTCTTAGAATACAACAACCCCACTTAGCCTTGAAGCTCTTAGCCTTAATCTTAAAGATGCCTCTTTCTCTTTGCCCAAAATCTTTATGCCCCCCTTTGTTTATTCAAGCATAGGGATAGACAACACCTCTTTTTTGTTCCTCAGAAATCATATCTGACCAGTTAATTCAAACTATTTGATACTATTATTTGTACTCTGAGATGGGATTAAGAAAAAGACATGTAATATACTCCCAAATGTACTGCCCCCCCCCTCAAAAAAAAATCAAGGGAAGGAAATTTTGATTTCATCTACCTTGATTATCATTCCTACCCAATGATGGGATCACAGGTACCACAGTGATTCTACTTTGTAGATTTGCCAAAATAAAGAGTGGGTGAGAGAAATATTGTATAATGCCACACTCATTCAAATACGATCACACATACACTCACCACATACACTTTGTGAAATACCTACTTTCCCTTTCTTTTTTTCTTTAGAGTCCTGGTACTATCCTTAGCAATATTTTTTATCTATTTCTTGTCTTTTTCTGACATGTACTGACTACACTACTTGAGTGACTGTACATTTCAACCTTGGAATAATGCTAGTAATCGGACTCCAATTTTAAACTAGAATGTATGTATACATAGAATGCATACATAGATTGTACACAGAAATATGCATCCTATTAGGCTGTTGTGTATGGGAGGAGCAGTTGGCAATTGAGAGGTTACTACGGGCCATAATACGAACATTTATTGAAAGACTCACTTTCTTAAATGTTTGTATTATGGCACATAGTAATGTCTCAATTGCCAACTGCTTTCTTAGGAAGAAACGCAATGTGAAACCAAAAATTGGGCTGAGATGGGAATAAACATTTCCAACAACTATACTGTATGTGAGGGGTCTGTTTGCAAGACTCTCTGGTTTTAAAGGCTTTCAGAAAAAACAAATCCTGTAATATTCCTTAAGAGAAGGGACATAGAGTGAGTGAGTGAGAGAAACCATTCTTCCTGATCTTATTTGGCAGCAGGCAATCCCATAGATACCCAGATCTAAATTATATAAGATTTTAAGAGTGAACAACCAGTGTGAATTTGAAAAGAAACTGGTAACCAGTGGAGTTTTTGAAGTAGAGATTTTTTTTACATGAACAAACATAAAGTCTCCTATTACTACTTCAAATATTACATTTAGTACGGGCTGACTCTTCTGGATGAACTTTAAGGGTAGTCCCTTTCATATTGCACTGTGTATAGTTCAGAGATGAAGTGACCAAAGCATGGGTATGTTATGAGCAGAGCTTTCCAATCCATTAAAGATCATTCCTGATACATTAGATGTAGTTGCATAAAGGTCTTCTAGCCAAAATTACCATCTCCTGTTCAAGCAGAAACTATGAATCCAATATGATATCCAAATTACATTAACAAATTATGAAACAATTCTGTACTTTATTCAAAATCAAAGATGGAATACTCTTGGTATGGGAGTACTTCAGTGGTAGGATTCAAATTTTTTTACTACCAGTTCTGTGGGTGTGGGATGCTTGGTGGGCGCTGCTTCGTGGGCGTGGCAGGGGAAGGATACTGTAATATCTCCATTCTCTCCCCACTCCAGGGGAAGGTTACTGCAAAATCCCCATTTCCTCCTGATCAACTGGGACTCAGGAGGCAGAAAATAGATGAGGGTGGGGCAGTCAGAGGTGGTATTTACCGGTTCTCCAAACTACTCAAAATTTCCACTACCGGTTCTCCAGAACTGGTCAGAACCTACTGAATAGCACTTCTGGAGTACTTCTGAACTCTTTCTTGTTGGGATAAAACCTGAGCCTGTTCACCCTCATTCAGACCCTCCTACAGGTAGATCTCAACTTACAACCATTCGTTTAACAACTGTTCGAAATTAGTCAGAAAAGTTAATTACAAGAAGTTCTTACACTTATGACCACTACAGCGTTTGCCACAGTCCTATTATCAAAATTTCAGCACTTGGCAATCGGCATTTATTTACAATGGTTGCAGCATCTGGGGTCATGTGAGCTCCATTTACAACTTTCCCTTGGCAGCTTCCCAGTACAAAGTCAATGAAAGAACCAGATTTGCTTAACAACCCTTTGATTCAATTAATACTTGCAGTGATTTGCTTAATGACCATGTCAAAAAGTTGTAAAATTCGGTGCAATTCAGTTAGCAACTCCAATGCTTAGCAACAGAAGTTACAGTTCCAATTGTGGTTGTACGTTGAGAACTACAAGTATTACATAAGCCTAGGGTTGAGTTATGAACCACTAATTTATATCTCAACATCTACAGTATGTTCCTTCCAGGCTCACATTTAAAATGTTAATTTCATAATGCTGTAAATGTCAGTCTCAAAGAACTAAGAGGAATAGGTAGAGTTACTTCAGAACAGTTCTTTATTGTTCTTCACCTACAAATAGAAAACTTGCCAGGCTAAGGCAATTATCTGCATATACTCTGTGAACTGCTAGGGAGGAGCTCTTTTAACCCTCTTTCAGCTCACCAAATTTTCCAAGATTCACTTACCCTCTAGGAAAGTAGTCCCTCCCTCCAGCAACTCTGAAATACATTCCATCATAGTAAAAAAGTATATTATGTGAACTATTCATTATTTTTCTTTTGGTCCAATTATGTTTTGATTGCCATTGTTCCATGTATTAATTACACTTTAATAGCATAATATCAGCTTTAATATCATTCAATAGAATTGTCTGAATGTCTACTGAGAGCTTCATATCTATTAATAATAATGAAGAACCTTTTGATAATTAAAACAAACAGAGACTATTGGAGTTGGGGTGTTAATAATGTTAAAAATAAAACATTGTTTACAATTCACTATTTACTTTATCAGACACATGGAGAGAGGGGGGGAGAGGGAGAGAGAAAGAGAAGAGTTGGGGAGGAAGAGGGGAAGAAATAGTTTAAAAAAGAAATAAAAGGCAATGTGGATTACCTATAAGCAAAAGAACAACTGTGTTTGCTATACATTTTCCTCCCATGTAGTTAACATATATAGTTAGATAAGAAATTGTAGCCTTTCCTGAATCTCAGAAAAATATTTTATCTTCATGAATGCTAACCCTACTGCTTTGCATTGAAGTCAGTCTTTGTAATTCCTGGTCTGTTCACTAATCTTTTGCTAATTCCACCCAGGCATGCTAAATGTCAACATCCATCATTCTAAATTTCCCCAAAGAGTATGAAAAGTTAAATATATTATGCACATTTCAAAATAGAAAAAAAGCTGTTAAAAACAAAAGACTTGATGACTGGAATATTTCTACTATAAGCTCCATCTCTTGTTTACTCACTCAAGGCCCTAAAGTTTTAAATGATAAAAAAAATTAATAGGTTTTCTTTTGAGCGCTCACAGTACTGCAAATAATAAATATAGAACTTTGGCAATTATCAACAATTGAGGGGAAAAGAGATTAGAAAGAAAGGTTATGACTGGATTTGAAAAAAAAGTATTTTTATCTTGTTAGAGTAATTCATTAATTAAAGTATTTTAATTCTGTTTTTGAACTGATTAGTGGTGGGGAACAGAACTTGAAGGAAAACTTTTCTAGCTGCTCTTAGAAACTGGGCATATGGCATTGATATAAATTTAGAGTTTTTCATGTTCTTTGGTCCTAAGCCATTTAGGCATTTAATATACAAAACTAGCCCATTGAAAATACAAAATTAGTTTCTGGAAACCAACTAACAACCAGTGCAACTAAAAAATATGCTATCCTTTAGAGTCAGTCAAAACCCTAAGTGCAGTATTTTAGACCAAACTGTAACTTCAAAAGTATCTATAAAGCAGTTTCACCTAGACTGCTTTACCATAATATATAACAGCGGTTCTCAACCTGTGGGTCGCGACCCCTTTGTGGGTCAAACGACCCTTTCACAGGGGTCGCCTAAAACACGGGTGCACGCTGCCCTCTTCTTTCTGACAGCCGCCTGGTTAAAAAGTCATCCCCCGCGGCATTTTTCCCTGGAGGGCTCCGCAGAACATCCCAAGACCGGTGCCACTCCATCTGCCCTCTTCGGGACAGGTCCTCTTCAGAAGGACGAGGCTCCGCTGGTCCTCTTTGCATTCCTCGCCTTCCAGTCATGGTCCCACGCCGTGGAAAACATAGGCGTGCACACGCCCCACACAATTACAGCCCGGAGCAGAGAGAGAGTGAGTGAGAAACACATGCACACACGCACACAGATTGACAGAGATGGGGGGAAGGAAGGAGAGAGACAGAGTGATACAGAGAGAGAGACAGACAGATACAGAGAGAGAATGACAGATAGAGCCAGAGAGGGAGGGAGGGAGGGAGGGAGGGAGGGAGAGAGAGACAAAGAGCCACACAGAGAGACACAGATAGAAAGAGAAAGAGAAATAAAGGAAGAAAGGAAGAAAAAAGAAAAATAAAGAAAAAAAGAAAGTGGGAAAGATGAAAGAAAAAAGAAAGAAAGAAAATAAGAAAGAAAGAAAGAAAGAAAGAAAGAAAGAAAGACAGAAAAAGAAAGAGAACCAAAATTTTGGTTGCTAAGCAAGAGCATCGTTAAGTAAGTTTCACCACATTTTGTGCTACTGTGCAACAAGTTGGATGCACCGAACAATGCTTTGCTATTTCACATTGCACACTGTCGCAAAATGTAGCAATGTAGTTTACTGTTGTTATATTAAGACTGTTACACATACTACATCATGCTTCAAGACAAAATTTCATTTATTTGTAATTAGAAATAAATATTTCTCAATATATAATTACATATTGTTTTTGTGATTAATCACTATGCTTTAATTATGTTCAATTTGTAATAGTGAAAATATATCCTGCATATCAGATACTTACATTACGATTCGTAACAGTAGCAAAATTACAGTTATGAAGCAGCAAACGAAAATAATTTTATGGCTGGGTTTCACCACAACATGAGGAAGTATATTAAAGGGTCGCGGCATTGGGAAGGTTGAGAACCACTGATCTATAATAACAAGGAAATGGGACACTCTGGGAACATCATTAGGCTATACGTAAATGGTTACAATCAAAGTTGAAAGAATGTCTCTGGTGCCAAAGCTCACATCTGTGCATCAAATAGCAAAGCCATGTTGAGAACCATTCTTAAATCTAAATATAGAGCGAGTTCTTGATCAGCCTTACTATTTTTTAAGAGTAGTTCTTTCACAATCAGATTTCATTTTGTCTTATTAAATCTCATTCAAATCAAACAAGACTTCGGTAGACATACCAGCTGTAGCTGGAATGAGATTTACAGCTGCACATCATCTACATACTGATGACACTCCATATTATACTCTATGATCACATCTTCAAATTGTTTTATGTAAATATTAAACAGGATAGGATTAGTTATACCAAATAACACTGATCAGGTAAGCATCTGAACCTCTTAAAACAGGTCTGTCAAACTCATGTCGTCACGGCAGCATCAAAGGGGGATTTCCCCCCCCCCCTTTGTTAAATGAGCCTGGACGTGGCCAGTGTGTGATGCATCCAGCCCGTGGGCCGGGAGTTTGACAGCCCTGTCTTAAAATGATGTTCCTCCTGACCTATCTGATCAGTCATATTGAAAGTTCCAATAAAACTAACATGGTTGCATTCACATCTAATATTTAACTCTTTATTCACATCTATTAAATAAAGTGGCCACTTTGGTACTGAACCAAGGTTTAAATCCTGACTAAAGTAAATCCAGATGATCCTTTTCTCAGGCATCGTGATACCACTATGGAGTTTATGGTTTTACCCAGGAAAAAGCAGACTAGAGACAAGAATACTGTCCAACCTATCAGGATCTAAAAGGGTCTTTTTCTTCAAGTAGAGTGGAATATCTCTGCTATTAAATATTAGTTAACTATTTTTTGCACTCTTTATCAATTCTCTCCCTCACCTTTAGAGGTCCAAAAGTTGTACCTAAATAGTTAAGACACATGCACTCTTTGATAAAACAATATATTCATCTGAGAGTTTAGTGCTCTCTAACTTTAGATAACAGCACTTATTCATCTATGCATGATAGAGAGTATTTTTAATGTAGGGGCAAATTTTCCTCCAAGCTTCTTGCTCACTTAACTGGACAATCCTGCCTATGAAGTTCATTTGTAAAGAATTATGTCAAGATGTCAATAGAAGGTGCTGCTTTTACACTTTCAAAAACCCTACTTCATTCAGGTTTGGTGCATCCAAGAATTACAAAATGTTTCTTTAATAAATATTAAAGATAAAAGGATAAAAAGGCTATTAAAATATTACATTGGTTTTGGCCATATCTTCATTATTCTTACCTTTTCCAACCTTGCTCTAAATCAGCGATGGCAAACCTTTTTTGGCTCGCGTGCCATAAGTGGGGGGAGCGCAGGGAGGTCATGTGAAGATGTGCCGCACCCATAATGCAATGTGCGACACCCTCCAGTGCGCATGTGCGCACTACAGGCACCACCCCCATTTTTGCATGCTTTTTTCGCCCTCCCCAGGCTCCAGAGGCTTTATAAGAGCATGGGGAGGGCGAAAACTGCCCCCCCGCCCCCCGGAGGCTCCAGGGACCTTCAGGAGGCTTCCCTGAAGCTTCCGAAGCAATCAAAATGACCCTCCGAGCAAACCAGAAGTTACTTCCGGTTTGCTCGGAGGGTCGTTTTAAGCGCTCCAAAGGCTTCAGGGACCTTCAAGAGCCTTCCCTGAAGCCTCCGGGGCAGTAAAAATGACCCACCGAGCAAACACGAAGTCCGTTCCTGAAGTTCCACTTTCCCGTAGGGCCGGTTTTTTGCGCTCCGGAATCTTCAGGGAAGCTCATGAAGCCTCCAGAGAGCCTCTAGGGGGGGGGTTCTCTTTTCACCATCCCCAGGCTCCTATAAAGCCTCTGGAGCCTGGGAAGGGTGAAAAATGGCTTTAAAAAAGGGTGAACTCAGCCTCGCATGCCCTGACAAAAGGCTCTGCGTGCCACCTGTGGCATGCATGCCATAGGTTCGCCATCACTGCTCTAAATTTTAGTACAGAGTATGCATGCATGTTTATTTTTTATTATTTTTTTAGTTTCCCGCCTATTTAAAATAATAATAATAATAATAATAATAATAATAATAATAATAATAATAATAATAATAATAATAATAATAACAATAATAATGGTTACAAGTACCTAGGCATATTGGAAACAAATAACATCTTGAATAGAAAAATCAAAGAGTCAACGCAAAAGGAATACATCAGGAGGGTCCGCAAAATATTAAAATCAAAGCTGAATGCTGGAAACATAATTAAAGCCATTAATATATGGGCAGTTCCAGTGATACGCTATTCAGCTGCAATCATCAACTGGACTCTGGCTGAACTGGAAAACGTGGACCGGAAAACACACAAACTTTTGAATATGTACCACATCCACAAAGTGACATCGACAGGTTGTATCTGCCAAGAAAAATAGGGGGCAGGGGGCTATTGCAAATCCATCAAACTGTAGAAGAAGAAAAACCAAGTTTGAATGATTATGTGAACCAACGTACAGAAAAATCGCTGCAGGCTGTGAAAACAGAGAACAGCATAAAAACAACAGAAACAAAGGCAGAATATAAGGAAAAACAGGTTAAATAGATGGAAAACCAAAGTTTTGCATGAACAGCACTTGAAAAACATTGAAGGAAAATGTGACGACAACTTGACATGGACATAGCTTAAGATGGGAACTATCAAGAAAGAAACGGAAGGTTTAATACTGGCTGCTCAAGAACAAGCACTACAAACTAATGCCATGAAGGCGAAGATACAAAAATCCACTGACAACCCCAACTGCCGACTTTGCAATAACATAGTCAAAACTGTTTCACATTTAATATGTGAATGCAGCAAAATTGCACAAACTGATTACAAAGCTAGACATGACCGAATTGCTAAATTAATCCACTGGTCATTATGTAAAAAATATGATTTACCTGTATCCAGAAAGTCATGAGAATATAAAGTGGAAAAAGTTATCGAAAAATGAGGTGAAGATCTTGTGGGACTTTCATATACAAATGAATCGTCATTTGGAGCACAACACGCCAGATATCACAGTTGTAGAGGGCCGAAGTGTACAGTTTATTGATATCACTGTTCCTGGAGATGCCAGAGTCGAAGAAAAAGAACTAGAAAAAATCATGAAATATTGCTACCTGGCCATCGAAACTACACGGCTATGGATGAAGCATGTAACAGTGATACCCATTGTCATCGGGGCACTTGGCACCATGTCCAAGAATTTTACAAGATACATCAACAAATTGCAGCTTTCTGCAATAACACCAGCAGAACTGCAAAAAACTGTGCTACCTGGAACATCTTATATTTTAAGGTACTTGGTTGATACCTAGTACGCTGGCAGCAAACCGTATCAACCATTAGCACCAGTCACTGGTATTTGTAATGCATTTTTGAATGTTCAGTTGGCTGAAATTCATGTTTAATGAATAAAGCATATATAATAATAATACTAGTGTAAATATCTTGTGGGCAAATGCCCAGCACTCTGCATACTCTTTAAAGGGAAAAGAAATCAGTGTATCAAAAGGTATGCTGTAATTTATCTAGTGAAGATAGTATCCAATACTTGGATTACATTTCCATGGAGATGGTGACTGATACTATCTCCCAAGGTATGCAAAGGATTGGTAGCCCAGAGCACAGCAGGGATAAAAAAGCAATGTTGACTGCAAATAAGCACTATGTACAGTGCCAAGATCCTTTTTCATGTTTTGTCATCATATTTATAGAAGCTTCATCATATCACAAGAGAATATTATCAAAACAGCCACTTGTGGATATACTTTCCTAGTGTTCATCACGGTTAAACTGAGCCTGGAATAAAGTAAGAAGAAAGGCAAGGTTTCAAATTCCCACTACTCTTGCCAGTTGCTTTGGAAACATTCTACTTCCCATTTGTATCTACTGTCCATGGAATTAGAAGACAGTGTCTGTTAAGAGGGTTTCCTGCCTAGGCAGGGGGTTGGACTAGAAGGCCTCCAAGGTCCCTTCCAACTCTACTATTGTATTGTATTGTATTGTATTGTATTGTATTGTATTGTATTGTATTGTAAGATTGCTGGGGATTTCCACTTATATTCCTGCCATTTCTACACAAAATGCGGCATCCCTCCCTTCAATATTCTCACTGTGTAGACCACTTTGGGAACTCTTAAACATTCATTTGAAGAACTATTAAGAATCTTCTCTAGCTTTTACTTTGGCATTTCCTCTTGTATTTTTATACAAGAGAGGTATGGAATCATTTCCATATCAAAGACTGCATTAAGACTTATGTAGGAATCTATAATGCCAAAATATCAAGATTAGTTAAAATTAAAGAACTGTGTTTTATTGACACAATTACAATTTGACAATTATTTGAGCATTGCAAGGACAGCTGTTGTGAACCACAGATTATGCAGTCTGTATAATCTTCCGCAAAAGCTTTAAAATATCTTTATATATTAAAGATGTTACTGATAAGGTCTGGAGGAATAAAATAGAAAATGTGATTTCAAATTAGTTTTGGAATTCTAACTACTTCCAAAATAGAAAAACGACTATATGTTTCATTACATTGGAAAAAAGCAAAAACACGTTATAGTGTTTTATTTTTTTCTTATCAATATTAAAACAGTGCCTGCTAGCTCAGCATTATGTAATAATGTCTTAAATCTAAAATGGCGCGGTATCTTCTTCTAGGATTGTGGTGCTTTAAGGAGCTGCAGTGAAGAGAATAGTCCATGCATTCCAAAACATCTTTTGCCTTTGAATCCAAAATGCTGCATTAACCCTATTTCACATCATTTTATGCTAGTCTGTCCCAACCTCATGCTCTCTAGCCATATACATTCATTTAGCACACATTACCAGTCAGTGAAATAATCTCAGCACTGACTAGGAATATTCTTTGTTTGGCCTATAGCAGCGATGGCAAACTTTTTTTGGCTCGTGTACCACAAGTGGGGGGAGCACAGGGGGATCGTGTGCGGGCATGCTGCACCCATAATGCAATGCGCGACCCCCGATGCGCATGCGCGCACAACAGGCGTGACACCCCCCCCCATTTTTACATGCTTTTTTCGCCGTCCCCAGGCTACAGAGGCTTTATAGGAGGCTGGGGAGGGCGAAAAGAGCCTCCCACGCCCCCCCCGGAGGCCCTCCAGAGGCTTCAGGGACCGTCCAGAGGCTTCCCAAAAGCCTTCGGAATGCTGAAAACAACCCTCCGAGCAAACCGGAAGTGACTTCCGGTTTGCTCGGAGGATCGTTTTGAGCGCTCCGAAGGCTTCAGGGACCATCCGGAGGCTTCCCTGACACATTTGGAGCGCTTAAAACAACCCTCCGAGCAAACCGGAAGTGACTTCCGGTTTGCTCGGAGGATCGTTTTGAGCGCTCCGAAGGCTTCAGGGACCATCCAGAGTCTTCCCTGACGCATTTGGAGCGCTTAAAACGACCCTCCGAGCAAACTGGAAGTGACTTCCGGTTTTCTCGGAGGGTCGTTTTGAGCGCTCCGAAGGCTTCAGGGACCGTCCGGAGGCTTCCCTGATGCATTTAGAACGCTTAAAACGACCCTCCGAGCAAACTGGAAGTCACTTCCAGTTTGCTCGGAGGGTCGTTTTAAGCGTTCCGAAGGCTTTAGGAAAGCCTCCGGACGGTCCCTGAAGCCTCCGGGGAGGCGGAGGAGGCTCTTTTCGCCCCCCCCCCAAGGCTCCTATAAAGCCTCTGGAGCATGGGGAGGGCGAAAAATGGCTTTTAAAAAGTGTGAAATCAGCTGGCCAGCGCGCGCATGCGCGCTGGCCAGCTGACAGGGCAATGCCTCGCGTGCCCTGACAAATGGCTCCGTGTGCCACCTGTGGCACGCGTGCCATAGGTTCGCCATCGCTGGCCTATAGTGTTGTGAAAGAGGTCTTTTTCCTTCAGTTGTACAAATTAAAAAGTGATTTAGCTCACTAACAAGTTATGAGGACTGCATGAACAGTTATTGTCTCCAATTACAACTTGAAGTATCATTTTATGAAATATGGAAAATGAAGTCCAATACAGAAGGAGATATCCAGGTTGTGAAAGACCACATACCAAAGAACTTTACCATTCTATAAAACCACAATGTCTTGCCCTTGCTAATGCCCCATGATCAAGTATCCAAGGAACAGAAAGATTAAACAAAATACAGCTGGTGCAACTGTCTTTATTAAATCCCTAATCTGAAAAACCTGACAGTTTTGAGAGGTAGACTCAATTCTACATTTAGTTACCAGATCACCTGAATACCCAAAGATGTTCAAATATTTCATTTTAGAACTAGCAGCTGTCATCTGAATTCCATGATGTATCTTAAACATTCTGAAAGAGAAACCCAAGACTTACTTAGTGCTAGATGGTATAAAGAAATAGGTATCAAAAGGTATGGGAGAAGAAAATTATTCAGATTGGAGAGAAAAGTTATCTCCCTTTTATAGAGACTTGGACTATACATACAACAATGTACATACCATAGGATATTTTAATGAAGTGTCTTTAATTACATATTCTAGCAGTCCTGGCCTTTGAAAAGCCATCTTAATGTTATAAAAATGCTACTATTTTTTCAGAGGACCTCCCTGATCTAAATTGTTGTAAAATGAGCATTATGTACTCAACGGCATTTAGGAGCCATAGGACTCTGTGGGGCTTATGGAATAATAAATTCATTCCGTACATGACTTTTATCTATCTGGGTATCTCAAGATGCGTTAATCTTCATTTTCTTGAATTCATAAAATTATAGAAGTTGCAGAATCTAAGCATGACTCTTCCCTTAATGACTAATCATAGAAATAAGGTAATAGTGGTTCAATGTCTATGGAGATTGCCAGTCATTTACATCATGGCTGTCCCAAAATGCAACTTTTTCAAAAGGCAACTGGACTTTCTTTAGCTTTCCTTGAAGATGTTTCGCTTCTCATCCAAGAAGCTTCTTCAGTTCTGAGGAGGAACTGAAGAAGCTTCTCAGATGAGAAGTGAAACATCTTCAAGGAAAAACAAAATCCAGTTACCTTTTGACAAAGCACCTTTGGTAATAGTGGTTCATGAAGTTTTGGATACATTAATCAGGTTTCACTTTTTTGATTGTAGGCAACTTAAAATATACATTTTTTTAAAAAACAGCTTCAGGACTTTTAAAGGTAGTGTTAACACCTAATTCCAGTAGCTTGAAAAGCTTCAAAGTGATAGTAAATTCCAAAATGTAATGTTCTGAAAACAAGAGCAACTATTTATCTTCATGCTGGTTCTGGAATTTCGTCTCTGATTGCAATAGGAGAGAATATTTAACAAAGAAAAAAAAATCAGGTGAAAAATATCCTGGCTCTCAATAATGCAATTACTGAAACTGCAAGACAGTATCTCTGTGCCTACATAGGATGACTCTTTTCTTGATGAGAACTATCTGCCTGTATTTCAAGGGTATGCAGACTTGATCTTAATATGGCTTATAGCTAATATGCCACTCCTACTTCATTTTATTTGTTTTATACACAATTCATAACATGAAATATACAGGACTGAAAGACCGAAACCCTGAAATAAAGACACAAATACGGTAGCAGTATCAGGCTAGTATACTTCTTCAAGGTTGTATTTATAATGAATGGAAAGGAACATCTAAATAATAGGGTAGTTTATTTACTAGTAAGGATCTCAATAATGTTCAGGCAATAGGATGGCTGGGTGGCTTTTAAAAAGACAGCAAGAAAAAATAACATAAATGGAGCCACACTAGATCAGACAAGAGATCCATATGGTCCATATTCATTCCCAAAATGATTTCTTGCAAACCAAAAAGGAGATATTACCACTCTCAGGTTCATGTTTCTTTAAAAAAAAAAGTCTTAAAAGCCATGCAACCTGTTATATTAGAAATTAAGCCACCATAACAAGGAAGCATTAACAGCTTTATCTACTATGAATTGACTCCTCCTTTTTAAAACCCTTTTAAGTTTTAGGTCTCACTGTATCTAAATGACAAAGTTTAACCACAAACTCTTCTTCTTTTATCAGTCATTACTTTTCGACCATTTAACTTCTCTGGATGACCCAAGGTTTTAGTTAAGTGAAGAACATACGTTTCTACATAATGGATAGTTTTGTACAATCACACTCCCCTCAAACTAAACCAAGACCCAAATTATCATTTTTTCCCTGGGTATGGTATCGTTTCCGTCTTGCAGTCATTTTTGTGACTGAGATCGTTCCCTACACCGTAGTGACCTGAACGATACACGGTATTTCTGACACTGGCAGCTCTATTTTCCATTCCTGGAATTGGCCAACACGGCATTTGCCAGTCTCCTGGATTATGCATTCCTGAACGGTAGCAGACATTACTGCTCACGCCAATCGTATCTTTTAATCCAAATCACCTCTGCCTCATCGCATAGCGAACGGCCTATAGGAGACCAGTGCACAGTCCTTGATTCACTTTTTGCACGGAGTCTAAAATTAGTTGACGCAGCAGCCTCGACTTCGGACGCCTCCTCCTCTTCCCGCGGCGCTTCCAAAGTCACCCACTTGCTTCGGGACCCCGCCCACACGTTCCCTGTGGGAGCGGCTCGCTGGCTTCCTCGGCCGCCCATTGGAGCGCGTCCGCGTCACTCACCGGACGTAGTTTAATAAGGAGAGGGGAGGGAGAGGAGAGGCAAGGCAGGAGAGGAGACGGTGGCAGCAGCGGCAGGAGGGGAGAGGAAGGGGCCGGGCTGCGCCGAGCTCAGCGCTCGTCCCAGAAGGAAAAGAGGGAAAAATCGAGGCGGCTACTTACCTGCCTGGCCGCGCCCTCCGCCGCCACTGCTGGCCGAGGACTGCAGAGCAAGCCCCTCTACCGTAGCCACGGCCCCCAGACGGCTTCCCGCCCGCAACGGCCCCCAGACCCCGAGCCAGCGCTCGGCCAGCTGCCTTTCCCCCCCCCACCGCCCCGCCTGCTCTGCGCAGCCATTTTCGTCGCCACCTTGGCTACCGAAGGGCTGACTCACCTCGGCACTGCGGGGCCCTGGCTCGTCGTCCGGGGGCAGATCAGCTCTTCTGGCGGCCACCCGCTCTGCCACCCGCGTCTTCTTCTGCCCCCTCCTCCTCCTCCTGCGGCGCCGGCCCGGCCAGTCCAGCCTGGCTCGCTAGTCCCAGGCGAGGACGGGTCCCGGGGCCGGGCCGGGCGCGGTGGCAGAGGAGGAGGCGGCAGCTGCGGCGGCTCCCTCCCTCCTGGCCGTGACCACCATCTTATTAGCACAGGAAATGACATGACGAACGGAAGAGAGGGGCGTTCGGGGGCTGAGCCCGGGGACCCCCCGAACCCGGAGGAGGAGGGGAAGCAGCGGGCTGGCGGGAGGGCGGCTTCCAGGCCCAGCCTCGGCGGCGACGGAGTCGAACCCCCTCCCCAAATGCTCCGCCTCGGCCCCCTCTTGTTTTTCCACTGGTTCCTTCGGCAGGAAGCCCCACGTCCCCGCTTTTCTCCCCGCCATTCTCGGGTTTCTCCCGCGGCGGCAGAGAAAGCATCCGACTCAGAAATAGCGCAGCGTCCGCAGCAAAATGCTATCGCATCGGTAACATAACCCCGTGTTTTGTTGTTTAAAAAAAATCCAATATTCTGATTTTTCTGCCTCTGTCCCACAAACTTATGCATTGCTGACCGTTGATCACGTCTAGGCTTTCTTTGAGAGGGCTGCACTTCATCCCGTGCGCTTTGGAAGCAAATCTTAACGGCGCTCGCTTTCCAGGAGTGCGATCCTGGTTTGTTTTCGGCCGTTACCTGCCGACTTTGGGAATGGGGGGTTCCGGTTTATTTTCTCCCGCCCGTTTTGATTTGGAACTTGGCGCTGGCGTGCCCGGCGAGTGGCATTTCAGCACAAAAGATACTCCTAGAAGTAATTCCCAGTGCATCTAGTTGGCTGCGACTCTCAAGGAAAGTTGCAGTTACTCATGTTTGCGTGGGAGTGCTAATAAAGCTCTATATAAATAAATATATGCGAGGTCAAGCCAGCAGGGCGGAATAAAGTAGTAGTCAGAATTTGGCATACCAAATAAAGCAAATTTTGTCTTGCTATTTCCTGATGTGGGAAGCCCCTACACTGACAAGGCATCTACCAAAATTGTCAGAAAACTCTTATATACTCATTAACTCAATACTGTACTGAATTAATGGGCCAATGTATTGTTTTGCTAAGTTCATGCAGCAGAGTTGGGAGGGACCTTGGAGGTGTTCAACCCCCTGCTCAGGCAGGAAACCCTATCCAATACCATTTCAGACAAACGTTTGTCCAATATGTTCTTAAAAACCTCCAGTGTTGGAGGATTCACAACTTACAAGGCAAGTTCCACTGATTAATTGTTCTGTCAGGAAATTTGTCCTATGTTGAGAAACTCCTTGATTAGTTTCCATCCATTGTTTCTTGAGCTGCCCTCAGGTGCTTTGAAGAATAGCTTGATTCTGTCTTCTTTGTGGCAACCTCTGAGCTTTTGGATAATTCATACAGCATGATGATGAATATGTATAAATTACCCTCTTAGTGGTTAAAGTTATGCTGCATGGCAATGAATGTATACTTGCATCATGATTAATTTATTAAAGATTACATTTCTTAAGATATCAGAGTTAAGACATAAGTATCCTAAGTTTCCACATCAAATTGGACACACAAACACTGTCAAGTAGATTGGGGACAGAGTTATAATCCTATCTGTTTTATAATCCTATTTTAGTTTTATAAACTAATTTACAAGAAAACTCTCCGTATCTGTCAGTCTAAAATATATTCCATCCTGTTATCCTGTTATCTCTTACTGTACTAGTCGGCATATCTGGTGGAACAGATTTTACATTCCAGTACTATATTAAAAGTAAATACTGTTGAGTTTGTGTCATGATGCTCTATTAGATATAAGGAGAGAAAAATGTTCATGTTTGCACACTTCATAATTTACAGTTATGTTGAACATTCTTTGATTTCCAAATCAACACATTGAATCTTTTGTGTTTTCATTGGAACTTGCTCTTAAGTTGAGTATGTACTAGGTTTTTTTTTCCTGATGCTCACTTTCTCCTTTTCAGATTTCCAGTTTGAGACAAGGTAACCAAAGCAGCAAACAAAATTATAGATGAAGTCACTGACTGTAGAATATTTGTCTTCTTTTTTAACACTTTGCTTAGAATTTCCTATACTAATGTCCTTTTCATATTTGGAGCATATTGTTTTCATTTACAGTGCACACTTCCTTTTTCATTGTGCTCCCAAAATTTCTGAGGTAGCTCCAGTTAGATTTTTTTTAAAAAAAACACTTTCTATAAGCAAAGCAGCACAATTCATTGATGCAGAATCAAATCTACATCAGTAATAAATTCAATAAAATCACTAATGATTGTATAGCATTTCAGGCTGAAGTCTAGATTAAATTCTTAATTTTTTAACTTGCACAGGGTGTTGGAATAACAATTATGTCCTTGGTGTTTATCAGTAACACTCTGGCACTCTGTTCTTACAATTTTCTATAACTTTTGCTCATTATGACAACAGTTTGGTAACTGGATTTAAGTACTTTTTCTAAAGAACCCAGAAGAAATAAATACATACAGTTATTTATCTCTTGATGTTTCATTCTTCCCATTCATGTAAAGTTATTGGGTGAGGTGATGAAATCAAAATACAATTACTGTATTTTGTTTTTAAAGTGTGATCTTTGAGTAGCAGAGACCTGAGATCTCTGAGATGATCAAATTTACTCCTTACTTATTCTGCTGTATATGTAAACTAAGCTATCTCTCTGACATTTGATTAACAACTAAGCCAAATGAAACATGCTCCTAATTTGGTTCAAATAATATTTTTAATCTACGTGTGTGTGCGAATTTTGAAGGTTTGAACCACATAACAATGTAATTTTAATGCTTTTGTATATATCTAAAGCTTGGTATAGATAGATTTGTTATAGATTTTGAAGTTAGAATAGTGTTTCCCAACTTACTATCTTCCAGATGTTTTGGATATACAGGTAATTCTCGTGACTCTGGGATAGCTAGATAACATTAAAAAGTCAAATATTACTGAATATTATTTCAATTACCACTGAAGGTTTACAAGAATTTACTATGCGTCCTCTGTGTAAACTAAAATATAATGTATTTTATAGATACATAAAACAATTTAAATAGTCACAATAACATTTTATTGACTGTAGAGGGAAAAATCGGAACCACAGTTACTACTTAGACATGACCTTGAAACATAATTGAAAAGCTAAAAATTATATTATTGACAATTACTGTACAAACTCACCCCACTGCCAAAAAGCTGGTTTGAATGAAAGTAGGCTTTTCAACCACATGGCAAATATTTGCTACTTTTTATTTTAGATTAGTAAAATGGGTGTTTCCTTCTTTATGCCTTCAAGTCGAGAAAGTGGGGGGAGGAGACAAAGAGAGACTCACCCACCCAAAATCACCCAGCTGGTTACATGCTTATGGAAGGACTAACAGTCCCCAATCCTTTTAAAGTATGAAACTGATATAGCTTCACTAGTTTTAGCTCTGGAATTTTGAATTCAACAATGATTGTTTATAAATGTTAAGTTTATTTTAGTATTAAAATAGTAACCATCTTATCAGTCATCCAGGTAAGGTAATACAAATATAATTCAGTATGTAGTTTAATGATTCTGTCCTCTGCTCCAGTTCTTTACCAAGCCAAAGGTATGTGGGTGTTTCTGTGTATTTGCCTTTGTCAAGACATTTTGTAATGCATCTTCATCCCTGGAAAAGAATACTTATGCAATATTTGCCTCTGCCTCTCCTTGTTTTTCCCAACTCTTCAACTCCTCAACTCCTTGCTAAGCCATTTCCAAATTCCATGGAGTTACATTCAATTTAGTAATCACTGTTAGCACCCGTTTGAATGTACATTAATTCTTAACACCATAGACTTAGATAATGTGACCATCTAGAAAAAAAAACAAGTGTGAATTAAGCCATGGTTTTACCCTGAAGTACAAATTCAGTCATTTATTCTATAGTATATATAATTCAAAGGTGAACCTGAATACATTTTTTTATTTTTCTATGGGATGGAAAATACCATTTTCACTGTGTGTGTTTGGACTATCTTGATTAACTGTTTAACTAAATTTGTGAGGACCTATTAACTACATTGTGATCATCTATATAATTTAGTATGCAGTAGTGGAAGCATCTAAAGACTGCAATCCTGCATACTGTAATCTTGATAAATTGTCTTGGACTGAATTTTAGCTTTAGCTTACTTTCCATTGGGACACTCTTGTGTAAATCTGAGTAATGAGTGAGAACATAGAAAAAGCTTAATACCCATTAAAATTTGGCAGTTAACATACAGTCTATTTTAAACTCTTAGTATATATTAGGTCTTTATATTCTCATTTTAAAAAAGAAATAAGCTCGTCTCTGATCATCTACTTTAATAATCTCAGCAAGCAACATAAAAGCTTAATAATTGGCCTTAAACTGTTAGCAATCTAAATAGCCAAGAAAATTAATTGACACACTGGATTAAGTTTAATCAAACAATACCCTTTGTATGACTCATTTTGATCCATTATCAATTCTGCAGCATAAACTAAACTATTAGAAGTTAATTTTTATTTCTTATATGCCATTGCTGGAACACATATTTAAATTGTAAAAAGGTAATTAGCAATTCAGGACAGATTTGGTAAGGAAAAAATGTTAGAAATGCATCTATAGTCATTGTTTATGCCAGTAATGCTTTATTTGGTGTTTATTCATCCATTTACAAACTAGCTATTAAAATAGAACATCTGGTGAGCTATTGTAGCTACATATGCGTTGCTAACATGAGATACGATGCAACATTAATATCTAATACTTATGTTAACACTAAACCACAGTTATTTAAACTGCACTTCTTTGCATTAATCTGCACAATGCCATCCAAATGAATGAGGATTAAGTCTAAGAGGATTTGTCTTCAGTTTTTCTTAATAACATATGCTAATAGAAGATGCAAGGTTTTCAGAATATTCTGAAATCTTGTTAAGAACATAGCAAAAATAACTAAACTTAGGTAATGAAAGTACTTGTATAGAAGCACATTTGTACTAGTATACATTGTTGCACATTTTCCCTCTCCTGTTCATATACCTATTTCATTTACTGACTTTAGGAACACAAGTACCAACCTTTTTGTATGCTTATCTTGCATAAAAGTTGTAGAATTTTGTTAGCCATTGAATAAAAGATTGCAGGGAAGAGTAGTTCTGGAATACAACATATGTATTTGTTGGAAAACGTAAATTGTCACATTCAGAGCTTTCTGTGTAAAATATTCCCCGGGTGTTAATGGTTTTCCACTAAATGCCCAGATATAATTTCCAGTAGTTCTTTGTTATGCCCCCATCCCTGATCACTTTGTTTGGTTACACTTGAGTCTACAGGCTGTTGAGGAAAGTAGACTTGGAATCTTGAAGTTTCTTGAGGTTCCCTTCTAGTTCTATTGATTTTGGATTGAAGGCCTTTTTCCTCTTTTGAATTTATCTTGCATCCTGTTGACCTATGCTTTTCAGATGTGCACAATGCACATATAACTGAGCCAATGGTTCTTTTTTTTCACCCCAGAAGCACCATTTGATGCTCTTCATTTCTGCTCTTGATCCGTACTTCTCTTTCACAGCTGGGTCTGTTTTCAGGCTATCTCCCTTGGAGAACTTCACCATTTGGGCTGAATGCAGCTTGCAACAGAATCACAGCAGATGATACCAATAGCACTTAGACTTATATACTGCCTCATAGTGCTTTTGCAGCGCTCTCTAAGTAGTTTACAGAATCAGCATATTGCACCCAATAATCTGGGCCCTCATTTTACTCACCACGGATAGATGGAAGCTGATTGTGTGACTGATATTTTGCAAAGAAATATTCAGTAAGTTCCAATTTTTTAACTTGTATCAATACTTGTTCTTGAGTGTCTTTTACATAATCAGCCAATGCATGCTTTTGTTCTTTGACTGTTTGACTTGAACTAAACCTCTTCGTCCATTTGTGCAGGACAGATATAATCTATCAATATCGCTGTAGGGATGTAATGCGCAGTAAGTAGATATGAAAGTTTTTATTTTTTTTGTTCACAGCTTTCTAATTCTGTTTTTGTCCAATGGTCTTTTGAGCTCAATACAAATGGTCCTCAATAACTTTAATTGGGACTGGAATTACCATTGCTAAATGAAGCAGTCATTAGATGACACAACACATTACCTCACTCTTAAGTGGGAGTAGTTCCAGTAGTCACAATTCTGGTTGTTAGGCGATGACCATGCTGTCATTAGGTGGGGGGTCTCTCATATCTCGTGTCCTGCAAAACCTGCTGGCCCCGTCCCACTGCTTCCTCTCCATCTGGGCCTGGCAAATTCCCTTTGGTAAACAAGGCTTTGTTGCTTTGCCAGGCTTGCCTATCTCTCCATCATTGCCCTTTTGGCTGCCCTGCACTCCACCACCACCACCTATTCCTGCTGCCCCCAAATGACCTTTGCCATCTTGCCATTGCTGAAGCATGCTTGACCTAGAAAACTCTTGTACCTTTGTGTTCCTTCCACAAGGCCTCTGCAGTGCCTTACCGCAGACATTTCCTGGATATCACCTATTTAGTGCGTATGAAGGGTTCCAACATCACCTCTACGCTGATGATACTCAGCTGTATATTTCAACTCCAAACCACCCCAATGAGGCTGTCGAAGTGATGTCCCGGTGTTTGGAGGCTGTCGGGGTCTGGATGGGGGACAACAGACTTAAACTCAACCCCTCCAAGACTGAGTGGCTGTGGCTGCCGGCACCTCGGTTCAGCCAGCTGATCCCATCGCTGGCCATAGGGGGCAAACAATTGCCCCCTGTGGAACGGGCGCGCAATTTGGGCGTCCTCCTTGATGCCCGGCTGTCAATGGATGACCATGTGGCAGCCGTGGCGAGGGGGGCGTTCCACCAGGTTCGCCTGGTGCGCCAATTGCGCCCCCTACTGGACCGGGATGCCCTACGCACGGTCACTCATGCGCTGGTGACGTCCCGCCTGGATTACTGCAACGCTCTCTACATGGGGCTGCCCTTGGGGCGCGCCCGGAGACTGCAGTTAGTTCAGAACGCAGCCGCGCGGGCTGTGATGGGGAGTACGAGGTACTCCCACGTAACACCTCTCCTGCGCGAGCTGCACTGGCTACCTGTGGTTTTTCGGGTGCGTTTCAAGGTGCTGATTACCATCTTTAAAGCGCTCCATGGCACGGGACCTAGTTACTTGCGGGATCGCATCCTCCCACATACATCCCTGCGGCCAATTCGCTCACACAGGGAGGGACTTCTCCTGGTGCCGTCCACTAGGCAATGCCAACGGGCGACACCGAGGAGTTGGGCCTTCTCTGTGATGGGCCCAACCCTCTGGAATGACCTCCCCCCCGACATTAGAACCACTTCTGACCTCTGCTCCTTCCGGCAAAAATTGAAGACCCACCTGTTCCGATTAGCAGGCCTGGCATAATTACAACTGTCCCTCCTGGCAAATGTATTATATCTGGTTATTTTAGGGGTTTTTTAATTTACTGTATTTATTTTAGGGGTCTAAACTTATATTTATATTAGCTTTGTACAGTTCTTTTAATTGCATTTTAACCTCCTCCATGTCAACTGTCAACTGTACATATTTAACTTTTTATTGTATTCTGTTATATTTTGTATGAACTGTACACTGCCCCGAGTCCCTTTCGGGAGAGGGGGCGGTCTAGAAGCATCAAATATAAATAAATAAATAAATAAATCAACATGAAAATTAAGAAAAAACACATTCTTGAGACATTTTGTGTTGCATTTTAATGGAAACAATCTGATCAGTAATAATTCAACCAGAGGATTTAGAGGATGAAATTGGAGGGAGGGGTCACTGAAGGGTTATTACAGCCTGATTGGTCCATTTGACTGAGAGAAAACTTCTTAGCCTTCGGCTTCTCCCGTTGGCTCCCAGTTTCCTCTCAGTCAAGAAGGTCCAAAGACTTAAAATTGGTTCCCAGAGTGATTGTGAGTACTAAATTCAAAAAATTAATTGGATCAATTGGATACTTTAAATCAAAGCAAAATTGCTAGAATAAAATAGAGCTGTGCCCAATAGGACAAACCATCGCGGTCCTAAATAGGCAGGGAAAGCAGCGCGGAGCGAAGCTCTTTCCATCCTACTCCCTGCGGGCCTTTTTCCCCCCCGACTGATTCCTGGTGTCTCAGGCGTGCTGGGGGGCTTACAGCTCACAAATCCTCCCCCAAGACGATTTGCTTGCCTTGAAGCCGCAGCGCCGGCGGCCTTTTGTCGCGCGTGAAGACCGGCAGCCACTAAACGCGACCGCGCCGCCTCTACCGGGTCGGCGGTGCCCTCGGCGGCGGCGCACAAACGAGACCGGAGCGCCAGCGGCTTTTGCCGGGCGTGAAGACCGGCGGAGATCGTCCACGAGCCGCGATCCCTGAATTTAAAGCGGCAAGCCTTACAAACTGCTGGGGAGGCAAGCGGCAGGCTCGCGCGCCATTTTAACGGCCGCTTGAGGAGAAGAGCAACAATCTTCAGCCGGCGGCCATTTTGGACACGTGTCGGGCCTAGCTCTAAAGGCCTACCGAGCTCCCACCAACATTCAAGGCCCAAGCTGAGCATTCCCACCAGCAAGAGGCTTCTGGCTGCGACTACTCTACATTCCTATTTCATCAAGGCACATGAGTGGGGCGATGGCAGCGAGATCCGAGGCCGCTCAAACTGCGACTCCTCAGGCCCAAGAACATGAGTCAGGCCCCACTGCCCCAGCCAGGCCTCGTGTTTCTAGGCCTTCTGCGGAGGATCGCCCCTCCAGAGCCCTACAAAGGGACGAACTTAGGCGTTCCAGGGCAATTGAGAAAGCCATTGAGAGGGCAGAAAAGAAGAAGGCCAGGGATCCCAGACCTAGATCTAGATCCCCCAGACCTGAGGCTCCTAGTCATTCCCCTTCTGTCAACAGGGGGTTCAGCCCTTCTCCCTCTTCCTCTTCATCCAGATCAGTTAGGAGTGAAGGACGGGGGGCCTCACCCCCACCCCCAACTTCCCCTGGGACAGGGGGCTTGGATAGAAATGATCATTTAGAGGGCCCCTCTGCAGGCCCCTCCCGGGGTAGGAGGTCCCACAGGGATTCGATCCCCCATGACTATGATTCTGATTATGACGAGGAGGATCTAGAACACCTCCCTGAAAATCTAAAACGATTAATCTCTGCAGCCATTTCCAGGGGAATAGCTCAAAGAGACAGACCTTCCCGGCATAGCAGGATTACACCATTCAGCAGGGTAGGGTCTAGGGCTTCTTCTCCCTCCCTCATGAGCGAGGTCTCCTCTAGGGGGGAGGCCCGTTGCCAAGACGACTGGGGTTTCTCTGAGGAAGAGGATGCGGCCACTGATCAGCCCTCCTCTTCCAACTTATTCATCCAGGCCATGTTTAAGCCCTTACTGAAAAAGGCTAGGAGAACCACCAAGGTGGGCACGGGGGACCCCACAGTGCCCCCGCCCAGAGATCCGGATATGGTAATGTTCTCAAACACGGCCACCAATAAAGAAGAGATCCCTGCCCCTCCTCTGTTCTTGGAGGTGGCCACCAGTCAGTGGGCGAGACCTTCGAATTTTTCTCCCCCTGGCAGCAATGACAGGCGGGCTTATAACATGGAGAAGGCCTTCCTACAGGCCATCCAATTGCCGGCCATAGATCAACCGATAGCTGCCCTGGTCTCATCTTCCCCGGTGGTCTCGGGGGATGCAGCAGATAAGCTTAAGCCGGAGGATAAACGGGCGGAGCTCACCTTGCGGAAAAATTACAAGGCTTCCGCATGGGCAATGCGGGTGGCGGCCGCCGCCTCGTATTTTAATCGCACAACCGTTATGTGGCTCCGCCAACTCCAGGATCGTATCCCGATCCAGGACGATCGCATCCATCAGGATTTAACTAAGATTATGGCGGCCTGCCAGTATTCGGCCGACGCAACCCTGGATGCTATGCGATTCGGCTCCAGCGCCTTAGCTACCTCTGTGGCTGCACGCCGGCTCCTTTGGCTTAGAAATTGGCAGATCGATAATAAAGCCAAATGGGATTTAATAGCTGCCCCCTTTGCGGGTCCCAATCTGTTTGGATCTGCTCTAGATCCAATTTTGGTGGAGAATAAAGACAAGAAAAAGGTGATGCCCACCTCCACCAAGAAGGCCGAAACACGCAGTCACCCGTATCGCAGGCCTTCCTTCAGGAATTATGACAGGGACCAGGAGTACAGACAGGATAGGCAATACAACAGGCAGAATTTTCAAGAACGCTCCAGGTACCAGTCCCAATCCAAACGGCCCTATCGCGGGGGGGCGGCCGCCCCTTCCGCAGAGGGAAATGACTCGAACCCGAGTCATCCCATAGGCGGCCGTCTGGCACTGTATGCGGACAGGTGGGACCAGATCACATCAGACGGGTGGGTCCGAGCAACCGTCCGCCACGGCCTAAGACTGGAGTTCCTCTCCTACCCTCCGAGACGCTTCAGAGTGTTTTCCCCATCCCGGGATCCAGAACGCCGTCGTCTCATGGACCTCGCCGTCTCACACCTTCTAGAAATCAGAGCGGTGGAGGTCGTTCCGGAGCCGGAGAAGGGGCGGGGCTACTATTCAAACCTCTTTGTAGTCCCGAAGGCCTCGGGGGGTTGGAGGGCGATTCTCGACCTGAAGCGCCTGAATCAGTATCTAGTTTACAGGCGCTTCAAGATGGCCTCCCTAAAGTCTATCCTGCAGGGCATTCGAAAGGGGGATTACATGGCCTCGGTAGATTTGACGGAGGCCTATCTTCATATCCCCATCTTCCGGGCTCACCGTCAATTCCTGCGATTCTCCCACAAAGGCCAACACTATCAGTACCGGGCCCTCCCATTCGGCCTGGCCTCGGCCCCTCGGACGTTCACCAAGGTCCTGGCGGCACTGGCTGCTTACCTGAGATCCATCCCGGTGAGGCTCCAGTGCTACTTGGACGACGTCCTGGTGCAGGCAGGGTCCCTTCCCAGAGCCAGGGCAGACCTCCAGCTGACCATCCAATGGCTCCAGACACTAGGTTTCTCAGTAAACTTTCCCAAGAGTCACCTATCCCCATCCAGACAGATTCTGCATCTAGGGACAGTAATCGATTCCCAGTCAGGGAGGGTTCGCCTATCCCCAGACCGTCTGGTCAGTCTGAGACAGTTGATCACGTCCATCAGGACAAAAAGGTCCGTTTCCACCCTGACCTTATCCCGACTCCTGGGGAAGATGGTATCCTGTCTAGGGATAGTCCCCTGGGCCCGTCTACATCTGCGTCCCCTCCAGTGGGCCTTGATACCAGCCCAAAGGAAAATGTTGAGCAACTCTCTGCGACCGCTTCGCTTAACGCCGGAAGTGAGATGCTCGCTCAAGTGGTGGATGTCCCCGGCATTGCGACAGGGGCGCTCAATTTGGGAGCCAGAGAGAGTACAAGTCACGACGGACGCGAGCCTTTACAGCTGGGGGGCCGTGATGGGATCCGACATGGCCCAGGGATTTTGGACTGCCTCGGACCTCAGGCACAATATAAATTGGCTCGAGCTCAAGGCCGCGAGACTGGCCGTCTGGACTTTCCACCGCCAGCTGCAGGGGCGACACGTCCTCCTGCTTACGGACAATGTGGCGACGAAAGCTCATGTCAACCGTCAAGGGGGGACTCACTCCCGAGCCCTGTGGCGGGAGGCGCAGACATTAGGCCTATGGGCGGAGAGACACCTGGCCTCAATTTCGGCAGAACATATATCGGGGGAGTCCAACCACCAGGCAGACTGGTTGAGCCGAGCGACTCTGGACAACGGCGAGTGGCAGCTGGGCCCAGAGTTGTTTCGGAAGATTTGCCTCAGATTCGGCAACCCCCTTGTAGACCTGTTTGCCTCCCCCGGCAACGCATAACTGCCGAGATATTTCACCCGATTCAAGACTCCAGCAGCAGAAGGAGCGGATGCTCTCGGTCCCGGTGGCCTCCGGGTCTCCTCTACGCCTTTCCCCCCCTTCCCCTGATTCCCAGAACCATTCGGAAGGTAGTCTCAGAGAGGGCTCACGTCATTCTATTAGCCCCATATTGGCCGAGGAGACCATGGTTCGCAGACCTGGTCCAGCTCTCGGTCACAGACCCCTGGAGGATTCCACCAGAGGAGGTCGTCCTGTGTCAGGGGGTCTTACTTCACCCAGAGCCGCAGTGGCTGCATCTGACCGCGTGGCTCTTGAAAGGGGATTACTGAAGGGGAGGAAGTTGTCGTCAGGGGTCATAGCTACCTTGGAGGCAGCTAGGAGACCGTCCACAATTAGAATCTACAACGCCACCTGGTCGGCTTTCGCTAAGTGGTGTAGCCCCAGGGGGGTGGATCCAGCTAGGGCCACGGTCCCAGACGTTTTAGAGTTTCTCCAAAAAGGGCTAGAGGACGGGTTGTCCCATAGTACACTTAGGCGACAGGTAGCGGCCCTATCGACTATTTTGGGAGGAGAGGGCTCCTCCACCCTCTCGCGCGCACCATTGGTGAAGAGATTCCTTAAAGGGGCGGCCAACATCCGTCCGCCCCCCGTTCATAGGTTCCCTACATGGGATCTTACCCTCGTCCTGAAGGCATTTACGGGTTCTCCCTTTGAACCGCTCAGGTCGGTCCACATGCGTCTCCTCTCCCTTAAGGTAGTATTTTTAGTGGCCATTACATCGGCCAGGCGTATTTCTGAATTGGGGGCCCTTTCTGTTAGAAGTGACCTTTGCATGATCCATCAGGACAGGGTGGTCCTGCGTTTGGATCCTTCGTTCATCCCGAAGGTTAACACTCTGTTTCATAGGGCCCAGGAAATTGTCCTACCAAATTTTTGCCCCAATCCAACAAGGGAGAGAGAACAGGCGTGGCATCGGTTGGATGTACGCAGGGCCCTCCGTATTTATCTGAGACGGACGGAGGGCATTCGTAGGACCGAGGCACTGTTTGTCTCGTTCCATCCGAGTTCCCTAGGTAAAAAGGTCTCGTCTTCAACTATTGGGAGGTGGATCAGGTTGGCCATTGTTGAGGCTTACGGAGCCTCGGGAAAATCCCCCCCTTCGGGGATCACAGCTCACTCCACTCGTAGTGCAGCCTCCTCAGTGGCCTGGGCCACAAGGGCGCCTTTCGAGGACATCTGTCACGCGGCCACCTGGGCCTCACCCACTCCCTTCATAAGACACTATCGCCTGGACACTTATGCCTCGGCTGAGGCGTCCTTCGGGCGGAGGGTTCTCCAGAGGGTGGCGGCCGATCCTCCCCCTGGGACCCAGTCTTCCCTCCCTGGGACGTAGCGTGGGTATGTCCCTTCAGTGACCCCTCCCTCCACTCTACTGGAAAAAGAACGTTGGTCTTACCTGAACGTTTTTTTCTGGAGAGTGGAGGGAGGGGTCACTTTCCCGCCCTAGGTAGATGGACAGGGTCCGGGAGGGGTAGGATCGGGTGGCCCTGGGCGACTTTCCCTTGTCTTCTTACATCATGCAGACGCTGACCGTGACATCGCGGAAACTGGGAGCCAACGGGAGAAGCCGAAGGCTAAGAAGTTTTCTCTCAGTCAAATGGACCAATCAGGCTGTAATAACCCTTCAGTGACCCCTCCCTCCACTCTCCAGAAAAAAACGTTCAGGTAAGACCAACGTTCTTTTACTGGATATATCAATATTTGCACAATATCTATAAAAAGAAACTTGATTTTATTACAATCACTATGAAGTTATCATTACGATATTATCTTGCTTTGTTTTAAAGGAAAAGACAATAATGTCATAGGTTTTTCCCAGTGCATTTGCTTCATTATTTTCAAGAATATTCTGTATCTGATGCATAATCGTTGAATTATGATATGTAATCCAATTTTGACAATCGTACCAAGAGACTAATCTGGATGAAAAATGCAGTCTGTCTCCAGGAATAGGGGCACCTTTTTGCTTTCTATTAGCTGGAGGGTCCCAGGTGATGCCAGTAAAAGACAGGGCTAATTTTTTAAAAAATCAAATGTTTCTTAGATACAGACGCAGGACTGGAGGTTCACATGTTGTCCATAGGTTCCTTATCACTCATTCCAGCTTATCTGTTTATTTGTTTATATTTAATTAAGGGTTTTACCATATGTTAAAGAAAAAACTAAAGAAAATAAGGTGCAAGAAAAAAACTATAAAATAAAATGACTTCCGACTTTCTCTTTAATAGATAATTACAATTTTAAAATCATCCTTCTCTCTTAGATGTTATACAAATTCCTTCAGCCCCTCACTCAATCCACATCTTTGTTTATTCCTCAAATCTATAAACCATATCATTTTTCTTCTTGCAGCAAAAATGCATGTAAAGTTTCCAGTCTTTCAGAAAAATGTTGTCTTTTCACTGTAGGAATGTTATTATTCTTCCATCTGCTCACCCTAGTCTATCTGAAGGTGTGGACACTCGAAAATTGAAGCAACTTGCCTTTCAGATTTGTTGACTGACATTGCTGAGCTATCATTGCAGTAATATTAGCATACGAGTAACTTGACAATTCAACATGATGTAATTAGAAGATATATAGGTCATGAAACTATGTAAATTAGTTTCTAGTAATTCATTCAATCACCAGGGTTTTACTCCTAGCTATTCTGAGACTCGTAACAATCTTGTATTTCACTATTTAAAACAAGTGATGCAGCAAAATAGTATGTAGCAGCCATTAATGCAGTATAAGCCTTTGCATGTCAATTTGAAATCAGTTTTTCTTCAGTGGAACTTTCTCTTGAGTGTGCATTGGTCTAAATCTTTGACTGGAATGTACTAGTCATATACATAATTTATACATAGGTACATACATACTCAACAGACACAACATATATACCCAATTCCAAACCGTAGACACTACGTAACTATCAACTGTATATGTCCCTGAAAATCAGCATTGATATATTCATATGAATTTCTTTATGACATATTGCCTTTGTGATTCCCTCAAAAAATGAAAATGTATTCATTTTTTTCTAAGTAAACTCTTCAAATTGATCATAATAGGTTTCGTGTTCAATTCATGTTGTATTGTAATTGTATTGAGAGAAGAAGGAAGTAGGGGAGGGACCATTAACATTTTAACTATATTGTTGCACTTCTGTTTATTTTTAGACCCTATAATTCAGCAGCAGTCTCACACTTTCCAGGGACAACACCTAGAAGAATAAACATTGGGATTATTTTATTTATTAAAAAAAATGCCGCCCATCCACCATGAGGTGACTGGGTGGCTTACAATGTTAAAAGCAGTAAAACAATTTTATATTAGAAAAATATATAATAACAGTAAAAATACAAATTGTGATTAAAACATGGAAAGGAAGGGAGGAGACTGTGCAAGGGGTGGGTAGGTGGAATCTTCTATCAGTCCGTCAATCACTTCCAGTGGGGTACTCACCCCTTGGGGCCCCAGCCAACTGGCAAAACCAGGGCTTCAAGCTCTTATACAAGGTCAGGTGAGTGGGAGTCAATCACACTCGAGGAGCAAGATGTTCCAAAAGGTCAGTGCAGTGGTAGAGAAAGCTTTTATCTTGAACCCCACCAGTTGGAATTCCTTAACCACAGGATCTGTAGCATGCCTTCTCTGCCAGCAAGGCTGAGGCAGGCCTGTCCTGGGCTGATTTTTATTATAGTTTTTTTGCAGAAAGTTTAACTTGAAGTTACTGATTTGGTTTTCTTGAACATGGTTTCTCTTACAGCAGCGGTTCTCAACCTGTGGGTCGCGACCCCTTTTGGGGTTGAACGACCTTTTCACAGGGGTCTCTGAGGAGCCTGCCGCAAAGAGGCTGGCGAGAAGCTGGCCCAAAGGGAAGGAGCGGCTTGGGTTTCCCACGTGGCAGAAGGAGAGGGGTGGGGGGGTGAGTGGGAACCGGAATGGAGGCATGGAGGGGAAAAGAGAGACGCTGGGAAAGCAGTTTGCTCCGATTGATGGAGGTTGGTGGGCAGAGCTACGGAAGCCAGGAGATACCATTTCTGAGGCATAAAACAAGGCGGGGAAAATAAAATAAAGGAACGTGGGATTTGCGTACGCTGAGAATCCCTATTAAGACTGTTACCCATGCTTAGCATGGGTAACAATCTTAATAGGCCTTGGCCCCTCTCCTGCGGCTCCCTGCTGACCCAATCACACAATCTGCTCTCTGCCCCGAGAAGGCACAAACCTCTCACCTGCTTTTGCGATTCCGCGTCCTTCGCAGGCAACTCAGTGTCGGGAAGAGCTCCAGCCCTTTTCTCGCACTCATCTCTTGCGCACTTGCGTGCAAGCAAAATATCAAGGCGGAGGGGACAACAACTCTCCTCCTGCTGTCACCACTGCGCAATGAGATGAGTAACTGGGTACACAGCACCAGACTCGGGTCAGCGCAAGCCGCGGTCCCCTTCGTGTTGACTCAGGAAGGAGGCGAAGGGGGGGGGAGCAGCAGCAGTAGCTGGTTGGGTGCAGGGAGGGAAGAGCTCTCCTTGCGCAGGGCTCTGAAACTCTGCATCCAGAGATGACTGCTCCGGCTCTTTCCTGAGTCAACACGAAGGGGACCAACCTGAGTCTGGTACTGAGGAGTCTCCTGCACAGCGCAGCCAGCTACTCACTTCTCAGTGGCGGCAGCAGGAGGAGTCGCTGTCCCCGCTGCTGTGATCCTGGCCCAGGAGAGTATTTTGCTTGCATGCGCAAGAAAGAGATGAAAGAAAAGGGGAGAAAGAGAGAGAGAAATGAAAGAGAGCTGGAAGGAGAGAATGGGAGAGGGAAAATAGAGGGAAACAAATTAGAGGGAGAAGGGGGAGAGGGATAAAGAAATGAAAGAGCTGAGGGAGAGAATGAGAGAGAGGGAAACAAATTGGGGAAAGAAAGGAAGAGAAAAGAAAGAGAAAGAAACTAACGTTCTCAGACCTATGACGAAAGCAATGGCAAGCTAGATCTCTTGCCAAGAAAACTGCAGTTTGCCAGAAGGCATAAATTGGAAGCAAGTCTGATTTTTTAAAAAGAAAATAACAGAGATGGCAAAAAAAATGCATCTGAAAATAAGATTATAATTTTGAATAATGTATTATATTGTCAAACTCAAAAGAAATCAAAATATATATCCTATTGCTGTTAGTACAATCTTGCCAGCTTCTATCAACTTAGAGTTCACTATAAAAAGATTACAGAGAAGCAATTTCCTACAATTAATAACTTCTTGGATTTGCTATCGTATTCAATGAGAAAGAAAGAAAAAGAAAGAGAGAAAGGGAAGGATGGAAAGAAAGAAGAGAAAGGGAGAGGAAAAATAGAGAAAAACAGAAATGAGAGGGAGGGGGAGAGAAGAGAGAGAGACCCTATTCCCACAGAAAACACTGAGCCATGAAACCTTGGTAGGCATGTCGGGGGGGGATGTCACGTGACTGGGTGGGAATGATGTTGAGTTGGCCACACCCAACCAGGTTTTGTGGTTCCCGGTGTTACATAGTAGCAACGAAAATAATTTTATGGTTGGGGGTCACCACAACATGAGGAACTGTATTAAAGGGTCACGGCATTAGGAAGGTTGAGAACCACTGTCTTACAGAGTTAGGGATTGTTCATTTTTCTGACTTATCAGCAAAGATTACATGTACAAAACTTAGATTGGTCAAATGGGTTGGCTCACCAATTTTGCCTTGCTAAAGAGGCTGAAAGAATATGAGTTGCTGACAAAGCATCCTAGTCTTGCAATAGTAATCACACACACACAAAACACACCCCAAACTTTTATGAATCTTTCAGATATGACTTAAAGTCACGTGGCTTTTTATCTTGAATTTTACAGTAACACTGGCCAGTTTTTTTTAAATGGTTTTCCAGCAGAGGGCACAATAGACCTTTTAACTGAAGCTAGAGCCTCTCTTCAAAACTGTTCTTATTCTTAATAACTTTTGCATTTGGACAGTTGTAAAGGCTGAGATCTTGTATGAAACCACTCTTGAAAAGACATCAGCAGTTATGGTGATAAGCTTTTCCAAGAGCCATTTCAGAACATTGGGTTCCTAAAAGATAGGAGGTGAATCCTAGAAATATAACTTGAGTTCTATCATCCATTTCAGGGAATTCTTCCTTGCATTCGAGTGAAGTGGAATCTGATTAAAAATTATACCAATTGACAACATTTGGGCCTTTCCTTTTGTTACCTTCATGATCATATGAGCATTTTATCTGCCTCTATTAGCTCAGTATATCTGGCTGTCTAGTAAAAGCTTATGAATAATGGAGGGGTTATAGGAAGAAGGTGCCAGACCTTTAATCCATATTCAGTCAAGGGCTACAGTTTCAGCAATTAGAGTTCTATGTTACCATCCATAATTTTGCCTGCTAGGGGAAAAATATCCAATCCGCACTCTGAGGACATGATCTGGAGTGTTGGAAATAGTCTAATCATCCTATGTTGTCCTAAGATAATTCCATCTGACTAGCTCCCTGATTCCAGAGTTAAGATTTAGAAGAACAGAGGAAAAATATTCTGAGCAGATTACAGCATCTCTTTTCTGAAGCTAAGTGGAGGTAGGCCTAAGCAGTTAGATTGGAAACATCTAGAGCAGGGGCATCAAACTGGCAGCCCATGGGCTGGATGAGTCACATGCAGGCCATGCCCACCTCAGCTCCACGAAGGGAAAAATGTTGTATGTCATGTGACAGCAACATGAGGCCACGAGTTTGACACCTGTGATCTAGAGAGTAACAGCAATGTTCTCTACTGAGATGGGAGGTCTCCAGGAGCTCCAGACTAGACTGGGAAGCTTAAAAAGTACCAGAAGAGTGCCATGGCAAGCTATTACTATAGTAATGCTATCAACAACACTCAATATATCTAAAAAGACACTAGGATTTGAATGTAGTATGATATTGCTGTCATCTCTTTATATTCCATTTATCTCTCTATACTTTATTACTATTCTACTAATAGAATGAAAAGGTATTATATGAATGAAATTATTATAACAGGATTGCTGGGATCTGGCAGCTAATTATAATGTTTTCCTATTATATCTAGGGAAAGGGTTAAAGTGCACACATGCACATATGCACATACAGGGGATTTTACAAATCAAAAGATTAAAAGTGGGCGGCATGACTCTTTGATCTGTTAAGTAATGAAATATGCACAAAGCTATTAGAGACAAAATTAGATTAGTTAATAGAATGTGTGTCTCTGTGTGTATATTGTGGAATATTGTATGTATGTGTATGTGTGTACATACATCATGCATACATACATACATACATACATACATACATACATACATACATACATACATACATACATACATACATACATACATACATACATACATATATATATATATATATATATATATATATATATATATATATGCTGGTCGTAGATTTCCACGGGTGTAGGTATGCTGGTCTTGTTGTATTCGGGTCTTTTCCCAAGTAAGATTGAGATTGTCTTGGCAATGTTTCGGCAAGGTCCCACTTGCCTTCAGGCTGGTGTTTTCGGTTTCGTGCTTGTGCGATTAAAGCGTGGTCAGAGCTGCTGTCTCTCTATAAATCTTGGGGGTGGGGGGGGTGGAGTGCTGGCGTTGTTGCTGTAAGTGGGTTGATTGGCTGTGTAGTGCATCCTAATTGGTAGATGGAGTTGATGTTTGTAGATTGGTCGGCTGTTTCGTATCATTCTGTGTGGCAGAGGTACTGGCTGTGTGTCCGTTGTTCTTTTGTGTGATAACAACCTGGGTGGTGGGTGGGGGTCATTTGTTGATTACGACTGGTTTCCAGATGTCTGGTAGGCGGGAGGTATTGTCATGTTTATTCATGTTGTGGGGGTGTTTTTCTATTTTGATGGCTTCCATAATTATTCTCTTGTTGAAGTGTTCAGTTTTGGAGATTAATTTTGTTCCTTCAAAGTCAGTTTCATGTCCTGTTACTTTAAGGTGCTGGAAAAGGGAGGAAGTTTTTTTTCTTTTTTTTTAAATGCGTTCTTGTGTTCCGGGATGCGTGCATTTATTATCCTATTAGTTTGTCCAATGTATGTGGCAGGGCAGATTTTGCATGGTATTTAATAGACTCCTTGATTTTCTAGCTGGATCTTGTCTTTGGGATTTCTTAAGAAAGAAATGATTCTTTTGGTCAGTGCTGAAGGCTGTCTTGATATTGTGCTTGTGGAGAATTTTGCTGATTTTATCCATGGTGTTTTTGATGTAAGGGAGGAGGGTGATGCCATGGTCCTGTTCTGTGTCTCAGTTCTTGTGGGGAGTCTCCCTTTGGATTAGGTTGGTAATTGTTTTTCTTTGGAATCCGTTGGAGATTAATACACTTGTGAGAGTGTGTAATTCAGTTTTCAGGTGGTCTTTGTTGGCTAGGAGTTTGGTTCTGGAGATGAGGGTCTTGGCTACAGAGTTGATCTGTGCAGGATGGTAAAGGGGTTGCGCGTTTAAGTGGAGGTTGGTGTGTGTTTTTTTCCGGTAGATGGTGTGTCCTAGGGAGCCATTGGGTTTTTTGTAGATTAGGACGTCCAGATAGGGAAGTTGGCTGTTTGCTTCTATTTCCATAGTGAATTGTATTTTGGGGTATAGGCTGTTGTGATATATGCGGAAGTTTTCCAATTTTACTTTCCCGTGTGGCCAGATTACGAAAGTGTCATCTACATATCTAAGCCAGAGTTTGGGTTTGTGTTCAGATTTATCTAAGGTGTTAGTTTCAAAATGTTCCATGTATACGTTTGCGATGACGGGTGAGAGGGGTGATCCCATGGGTGCTCCTTCTATCTGTTTGTATCTTTGTCCATTATGGATGAAGTATGTGTTGGTTAGGCAGTGGTTGGTCAGTGCTTAGGGGGTTGTATTTGTTTTGTATAACTGTCAAGGCTTCTTTAATAGGCACTTGGGTGAAGAGGGATATGACATCAAAGCTCACGAGTAGGTCGCTGCGTTGTAGGTTTTGTTTCTTTACTGTTTCTACGAAGTGGAGTGAGTTTTGTACGTGTGAGGTGATGGATTCTGTGTAGGGTTGAAGTTGTTTGGCAAGAAATTTGGCAAGATTCTGTAGAGGTGAGCCTATGGAACTGACTATGGGTCTGAGTGGTGTTCCCCTTTGTGTATCTTGGGGAGGCCATAGAGATTGGGGCATCTGGATGATTTCTCTTTGGGGATGATTCTTTGCTGGATCTCTTCACTGATAGGAGAGGCTTTTATTTTGAATTTAGTGTTTTTTTCCCGGTAGGTGGTAGAGTCTGTGTTTAGAGGTTTGTAAGCGGGGTCTTGGAATAGGTTGGATAGTTTGGCTTGGTAGTCAGATGTGTTCATCACCACAGTGGCGTTACCTTTGTCTGCTGGGAGAATGATCTAGCACAGACAAACAGTACGATTTTTTTTAAAAAAAGAGACCAATTGAAATAGCAAGCAGGGAAGAATAAAGTAATAACAATTGAAAACATGTAAGAAGTTCTGCTCTTTTGTTTGTGTGCAGTGCAGGTGATACATGTTCAAAAATGGCAGGGCTTTGATTGCCAACTCATACATGACATTTTGTTGAATCTCCTTACAGATTCCCCAGTCCCCAAAGCATCCTTGACAGATGGGTATTCAGCCTCTGCTTTAAAATATCTGGTAACTGGTTCTCTGTTAAATTGCTTTTTTTTGTATGTGTGTCTTAACAATTATTTAGCCTCTCTGTAATTTAAATTCTACACTCTGGGGTAATGGAGAGCAAGTTTTATTTATTTTCATTTATTTAAAACTGAAATATTTTATGACTGACATCCTTTGGCAAATTTGAAGAGTGTGATTATGTTCCCTCTCAGTTTTCCTTTCTTGTGGTTAAACATTTCTAAATACTTCAGTTTTATATTCACAACATTTGGGTTTCAGTATCCAGATCATCTGTATTGTTGCTCTATTTTCAATCTGACCTTATCTTAATCTGTTTAAAATTGGGATACCCAGAACTGGACACAAAACTCAAATTGGAGTTGAACTGATAGAAAATGAAGTAGAACAATTGTTTAGTACAATTAGGTGAAAGATAGATACATACATACATGCATGCATGCATGCATGAATATATAACTATTCACCCTGATGAAATACAGCCACAAAACTAGAAATACAGTGAGATTCTTTTTTCATTCAATTGATTTGGGAAGCAAAAGTAATCCAATATACTGAGAACGCCACTGACCTTGATGATCAGAGGAGGACCTGATGCATGACTTTATAGATTTCACCAACTTCTTGTTACTTATAAGCAGGTCTTTTCAGTAGTAGCACCTGCTCTGAGCGGGAAGAGTATATCAACCAGGAACCACTTCCCACTGACATTCACAGAGGCAATTATTATATTTCACTTGCTGAGCTTTTTCCACAGGTATTCATGGTGCGGATGCTATGTATGAATGCTTTTTTTTTAAAAAATGAAGATTTTAATTGCAATACTAAAAAATACAAAGTTAAGTTGGAGAAAGAGGAAAATAGAATAAAAAGTTTAAGAAAGGAAAAGAAAGAAGAAAAATATTTAAAGTGACTTCCTATGTTCATCACAACAGCTATAAAGAAATTTGGTAACTCTTTGCTTAATATAAGACTACAAACAAATAGTCCTCCTGTACATAACCCATCACTTGTCTATATGCAAATCCATAAATCATCAACTTTTCAGTCCCAGTGTCAGTAAAAAAAAAGCCATAAAGGGTTACCACAGCTTTATAGAAACATGTCTTATTTTAATCTTGGTCAAATAAACCAACTTTATATTGTTTCCTTTTATTTCTAATCGACTTGACCTTTAACTAATTCAGATGTCATAAGATTTGGTCTCTCTTCAATTTCAGCCTTTGAGGCTTTAGCAAACCTCAACTACTATAGGTCTAAGATTTCTTGTTAATCTCATTCTATTTAAAAATGTTCAAACTTAGCAAAGCACAGCTGGCAAAGATATAGTAGAAGTAAAGTCTTAAGTACAGTGGGGTTTTTTTGTATTGTGCATGCCTCAATTGATGACGACTGAAATTCTATGCATACTACCATTACCTAGGAGTAAGCCTCACTGAATTGAACACATTTTCACCGTAATAATGCATGTTTGAACTCCATCCAGTGCAATGTTAATTTTTAAATTGAGAAACATTCAACATAGTATTCAAGGCATGCAATAAATACACTTGCCAGAGTTTTATTTCAAAGAATATACCTGAATGGAACTTGAAACAATGAAGAAAAAAGATACTGCATCTCTTTGATGAATGAACAATTAAGGCCTTGCTTTTTTTTCAAAGCACTGCTGGAAGTTTAACCATACCTCTTCTTTCAGGCCTACTGCAGATAGGTAATTATATCTACAAGCCTTCAGTTTTTTTAGGATATCTGTAAAACGAGATATCAAATGGCTAGGCAACCTGCAGTGCATTAGTTCAATAGAAAGAAAAGGTTATTTTCAGAATTACTCTTCTTCACTTTTGCAGTTACTGCTGCTGTTAATTATATATGCTAGCCCGTCTTAAGTACAGAATTTGGTCAATGTTATAAATGCCTAAGATTATGTGTATACAACATGACATCACTGTAGCTGGCTGCCATAAATAGCCATCTTTTCTAACTCAGAGAGAAATGGTATCTGAAGTTTGATGGATGGGAGTTTAAAAAAAAACACCATACCTATGTGGAAATGTAGGTTGCTGTTGTCTGTTGTAACATAAGCAATTATTGAAATATATTACCTGATCTTTATTTCAGAAGGGAGTGGTAGACTGAGGAAAAAGCCCATTCCTGTTAAAATAAAAATGAATTCAGGTGGCAACACTTAAAAGGCATTTATTTTCTATAAAGGCTGTGAGGCTGTGAGGCACGCAAGCTGGAGGCAAAACAAGTGCTCGCGCACCTCTCTTTCCAGCCGGGCAGAGCGCCACAGGGCTTAGTGCCTTTGGGATATTACTGGGTCGGTGAGTGGCGCTCTGCCTGGCTGGAAAGGGGCGTTGCTGGGCAGCTGCTCATGAGAGCAGCTGCCCGGCAACCCTCCGGTCCAGCTGAGCACAGCGCCACTCACCGACCCAGTAATATCCCAAAGGCGTCAAGCAATGTGAGCGCCTTTGCCCCCCCTTCCCCGGCTCCTGCGGCTTTGCACCTTCAGGATATTGCTAGGTCGGTGAGTGGCACTCTGCCTGGCTGGAGAGGGGGTGTCCAGAGGCTTATTATTGGGGGAGGGCATACATTTTTGCCCACAGGAAAAATATGGCATGGTCTTATTATCAGGACATAATTTCAGGGAAACACGGCAGATGTAACATAAAAAAAGAATTACTCAGGAATTTACTTATCACTTTTGATCTCATACTTATCAGTACCAGGTAGGCTTTTATCTCTGATTTTTATCTCTATAAACCTTCTCAAAATGGCACCAACTTTATTCAGCGTAAACATTTGTAATATCACAGTGTGTCTGCACTGGAATTCCAGCCTTGATGAGGGATTTGAATAGCTCCTTGGCTGTACCTAACTAATAGAGCAACATTATTTTGTATTTATATCTCAGTATCAGGGGTGGGATTCTACCATTTGGACCGGTTCAGGCCAACCGGTAGCTCTGACGATCAACTAGGCCCACCCACCTGCCCATGCTCTATTCTGTCCTTTATTTCCTGTTTTCTAGCTCATCTCAATTGTGCACCACAGTTGATTCCCCCCCCCAAAGCTGTTTTAGTTACCATTGCTGACTTGAAAGGTAAGCAAGTGAGCTTTTAAATGTTCCATTTTCAGCGCTGCGTGCACGCAAAATACACATTCACGCAAAGCACATACTCACCAAACCGGTTGTTAAACTGGCAGCATCCCACCACTGCTCAAAATTTACTTAATGTAGGTTTGCTATTCAATCATTGCTGGAGGCATAACCTAGGGAAAATTTTCAGAATTATACAAATATACAATGTATGCTTGCCTTACCATTACTCCATTTTGAACTGAAATTTGTAAGATTATGAATGAGGTATAATTGTAGTTATATGTGAAAAATCCATATAGTCTCTTAAATTACATTTGTAACTTACTTACACATATAGTTTCCTAGGCTACATTTCTAACTTTGAATCCTAGTAGTACTTTTGGTCTCAGCTCCTTTTTATAGCCTGTCATTTTCCTTTCATACAAAATAGCTGAAACTTCACATGATTACCCATCTTTTTTTGAGGAAGGAAAGACCCAGAACTGTATTGTCAGGCTAGTATATTCTTTTTTTTTTTTTAATCAAAGAAAGTGGGTACATTTTTTAAAAAAAGCTGAAGCAACAAATCTGAAAATTCCCGCTCTACCCACTTTACCGCACTGCTGCCTGTTGAATGGGATCTCTGCCATCACATTTCCTATCCCTGGCTAAGTACATGCAGCAACTGGTGATTTCCGGCAGAGACTACTGCCGGTTTGCTCAGGGGGCGCGCACACGTTTGATGCATGCTGTGCACACATGCACAATAAAAAGAAATGCTTCTGTGCATGCACAGAAGCAAAAAACAAGTTGGAGGTGCCTACGGCGCCACCGGGAGAACTGGTTCAGGGGCGTGGCAGGCCTGGATCGCTGCCGGTTCCAGTGACCCAGGCCACCAAGTTACTATTGGTTTGGCCGGACTGGTAGGAACCCACCACTGCCTGTATCAATAAGTAAGTAATTTCTGTATGGATCATAACGTGTGGCTACCATACATGGATGTACTGTAATTGTCTCCAATTGCTTGAGAAAGGGGAAAAAAAATTGAAGTCAACAAATCTTTTGAGATTATATCCTCAGTTTCAGAAGGAATCAAGAGATACAGAATAACAATAGACTTGTTTGTAATCTTTTTAGTTGTTTTTAAAAGTTTTGGAGCTTGATAGATGGAAAGGTATTGAGAATATAACTTTTTGTCCCATTAATTCGGCTCATAAATCATGATCCAATCTTCTTTTGTTGAGAAACATAAATATTGACAGGAGGTGACCATTACATTTGCCATTTTTTATAACCTGTGAACCTTCAGCAACTGATATTCTGCAGTTGAATTTTATTATAACTCCTGTTATCCCTAGCCAGTATGCAAGAAACTCATTAAGTGCAACCTTTTTCAAATTATTTCTTTTCTTCTGTCCCTGATGTCTTCTTTAGCCATTATGTGAATATACTATGTTCCCTTGCTTCATTTTCTGCCATTCCCCAGCTTGAGAAGTTTGGCAATTTATGCTACCTTTTCTAGAAAGTACAAAATAACTAACCTCCCATTCCTAAAAATGATAACATTATCCTACTCACATCCATGGATTTTATTCATGTCAGTATAACTGATACACTAAAAAAAAGTTATAGGACATATTACAACTATTATTTGATTGTAAAGTAGAAAACAGTTATAAAACTTTAATACAAGAATTGTCATTGAACTGTGGTGTTTACTTCCATATAGAAAAGTATAAGAATGCACTGTTAAAGCTTTTATGTCTCTAATGTACAAAGGAACATAATGAACTGAAGGTGTTTTTTTTTTTTCATTTTGTTCAATTGTATCCAGGTCTTGGACGAGTTAGGGCAAGTCAATGCAATTTTCATGAAAAGGTTTTTTTTAGAAATAGTTTGCTATTGTTTCCTTCCGAGGACTGAGAGGAAGTGACTGACCCAAGATCACCAAGCTGGTTTCATACCCAAGGCAGGACTAGAACTCATGGTTTCCTGTTTTTGGCATTATACTTTAAGTATTGCACTAAAATGGCTCTCAAAATTGAAGTCAGGCTATGTTAAATGCAACATCTTGGTCTACAAGATAACATTGTGAGATTGTATTGGGTGCAGAGGTGGTATTTTGCCTATTCGGACCAGTTCGCCTGAACCAGTGGTAGAAATCATGGCTGGCTCCGCCCCCCCCATCATGGTTTTATGGCATCCCATTTAGGCCCTTTTTTAGGCTAACCTTATGTCATGCTTGCCCTATGAATATTTTCAGAACTACAAATCTCAGCATTTCCGGATGGTAAGCCTGTTGCCTAGGCTAGCTGGATTTTTTTGGAAACTCGAGTTGCCACACATCTGGAGAGCATTAGGATCGGACGGTTGCCATAAGATCATTAAACATCCATATATTTATACAAAAGCCTTAGAGGCAAATGCTTCCTTATTATGTAAAGACAATGTGTATTGCATTCCTTATGGGATGCTGCTCATTAATTACTTGTGTTAATTACTTATATAAGCCCCACAGCTGCATGTATTAAAGAGGCTAATCAACATGCTGGAACCAAAATGTGCCCACAAGTGCCATGAGATGAACTCAGCCAAGGCAACTAGACATGTTTTTCACTCGGGGGAAGACTTGAGTGAACTGGATAACAAAACAAAAATATACAGTAAAAGAACCTGGCTGGATCAAAGCAAAGGATTTTTCTAGTCCAGCATCCCTTTTTATGGAATTGCCTTAGAGAAGCTCACACATTGGCAACAATCCTTCAATGTCCTCTGGAAGGATATATATGAAACAGTAACTTTGAGGGCACTGAATTATTATTTAATTTGTCAATGAACAAATAAGGTAGCATTATGAGAGAGAGAGAGAGATTTTCTGTCTATCTACTTTGTCTACAAGATGCAGAATGTTATTTTTGTAAAATACAAACAAACACCATAGCCCTAAAATGGTATAAAAACTTACCTAAATATTCTGGATTTGCATCATTTAAGCCTTTTCCTTAAATCACTAAACATTAGACTTGGACCAATGATTCTTGCATTTTGGCAAAAGTACTTGTTTGTTTCTTAAACAATCATTAGTACTGAATGATAGAACATATTGAGATATACATGCAAGTTACTAGTATTCCATTAAAATGTATAATTAAATAAATCAAACCCAAATTCTCACCATTTAAAATATCTTTTTATTAAAATAGGATTTTACAAAGAATTAAAAACACTGAAATAGAGAAAAAGAAATGGAAATAAATTATAAGAATGAAATAAAAAGTGAAGAATAACCCCCCCAAAAAAATCTGAAGAAGCAACTTTTTCTGTGCAGCAATTACAAACATACCAATTACTATATCTACCCTCCTCTGTTGTGTATCATAGTTACCTTCTTTCCATAAATAAACGTTTACATCAACCAATCCTGGAATCAGCTTATTTTTATTTATTTTAATTTTCAACCAAAAAAAATCTATAAAGGGGTTTTTATAAGTGTAATTGAAGTTGAACCCTAAATTAGCCATTTTTTTCCCCAAACTGCCATCTAATCCAAAATTCTCACTTGAAGCACAAATGACTAGGTTCAGATTAGTTCAAACACAGGGGAAGACCTAGCTCTCTGGAGAAAGCTGTAATGCTAGCAAAGGTAGAAGAAAAGTGAAGAATATCCAGCAGAAAGATGGATGGCTCCAGTGCTGAAAGACCTGGAGGATAAGGACATTTAGTCATGGAGATTATCTATATGGTTGCTAAGAACTGACAATAACTTGATAACCCAACATATTTGTTGCATACCATTATTGTTGCTGTCATTAATCCCAACATCAACAGAATTATCAACTTCCACAAACTTCAGAAGTCCTCCAGATATGCAACACATTTTAAGTTTGTTTGTTGACCCATCATCCTGGGTTTTTGATAGAGGAGATGAAAGAAAAGCTTGCAAACTGAATATAAATGATATTCAAATTAGAATACTCTTTTTCTGATCTCCAAAAGTTTGGTTAGCTATTTGAACTGTTAATACCATAGTATTACAAAAATGATCATGATTTTTTTTTCATTTTTTAGAATCAAATACTTTTCTTGAATATTAATATCAACACTTTCCTAGATGGGAAAACACAGACTTTGAGTTTTATGTACTTTAGTTATATAGATATAGATAATACAGTAGATATAGATAATACAAATAGAAAAACAAATTTACAAAAGTCATTAACTTATAAAAGGCAAATAATTTCTTAATAAATCAGAAGATTCAGCATCTTTCTCCGGATGAAAGAAAGACAGCATGCAGCATCTGCAGCATTTCAACCTAGCAATTTTAGGAAATAGAGTTTGCAAGAGAAAGGGGAGGGGAATCCACAACTCCAGATCACTAATAAAAAGAATACAAGTAAATCAATCCTTGTAAGACCATGGATTACATACCCATCTTTGATAGCCACCATTTTTATTTCATGGATTTTTCATTGTTCCCTATTCACTCTATATTCATCAGCAGACAGATTTCAACCTCATCTGATGAATATTCTCTGCTCCAAAGGTAACTTTACATGGGAAGATATCTGTCCACTGTGGCCCACTTTGGCAATATTTTCAGCACAATTAGGCTGAGTGAAAATTAAAAGTGTTCCTCTAGCAAAGAGAATCAGTCAAAATGACTTGTACTGGGAAGAGAAATACATTAAGAAATGGAACTGAATTGAATTTATATAAATGGCATTCACTAAACTGTTCTATACCCTTTTCTCCTTGCAAGCCCACCTTTTCTTTTATCACATTGATTCATATACTTTATTTTGGGTTTTTTTAATGTCTTACCTCCATCTTTTTCTGGATCTCATCAACCAGTCATATCTTCTTAATGGCCCATAAACTTTCCATTGTATTTTTATACTGTTTATCTAAAGTATAATAAGTATACTTTATACCTATGAAGTCTCTATACTTCTTTATAGAAGATTTATTTGAATCTTTTGATGACTATAGTTCAATTGTTTCATATTGCAGTTTCTTCAGGAATGACAACTGCGTGTGTTTCATTGGGTGCCACAGATAATATTAAGTCATAATATGATTTATTTATTTTAGTTTGGAATCTTCTGTGCATCAAGCAATTTAGAACTTAATGAGTTGTGCAAAGCTTGCCAGTTGTAGTTTATTCAATAATTCATGTTTATTGAATAAATAAATGTTAACAAAAATTTAAAAATATAAATAAAAATTGGTTGTTTGATTTAACAGAATGTGGAAACCAAGGCAGTTTTAATAGTCATCCAAAGTTTAAACCATTTTCAAACAGACTGCTAAACTAGAAACCATGGAATATAACCACAACACTGAGCTTACCTGTCACATTAAAATCAAAATTAAGCTTGTTTTGGCTTCATAGTTTATATTGCATTGAATGCACAAAACTTTGGGCATCTCCATCTAGGGAACAAGGTAATAAATTATGTGAATATCTGAATAAAGTTCTTCCAGATCAGTCAATTGAATAAATATAACCAAAAGGGCATTTCCAATAATATCTTTCATGATGAACTGCTTTCTTCTATAGCTGACAGTTCACAAAGTTCACTACATGCATATGACTTTCTTGTTAACTTCCAAGTAGACAATAGCAATAGCACTTAAACTTATATACCGCTTCATTGTGGTTTACAGCTCTCTCTAAATCAGTGTTTCTCAACCTTGGCGACTTTTAAGTCCTGTGGACTTCAACTCCCAGAATCCCCCAGCCAACAGCTGACTGGGGAATTCTGGGAGTTGAAGTCCAGAGGACTTAAAGTCGCCAAGGTTGAGAAACACTGCTCTAAATGGTTTATAGAGGTTTACAGAGTCAGCATTTTGCCCCCAATAATCTGTGTCCTCATTTTACTGACCTCGGAAGGATGAAAGTCTGAACTGAACTCTTGGCAGTGACCAGTGAGTTAGCCTGCAATACTGCATTCTAACCACCACCATGACAAAACAGCTATAACATGGTTTTTGGCTATGCATTATAATTACTTCATTAATAATTATTCACGTAGGATTGTGTCTCTTGGCATAGCATAGCATGGTCTGCATTAGATTAAAAGCAACTTTAAAAAGTTCAGGGATGTAATTATAATGCACTGTCACTACGAAGAGCCCCACCAATGTTTCAGTCAACTTCACCAACAACATGTCACTCAAAAGTCTGGCAAAAGAGATAGATTTTACAAATACCAGTTATTCATGTGTGAAAGGGAAGAGAAAGATTTTACAAATACTGTACCAATTATTCATGCATGAAGGGGAAGAGAAGGAATATGTGTATTTTAACTGCATCATTCATAAGGCAAGAAAACAGTCCTTTAAGCTCTGGGCTGTGGCCCAGATAGTGCTCGTAGCATTTTGGGTTGGGTTGGGTTGTGTGACATCATGCAGCATTCAGGAACAGCATATTGACTGATTCCTCGGTGGAGTTTTAAATCAATGGAACATCTAAGAACGCAGCAAAAGCTTTCAAGCAGGGAGTCCAGACACTGACTCAAAAATGAATAACAGCTCTTTTCTCTCCTTTGCAAATGCTTCAGCTTTTGTAGGAGAATTCATCACCTCACAAGAAATGAGACACAGATCTCAAGTCCCAGCAATGTTATTTTGTTTTCCGGTATGCTGCTACCTTGGATAGCATTTTTAATATGGATGCAACTAGAAGCCCTGAAGATTTGCACAACAGCAAGTAAACAAAGGCAATGAAAGGCATCCTGCAGTTTGATGAAATATATCCATATAGGGGGCCCTATCACTTAAAGAGGGAAATTGTGAACTTTCAGTGGTATTCATCAAGTTTCCAAGGGAGAGGAAAGAAAAGAAATAGGATAGAAAACAAAGTAGGCAAATAATATAAAGCTCTGTATCTGCACTTTTTCATATGTATTAGTACAAAAATATAAAGAATTGCAAAGTTTGTAATATTATCAAATGTTGTCTTCCCTAAATGGAGATCAAATCCTTACAAGCATTGACCTGGGAGGGGGGGAATCATTACATAATATTTCCCCTCAGAACCTAATAAAAGCTACCCTTTTTTTCTGAACAATTTGAAAACCAAATAGATAGTTCTCCTGAGCGCATCACACTTGTACTGAAAGGTTGTTAATTAAAACATTTTTTAAAGAGATGGATGTTGAGAGTCAAAGCCTATTGAGGTTCCCAGAGTAAGGACAACGATGGGAAATCAAAATTAAATAATATGGTCAACAATAGGGTTGGAAAAATGGGGTTTGAAGATGGCATGAAGTCTTCAGATTCATCCTTACTGTTATAGAATGTTGTTCCTGGGCTCCCACAATCTTAACAAGCCTTGAATAATCAGTGGTGGGATTCCATAATTCTTACTACCAGTTCTGTGAGCGTGACTTGGTGGTCGTGGCTGGGAACGATACTGCAAAATCTCCATTTCCACCCCACTCCTGTGGGAAGGACACTGTAAAATCCCCATTCCCTCCCCATCCCACTAACCTGCTTTCCAGCTCTGTTCTGTGCAGGGCAACAAAAGAAAACCCAGCCAATCAGCTGAGACTCTGATCATCTGGGACTCAGGAGGCAGCAAATAGATGGGGGCAGGGCCAGTCAACGTTGTATTTACTGGTTCTCCAAACTACTCAAAATTTCCACTACTGGTTCACCAGAACCGGTCAGAATCGACCGAATGCCACCTCTGCTTGACTTCCTCCATCTTCTTCTGTGTGATTGGTTCCAGTTCTGCTTTCCTCCTACTTCCTGCTAAAAATAAGACACAACTCTCAGTACTCTAGATCTTTTTCCAACACATTTATTAACTGAATAACTGAATCAACACATTTATTAACTGAATTTAAAGCTTTGGTTTTAACCATTCTCTTGTTTTCTGTTTACTTGTTTGAAATCTATACCTTAAGTCTACTGTATCTAAGGTTTTCCCAATCACTTAGACACTTCTAGCTACATATATGTATACATATACGTATCTATATGCATATATTTATGTATACATATGCACATACACAAACAGAATAACAGAGTTGGAAGAGTCCTGGGTGGTCTTCTAGTCCAACCCCCTACTCAAGCACGAGACCTTGTGACATTTCAGAAAAATAAGTTGTCTTAAAAACCTCTAGTGATGGCGTACCCAAACTTCTGAAGACAAGTCGTTCCACTGGTTAATTGTTCTCATTATCAGGAAATTCCTCCTTAGTTCTAATTTGCTTCTCTCATTGATTAGTTTCCACCCTTTGCTTCTTGTTCTGCCTTCAGGTGCTTTGGCGAATAGGTTGGCTCTCTATTCTTCGTGGCAGCCTGTTAGATATTGGAAGACTGCTGCTCATGCCACCCCTAGTCCTTCTTTTCATTAAACTAGATATACCCAATTCCTACAACCATTCTTCATATGTTTTAGCTTCCAGTTCCCTAATCATCTTTGTTGCTCTTCTCTTCACTCTTTCTAGAGTCTCAACATCTTGTATGTGTTATAATACACACACACACCTTTGTTTTCAAAAACTTACTTTATAAGAAAGTTAAAGGGACTTCCTTTGTTTCATTTGTTCATTAAAATGTTTATCTTCTGTATAATTAAAACTCAAAACATGGCAAAAACATTGTCTTGTGTTTATTTTGAATTCTGAAGAAATGTCTCATTTTATTTATACGACTCAAAGATGAATAAGTCACTGATGTGGGCTTTAAGGTGGGATGCAGAACAAAATAGCCTTGTGGTTTCCTATACATTGGAAAAGAGAAGTATGGAAAAGATAAACAGAAATCCTCTCTATGATCACATTAATGAACATCAGAGAAAGGCAATGCTATGCAAAAAAAGAAAGACGCCATCTGCAGGAAGCCATAATAATGCTGATAGAGAACGACCAGCAGATTCGTAACTAGATGATAGAACTGATGTTCCTAGCCTCATATGCTATGAACTGTAGCTTCTGACATACAAGTTATAATGTGTGTGGTGGGGAAGCAAGAGGAAGAGGAAGTAGGCACTGAGAAAGAAGACACATTTAAATAAGCAGTTCATTCGTCTGTTGTAGAATTGCCATACATTCCAGATCATATAGCCAATGTGGAGACTCATTGATTTAGAACAAGAGACTTGTCTAAGGTGCTTGTCTCAACTTTATTTGGAAGTTAAACCATGGGGGTGGGGGAGGAAAGGGGCATTTACCTTCCACAGACATCCAGCAAAGATAGTTGATATAAGGATCCTCCATTTCCTACCACTTTTTCCATGATCCCTCAAAGTGATTTACCTTTTGCAGCTTCCAGCTAGACTTGTTAACCGAATTACCCATTAAGATGAGGGAACAGCATGCAATCTCCTGTGAAAATATTTCATACAGAAATATGATCATTAAAGTCAAGGCAATTTGGGTAATGAAATTACTGCTTGGGGATGGTGGCAGATTCAAAACTCTGCAAGGTAATAATGCAGAGCAGGCAAATCTTTCAGAACGCTGAATAATAAAACCTAAGCTCTCTCAAAAACCTATTCAACAGTTCGGTAACCAAGGAATCAGCCACCCCAGGGGAATGCAGTCTGTTAGCTTTACAGAGTAAGTGCATCCCTGACATGTTGCAGTTTTGCAGTGCACAAAAACACATTTCCTGAAATATCTGCTACCCTTTTGGTACTCTGAATGAACAGAGCATCCTCTTATTCAGAGACTGAAATATGCCCCTGAAGTAGAAATATTTTAAATTTTTATACAGCTACAGGGATTGTAGAGTAGGTCAAAAGCACCCTTTCTTGCCAAAGATCTGCAGAATATCATGTCCTCAGAATACTCTGCCTTTCATCTATATGTTTAATATTCCATGAACGGAACCTAAATGTCCTTTAGATACAGAAAAGCAGCGCAAACCTTTGAAGAACAATCCATTCGGACTACACTATAAGCTCCCTCCGCCCCACCCCCTTCATGAAAGAATATGTCTCTCTTCCTGCAGCCTCTGTGATGCTCTTTGAACTACTACTGACATTTCCAGGAGAAGCATTTCATCCTTCTGGAAGTGCTAGAGGAAGCCACTGAAGGGCCCAAATGCTGCCTCCAAATTCCATTATTGCTGAGCATATTTGAATTAAATAGTGATACTTCAGTTGTGTAAAGCATGTCATTAAGGGAAAAGCAGCTGGGACGTATCTAGAATCTGTAATCTGTGCTCTCCAAGCAGAAACTAGGTGTCTACGTCAGCCATTCCACTCTATGGTGAAGCCACGCTATCAGCCCCTTCTGCCACAAAGATCTTGCAGGAGAAGAGCTGTCTGGACAACTGTGGGATCTGGCAGGTTGAGAGCTGTGAACCATAAACCCAAAGCTTTTGCTGTGACCCAGCAAAACAGATATAGTGCCCTTGCTGACCTTAATGGGGACACTAAAGAGATAGGTCAAGGCAGTTGTGATAATGATGACTCAAATAAGCAGGGGATCGTGGTCCAAAACGAAGAACTTTCTTCGGAAAGGCGAAAAGGGGAACCAGGTATCACACATCAGTCGCAGAAGAAGATCAAGGTATGTAAAAAGAGAAGTCACCTTCTGGTTGGTGATTCAATCGTAAGAGATGTTAATTTAGGAGAGGATAAGGAGGTTTTAAAAGAGGTCAGGTGTCTGCCAGGTGCTACTGCCAGCAGAGACAAGAGGCGTATTCTTAAGATAGTCAAGAATGCAAGTAAGGACTGTGACGTTGATGCTATTATACATCTTGGCACTAATGATCTATCCCAGAAAGATGTACTTTCTGTGCAGAATGATTTCCAGAACTTGGGGTATGAACTTAATAGTATAGGTTGTAGGCTTATCTTTTCAGAGGTTTTACCTGTATATAAGGAACAAAAAGGGAAGGGCCAGCGTGTAGCAGAGTTTAATGTTTGGCTAAAGGAGTGGTGTAAAAGGGAAGGCTTTGGTTTTATTAGTCATGAAGCCTGTAGCTGGTCCAATGAAAAACTGTACAAAAGAGATGGGTTGCACCCATCCAAGAAAGGAACTGAGTTACTTGGCATTAAATTCACAGATTTTCTTGATAAACATTTAAACTGAAGAGCGGGGACAGAGAATTAATAGATACAGAACATCTCTGTCCCCAGCAAACTAAAATTCATAGGGTTATAAATGCATGTAACATAGATGTGTGTGTGGGTAAGATTATCACTCCTGCTGTCAAGCAAAACCAAGCATGTAATAGTGATTGTCATACCATGTGCATGAATCACACAAGTGGCAAGAAAATAGGGGCAGTCAGGCATAATACAGGTTATGTAGACAGTAAACACAAGGTCAATCAAAATGGACTCAAATGTCTATATACCAATGCACAGAGTATGAGGAATAAACAGGGAGAATTAGAAATTCAAGTAAAAGAGGGCAGATATGATATTATTGCCATTACAGAAACTTGGTGGGATGAAACTGACAAATGGAACATACAGCTAGAAGGATTTAAATTATTTAAAAGAAATAGACCAAATAAAAGAGGAGGTGGAGTTGCACTATATATAAGAAATAACTATGTCTCTACAGAAATAGAGCACAACAATAATGAGAACTATCTTGAATGCATTTGGGTCAATATTAAAGGTTGTGGGGGAAATGACATTGCCATAGATCTATACTACAGGCCACCCAACCAAGCAGAGGAAGAAGATGAACTTTTTGCTAGTCAGCTAACTAAGGTATGTAGGAAGCACACCACAATAGTAATGGGAGATTTTAACTACCCTGACATCAACTGGGAAACAAACTCTGCACCAAGTGGAAGATCCAACAGGTTCCTAACAAACCTAGCAGACAACTTTGTTTTCCAAAAAGTAGAGAAGGAAACAAGGGGATCAGCCATACTGGACTTAATTCTCACTAACAGAGAGGAAATAATAGAAGGTGTTGAAGCCATAGGAACCCTGGGGGCAAGTGACCATGCAATATTGGAATTCAACATTATCCAAACACAAGTAGTAGAACAAAGTCAAACTAGAGTCTTGGACTTTAAGAAAGCTAATTTCAATAAACTTAGAGAGAGCTTGGGAAAAATTCCATGGATGAGAATCCTCGAGGGGAAAACAACTCAAGAAGCTTGGGAAATTTTGAAAAATGAGATTAGAAAAGCCCAGTCTAACACAATACCAATGAAGAAGAAAAACAACAGCTCCCAAAAGAAACCAGCATGGCTGCATAAACAACTATCTGACAAACTGAAAGACAAAAAAAGTAAGTATAAAAAGTGGAAGGAGGGGGACATAACTAAGGCAGAATATCAGCAAATAGCCCGAGCCTGTAAAGATGAAGTGAGGAAAGCTAAGGCTCACAATGAAGAAAGGCTTGCCACAAAAGTAAAAATTAACAAAAAAAGCTTCTTCCAAAATGTTAAAAACAAGAAAAAAGTTAAGGAAACAATTGGTCCATTGCTAGGAGAAAGTGGCAAGAAGGTGACAAGCAACAGGGAGAAAGCAGAACTATTTAACTCATGTTTTGCATCTGTCTTTACACAAAGGGATAAAACAGTCCAACCTATCAAAAGCAGCACCACAAAATTAGGAACACAAATTGAAATAGGGAAGAAAATGGTAAGTGAGCACCTGTCTACCCTAGATGAGTTCAAATCACCAGGACCGGATGGATTACACCCCAGAGTTCTGAAGGAACTAGCAGACGAGATCTCAGAACCACTGAATTATATCTTTCAGAGATCCTGGAACACCAGGGAACTACCAGAGGACTGGAAAAGAGCTGATGTGGTTCCCATCTTCAAAAAAGGGAAAAAATTAGATCCAGGAAACTACAGACCTATCAGCCTAACCTCAATACCAGGAAAGATTCTGGAAAAAATAATCAAGCAACGAATTTGCGAACACCTAGAAGCAAACAAAGTAATAGCCAAAAGCCAACATGGATTTGTCAAAAACAGATCATGGCAGACTAATCTTATTGCATTCTTTGATAATGTGACAAAATTAGTGGACCAGAGGAATGCCGTTGATATAGTTTACTTGGACTTCAGTAAGGCTTTTGATAAGGTAGACCATAACCTACTACTAGATAAAGTAGAAGAATGTGGGTTAGACAGCATCACCACCAGATGGATTGGTAACTGGCTGACCAACCGCACTCAACGTGTAGTTCTCAATGGAACTGCATCTACATGGAGGGAAGTATGCAGTGGAGTACCCCAAGGCTCTGTTTTAGGCCCAGTACTCTTCAACATCTTCATCAATGATTTGGATGAGGGAATAAATGGGGAACTCATCAAATTTGCAGATGATACCAAGCTGGCAGGAATAGCCAACACTCCAGAAGATAGGCTTAAGATACAGAAGGATCTTGACAAACTTGAACATTGGGCACTATCTAATAAAATGAAATTCAATGGTGAAAAGAGTAAGGTTCTACATTTAGGCAACAAAAACGGAATGCACAGGTACAGTATAGGTGATACCATACTCAGTAGTAGTAACTGTGAAAGGGATCTTGGAGTCCTAGTGGACAACCATTTAAATATGAGCCAGCAGTGTGCAGCAGCTGCCAAAAAAGCCAACACAGTTCTAGGCTGCATCAACAGAGGGATAGAATCAAGATCATGTGAAGTGTTAATACCACTTTATAATGCCTTGGTAAGGCCACACTTGGAATACTGCATTCAGTTCTGGTCGCCACGATGTAAAAAAGATGTGGAGACTCTAGAAAGAGTGCAGAGAAGAGCAACAAAGATGATTAGGGGGCTGAAGACTAAAACATATGAAGAACGGTTGCAGGAACTGGGTATGTTTAGCTTAAGAGAAAGAAGGACTAGGGGAGACATGATAGCATTATTCCAATATCTCAGAGGTTGCCACAAAGAAGAGGGAGTCAAACTATTCTCCAAAGCACCTGAGGGTAGAACAAGAAGCAATGGGTGGAAACTAATCAAGGAGAGAAGCAATTTAGAACTGAGGAGGAATTTCCTGACAGTGAGAACAATTAATCAGTGGAACAGCTTGCCTCCAGAAGTTGTGAATGCCCCAACACTGGAAGTCTTTAAGAAGATGTTGGATAGCTATTTGTCTGAAACGGTATAGGGTTTCCTGCCTAGGCAGGGGGTTGGACTAGAAGACCTCCAAGGTCCCTTCCAACTCTACTATTGTATTGTATTGTATTATTGTATTGTATTGTATTTGCACATGCTTTAATTCCTAACATGCTTGAAGATAAAGTGCCTTCCCATGGTAAAAGGTGGGTGGAAAATGAAAAGAGGCAAATTAGGGATTTGCCTTAATAAATTGGTTATTGTTGCTGAAAGTGAGCTGCTCAGATGAAATCAAAAATAGCCATTTTTTTCACACGTATGCTTAGCCCCATTATTTTCAATCACTTTTGAAAAATCATATTTGTCTTATGAAATACATATAATCAATAGTCATAATGACAGCCTTGGACCTGACCCAAATAATTCAGGGCCCCACACACGAAGGAGGACACATGCTGGATCTTGTTTTTATCTCTGGTCGATGGAAGAGCGATCTGGGAATAGGGGATCAGGTAATCACTCCCCTGTCATGGTCAGATCACTCGCTTCTCCGGCTGGACTTCCCCGACGCCACCCCCCATCGCGGGGAGGCGGAACCAGAGGATCTTAGATGGTTCCGCCCCAGGCGACTGATGGAACCAGTCAGGTTCCAGACGGAGCTTGGGACACCTCCTGTTGCCCTGACCCGCTCCCGGACGGAGGACCTGGCGGCTGCATGGAACAGTGCGGCGGCCGGGGCCTTGGACCGGGTAGCGCCCTTGCGGCCTCTCCGGTGGCAGCGAACCACCCTGGCCCCTTGGTTTTCCGAGGATCTGAGGGTGATGAAGCGCCACAAGAGACGCCTAGAGAGCAGATGGAGATCCTCTCGGGCCGAATCTGACCGAACACAGGTAAGAGCCCATTTACGGACCTACCTTGTGGCACTAAGGGTGGCTAAACGTCGATATTATGCCACCCTTATTGCGTCTGCAGAAAACCGCCCTGCCGCCCTTTTTCGGGTGACCCGCTCCCTCCTATCACAGAGGTCGCGGGAAGCCCCTTTACAGGGGAGGGCAGAGGAATTTGGGGAATATCTGCAGGACAAAATCGCTCAGATCCGGAGCGAATGGGTCCCCTTCAGTGATCGTGAGGAGACACCGGAGGCGAGTCTTGAGGTACCTATCTGGGAGGAGTTTGACTCTGTTGCCGCCAAGGATATGGACAGGCTACGCGGGCGACTGCGGGCCACCACATGTTTATTGGACCCGTGTCCCTCCTGGCTTGTACTGGCAACCTGGGAGGTTACACGTGACTGGCTCCTGGGTCTGTTGAACGCCTCGCTGTAGGATGGGTTCCTGCCAGCCTCCTTGAAGGAGGCGGTGGTGAGGCCCCTACTTAAGAGGCCTTCCCTAGACCCAGTTGAGTTAGCCAATTATCGTCCTGTCTCCAACCTTCCCTTTTTAGCGAAGGTTGTTGAGAGTGTGGTGGCGCAGCAGTTCCCTCGACACCTGGAGGAAATTACTTATCTAGATCCGCGCCAGTCCGGTTTCTGGCCAGGCCACAGCACAGAGACGGCTTTGGTCGCGTTGGTGGATGATCTCTGGAGGGCGAAAGATGGGGATTGTTCCTCCATCTTAGTCCTATTAGACCTCTCAGCGGCTTTCGATACCATCGACCATGGTATCCTGTTGCGTCGGCTGGAGGGGATGGGGGTGAGGGGCACCGTTTTGCGGTGGTTCTCCTCCTTCCTCTCCGGTCGGACGCAATGTGTGTTGGCGGGAGAGCAGAGATCGACCCTGAGGCCGCTCACGTGTGGAGTGCCACAGGGGTTGGTCCTCTCCCCTCTCCTGTTCAACACATACATGAAACCGCTGGGTGAGATCATTCGAGGATTCGGGGTTGAGTGCCATCTGTATGCAGATGACACTCAGTTATACATTTCTACCCCGAACCACCCCAATGAAGCCGTCGAGGTGATGTCCCGGTGTCTGGAAGCCGTGCGGGTCTGAATGGGCGACAACAGACTCAGACTCAACCCTTCCAAGACGGAGTGGCTGTGGCTACCGGCGCCCCGTTTTAGCCAATGTGTTCCATCTCTGGCCATTGGGGGGGTACAACTGCCCCCGGTGGATAGGGTACGCAATTTGGGCGTCCTCCTAGATTCCCGGCTGTCGCTAGATGATCATGTGACGGCCGTGGCTAAGGGGGCGTTCCATCAGGTTCGCCTGATGCGCCAATTGCGTCCCTTACTGGAGCGGGACGCCCTTTGCACAGTCACTCATGCCCTAGTGACTTCTCGCCTTGATTACTGTAACGCTCTCTACATGGGGCTCCCCTTGAGAGGCACCCGAAGGCTCCAGCTGGTCCAGAATGCAGCCGCGCGGGTTATTATGGGGAGTACTAAGTACTCCCATGTAACACCTCTCCTGCACGAGCTGCACTGGCTACCTGTGGCCTTTCGGGTGCGTTTCAAGGTGTTGATTGTCATCTTCAAAGCGCTCCATGGCTCGGGACCTAGTTATTTGCGGGATCACATTCTACCCCATACATCCCTGCGACCAATCCGCTCTCACAGAGAGGGCCTCCTCCGGGTACCATCCGCTAAACAGTGCGGGCGGGCGGTGCCTAGGAGTAGGGCCTTCTCTGTGATGGGCCCAACCCTCTGGAACGACCTCCCCCCCGATATTAGAACCACCTCTGATCTCCGCTCCTTCCGCAAGAAACTCAAGACCCACCTGTTTCGAGTAGCAGGTCTGGCTTAATTACAACCATAATCGTAACTGCATTTAACATCTATTCAAACCTTCCTGGATGGCTTTTTAAATTTTATATTGGGGTTTTAATGGGTTTTAAAATTGTTCTTAATATTTAATTGGTTTTGGGATTTTATAACAGACCGTGTGTGTGAGTTGTTTATGTTGCATGTCTTATGTCTTATGTCATTTTATTGTTTTGATTACGAATGGTCTGTACACCGCCCCGAGTCCCTACGGGGAGAGGGGGCGGTCTATAAATTAAATAAACTAACTAAACTAACTAACTATAAACACATAAAATAAATTTGAATTTTCCTCAGTCCATAATCTTTTTGCATTTTATATGTTATCACTAACTCAGCTGAATGTATATTTTATAAATTGCTCTTCCTTAGGAGAAAGTGCCAAACATCCGAAATGAAGTACCCAGTTGAAAGAAGATCTCATTTTAACAGCCTAAGATCCATTTGAATAAAATGAAAGGTTCCTTTGCTCGTTGCAGTTATGTCTGTTTCCTATGAAATGCATTGCATCTGTAAATTTCATAACCTTGAAAGTAATTCTGATTATATACTCTTATCCTGACTGCATAAGTGGAGTAGGCCTAAGGTACCGTATTTATCGGCGTATAACACGCACAGGCATATAACACGCACCTTCATTTTAAGAGGGAAATTTCAGGAAAAAAATTTAAATTTCAAATAAAGAACTTTGAAGCAAAATAAGGGTAGCTCAGAACTTTTTTTTATTAACTTTTAGTCGGGAGTCCGGGGAGAGGAGAGACGGCTCATCCATTCTGTCCTCCTCTCACCCACACCCCGCTGAGTAAAGCGCTTCCTTTTGCCTGCATGAGCTCTTCCACGGCTCATCCATTCTCTCCTCCTCTCCCCGGACACCCAACTAAAACGCTTTCTTTCGCCCGTGGAAGAGCTCATGCGGGCAAAAGGAAGCACTTTACTCAGCAGGGTGTGGGCAAGAGGAGGAGAGAATGGATGAGCCGTCTCTCCTCTCCCCGACACCCGACTAAAACGCTTTCTTTCGCCCACGGAAGAGCTCGGGCGGGCGAAAGGAAGCGCTTTAGACAGCGGGGTGTGGGTGAGAGGAGGAGAGAATGGATGAACCGTCTCTCCTCTCCCCGGACTCCCGACTAAAATGCTTTCTTTCGGCCGTGGAAGAGCTCGGGCGGGCAAAAGGAAGCCCTTTACTCAGCGGGGTGTGGGTGAGAGGAGGAGAGAATGGATGAGCCGTCTCTCCTCTCCCCGGACTCCCGACTAAAATGCTTTCTTTCGCCCGTGGAAGAGCTCATGCGGGCGAAAGGAAGCGCTTTAGACAGCGGGGTGTGGGTGAAAGGAGGAGAGAATGGATGAGCCGTCTCTCCTCTCCCCGACACCCGACTAAAACGCTTTCTTTCGCCCACGGAAGAGCTCGGGCGGGCAAAAGGAAGCGCTTTATACAGCAGGGTGTGGGTAGCCAGATGTTTTAAATGCCAGGCGCACAGAAAAGCAGCTGCTGTTGGGGCGAAGCGCTCTGTGATCCTTTTCTGTGCGCCTGGCGTTTAGATAGATAGCCAGATGTCCTAAACGCCAGGCGCACAGAAAAGCAGCTTCTTAACATTATATCGGCGTATAACACGCATACATCATTTGCCCCCTATTTTTCGGGGGGAAAAGTGCGTGTTATACACCGATAAATACGGTATTTCTCTGAATCATGGGTGGAGTCCGGCTGCCGCTACTGCTGGTTTGCTCAGGGATGTGCCACGTGTGTGCGCTTTGCGCACTCATGCGCAGTTCAACAAAAATTGCTTTGTGCATGCACAAAAGACAAGAACAAGATGGTGCTGCCATTGGGGCCACCGAGAGAACTGGTTTGGGGGCGTGGCAGGCCTGGTCGCTGCCAGTTCCAGCGACCCAGGCCACCAAGTTACTACCGGTTCGGCCAAACTTGTCCGAACTGGTAGGAACCCACCTCTGCTCTGAATGCAGTTGCTATTTTTCATTCAGTTCACAACATTTCTTTTCTACTTCTACTTCTATTGCTTTATAAAAATAAGATAATGTTATCTACACCATGGTTCTAATTTTGTTCAACTCAGCCAATCAACTACTGCATGTATTTTATAGAAGCCTAATATGTACTTCTTTTATGTGTATTTGGTATATCTTAAGGTCACATCTGCTACTCAAATCAGAATTTTACTAGCAAACTTCTTAGAAATAGAATCCCTCTCTGGCTATTGTGCTAGTGGAGAAGGTTTAGGAGCCTCTCTTTACCAATAGATGGAATAAAGTGTTGCCGATTAGTTATCTCTGTTAACAAACTGATATAGAAGAGCAGCAGGAATATATATTTTTCAACCTAAAACAACTGAATATCCAAATGTCTATGGAGATATTCAGTCATCCAGGTCATGGTTGTCCTAAAGGTGTTTTTTCAAGAAGCAAGTGGACTTTCTGGTTTTTCTTTGAAGACTTTTTGCTTCTCATCCAAGAACCTTCTTCAGCCTACCTTCCCCACCATCCAGTCAGAGCTGAAGGAGCTTCTTGGATGAGAAGCGAAACATCTTCAAAGAAAAACCAGAAAGTCCAGTTGCCTCTTTTAAAAAAGCACCTTTAGGACAACTGAATATCCAGCTGTTCTAAAACCAACTTGAAAGACTGAATATGGGCAGTCTTGTCCAGGATAATCAAAAGGTTCAGTAACAAGGTCTTTCTACCCTTCTCTGTTTGTTTGTTTGTTTGTTTGTTTGTTTGTTTGTTTGTTGCAGCAAGGAAAAAGGGACAGAACTTATGACCAGAGGGAACTCAGTAAATATGTAGCGCATGTAGGTGCCAAGCTTTTCTTGCTGGATCCTATATTGCCAGTTTACTTTTAGATTAGTGTTGGTCTGTGGCTTGAAAAGCATCTAAATCAATGTCCCACTAGACCTTATTTTTTAGTCATGGTAAGTGCCAATGAATTTTTAATCTTTCTATTATTGCTGTGTTTTCACTCTGCCTAATAGCAAAGACAGAACGTTCTCTCATACACAAGTTTAAAAGCTGATCTATCAGATTTTAAAACTAATTCTTGTTTTTCACAACAACAAATTTAGTTGTTGCGTTTTCTGGATAGAGCACTGACTTCCATGTTACTGTTGATGCACAAAGTAGATAGGGTGCCATCACTGAGGGAGATTGGTTTTCATGATTCTGAAACTAATTAATGTTTCTTGTGTAGGGGCATCTATGGCAGAGGGTGGTGAGTGTTAAAAAAAGAGCGTAAGAACCATGTGATTAAACCCACCACCTTAAATTTCTCACCCCCTTTTCCAGGCCTACCCTATTCTTATCCTAAGGAACAACATATACATCTGTATTATTGTCAATTGGTCTACAAGAAATGTAAGGATATTATTATATTACATTGAATATATACAAATCTAATCCAAAATATGTAATAGTTTTTGCTGTTTTCTGCTGCATTTGGTTATTTGAATTATTGCATACATCAAATTTAGAAGGAATATTCATACAAGAAAAGGAAGGAATTGCCTTTTGCAAAACTAGCCATAAAATAATAAAACAAAATCTATAGAACAATGATGTCTTAAATGATTCAACAAACAATCACAAACTCTAATATCTGGCTATAGTCAGAATCTTTCGTGTCAAAGTCTGGGAAAAACCTACTGTGAAGTAGAATGGTGACCTACTTATGGAATGTATTTGCTTACCATTGCATATAACTACTGGAAACCACATGAAATTTTAATCTGTATCACGTTATACTTTTATGAGCAACTCTCATAGAGTATTATAATCTATGAACTTCCCAACAGGACTAGTGCACCCCCAGTTTGCAACCTGGTAAATTGAAAGTGAAGAGGGAGAGAAATTTGAATCTCTTGGTACTGCTTTTCCTGGAGAATTGCTCCCCAAAATTTTCCCTTCCTTTGCAAACACCTGGATCAGATCTTCCTCCCTCCTTCCATCCCTCCCTCCCTCCATGCTTTTCTACAAGATGGTGCCAATAACCGGGTCAGCTTAGAAAGAATTAGAGCACTGATTAATTTATGGCTTTTCAAAACTTTACATAATTTGCCTGCCCAAATATTGATTTGTTTAAAACCAAGAAAAACCATGACAAAACACAAATAAACAATTTAAATATCTGACATATTTAATACTAAAATGCACACAATGAATCAGAATAAGAAAATTGTTAAAAATCCAGAAAAAAATAAAATAAATTATATCAAATATTCATTTATAATCAAATTGTCTTCCTTAAAAGAAAACCTACGGTATATATTATATTTATATTGAGAATACTTAGGAAGAAGACCCAATTCTTTTTTTTTTTTAATTTTAGAAATAATATGGAGGGATTGTTGTCATTGTTATTTTTGGTGTTTTTCTATTAAATAGAAATTTTATAAAAATTTGTTGCCAGGACTTCAAAACCTTAGAATTCAAATATACTGTATCACTTGGAAATAATAAAACAATTTTGGAAAAACGATAACTTTCTGGCAGTTATTTTGCCTAAAATAAATTAAGTAAAAACCACAATTTTTGCCCCAAATGCATAGATTAAGAAAAAAAAAATTCTAACTTGTTTTTTAGCTACCTGTAACAGTGCTTTATAATACAGCACACTTGAATTACTAATATTTTTTTCATACTTATTGACTTTTGACAGATATGAATGCTATATTTTTTTCTTAATTGTTTTCAGGATCTGTATTTCTTTCTGGATCTGGAGCCTAGATTTATAAAAAGCAATTCTGTTTTTTTTTTGTTGTTGTTAATTTACAATCCTGCTAATTTCCCATAATTATTTATTTTTTATTATAACAATTGCTAGCTCTTTGGTTGGGTTAGATAACAACATGCAATATTATTAACAGGTGCATTACATAAAAATTCACAGAAACAAACAATTCCAATTGTTTTGGATTCTCCATAATATTGGCTCTACAAATATGTATAGTAGGGCAGATCTGTCCTTCCCCTTTATATATCTGGAACATTTCTGATTCTAAATTATAAATCCTTTCACTGGATTTCCAATATTATACAATTTAATAATACTTGAGCAAAGGTTTCAACCCGTTATATTTATTCAATATTTTTTCTAGAAATGTGTACTCTAAGTGATCAAAGACATTGTATGCATCAAAAAGGAAACCAACCAAATGTGATCTGTGCTTGAAATATTTAATACAATTTAATATTTTTCTAATGAGACATTTTCTTTTTACAAAGCTATAGTGGTCTAAAGTAATATATTATTTTATTAGTTTTTCCAATCTCATAGCTAATAAATACTGTACATTAAAAAAAATCTGTTCATCTTTATTTAGCGGAGGAATTGGTCTTTAAATAACTACCTCTGTTGGACTTTATTTGGTTTTAGGTTTATTTATTTCAGTTGTGAGTCCTGTCATGTATCAGGCTCAATATTGTTTTTAAGAATATTGTTATATAATTTGCATAGGTAAAAAATCTAATCCATCTTTATATAAAAAAGAACTAGACAGTCTGTCAGGTTCTGATGATTTATTAGCTTTCGGGTTCTTTATAACACTGACTATTTCCTGACACAGAAATACCTTTAGTCGAAGGTCTTCTCTGATCTAAAGAAATGAAATTTAGTGGAATATCCTTGAGATAGTTGTCTATTTATTCTAAATTTGGATTATCTGATCTATACAATGTCTGGGGCAGGCCAGTTTCAGAGAGGACATGCTACGGATTTATTACTTGGAACCAGTGGTGGGATTCAAAAAATTGTCCTGCCGGTTCTGTGGGTGTGGCTTGGTGGGCATGGCTTGGTGGGCGTGGCTGGGGAAGGATACTGTAAAATCTCCATTCCCACCCCACTCCAGGAGGAAGGTTACTGCAAAATCCCCATTTCCTCCCAATCAGCTGGGCCTCGGGAGGCAGAGAATAGATGGGGGCAGGGCCAGTCAGAGGTGGTATTTACCGGTTCTCTGAACTACTCAAAATTTCTGCTACTGGTTCTCCAGAACTGCTCAGAACCTGCTGAATACCACCTCTGCTTGGAACCCTGGCAGTTTGACAATACTTTTTAATGTACTTCGGTAGGTGAAAATTACCATTTTTATTTTACTTTTGATTTGTAAACATAGTTTGATTAATTTTATCCCAATTAACTTTATTTCCTTCATTTATTCATTCAATAACTTCAGAATCTTTCTACACAAGTTGAAATAGGGAAGAAAATAGTAAGTGAACACCTGTCTACCCTAGATGAGTTCAAATCACCAGGATCGGACGGATTACACCCCAGGGTTCTGAAGGAACTGGCAGACGAGATCTCAGAACCACTGAATTATATCTTTCAGAGATCCTGCAGCACCGGGGAACTGCCAAAGGACTAGAAAAGAGCTGATGTGGTTCCCATCTTCAAAAAAGGAAAAAAAAATAGATCCAGGAAACTATAGACCTATCAGCCTGACCTCAATACCAGGAAAGATTCTGGAAAAGATAATCATGCAACGAATTAGCGAACACCTAGAAGTAAACAAAGTAATAGCCAAAAACCAACATGGGTTTGTCAAAAACAGATCATGCCAGACTAATCTTATTGCATTCCTTGACAAAGTGACAAAATTAGTGGACCAGAGGAATGTTGTTGATATAGTTTACTTGGACTTCAGTAAGGCATTTGATAAGGTAGACCATAACCTACTACAATGATGGGTTTCTGCCGGTCCGCACCAGTTCGGGCAAACCGATTGGTCAATGGACCCGGAAGTGAATTCCTGCCCCGCCCTGTCACTCACTCACTCGCTAACTCATCCCCGCCCATCCAGAAGTCGCTCCATTGCTTGCTCCCCCCACCCATCTGCACTATCCTAGCCCTGCCCACTGCTCACTGATTGGCTACCTCACAATCGCCCCACTCACCTCTAAGAACCCTATCTAAACCCACTTATATTTTTTTCCTGTTTGGCGCTCTATTGCTGCCTGCCGACTCCGAGGAGGTAAGTAAGCTGTAACTAAGCATGGGGGGGGGCTGCCGTGGCCCTGCACTATAAGCGAGTCCGGTGACCTTTTGCTGCCTTGCAAGGATCCCTGGCTCATTTATAGCGCAGAGCCGCCGGGCCGCCAGAAGGCGCGGGGATGGGGATGGCAGCGGGAGCTTACGTGGCACGGCCGGCCCAAGGTTGGGGACCTTGCAAGGCCTTGGTGTTTTTTGCATCAGGGCATGCTGCAAGAGAGAGGGAGTAAAGACCTTTTCCGGATTGTTGGTGGTGGAGGTGCAAGTCCGGGGAAGTCCTTTGCGCCAGCTGGAAAAGGTCACTCCCCCCTCCTCTTGCAGATGCCCCAATACAAAAAATGGTGAGATCGGCGCACTTGGGGCTGCTGCTGCAATGTCCAGGGAGGCTAAACCAAGCTGTGTGTGTGTGTGTGTGTGTGTGTGCGTGAGAGAGAGAGAGAGGCTGGAGTTATGTCCCCCCCCACACACCCTCCCTCCCGGGGGTTGAAGCACCTCAAAGGGACAGGCAGGCTGCCACAGCTCCACTGAGAAGACATTTCTGAGAAGAGAAACTTCTCTGGTCAACCTGGTGGAACGCCGGCAACCACCGGCCCATGGCCAGGGAGATAGTCAGTGAGGTGAACCACATGGTTGCTCCGATCGCACGGCTGCAGCCCGACTGGAGAAGTTTCTCTTCTCAGAAATGTCTTCTCAGTGGAGCTGTGGCAGCCTGCCTGTCCCTTTCAGGAGCTTCACTGAGAAGACATTTCTTAGAAGAGAAACTTCTCTGGTTGTGCCCGACCTGGTGGAGCCGGCCCGTCACCAGGGAAACAGTCAGTGAGGTGAGCCACGTGGTTGCTCCGATCACACGGCCGCAGCCTGACCAGAGAAGTTTTTCTTCTCAGAAATGTCTTCTCAGTGGAACTGTGGCAGCCTGCCTGTCCCTTTGAGGCACTTCGACCCCCAAGAGGGAGGGTGTGGGGCATAACTCCAGCTTCACACACACACACACACACACATACACACACACACGTTGACCAGTAACCCTAACCTAGGTAACATCATCAGTGCTAGAAGTGAGTGGGAGGGGGAGGGAAGGAGGAGAAAGAGAGGGAGAAAGAGGAGGTGGGGGAAAGTGGGATCCTTGCTGCTTTCTGAGCTTGGTGGTTTTCTTACAGATGTTTCATTACCAAAGTAGGTAACATCAGTGCTAGAAGGAAGTGGGGGGGGGAGGAGAAAGGACAAAAAGGAGAAAGAGAGGGAGAAAGAGGAGGTTCAACAGTAGTAACTATGAAAGGAATCTTGGAGTCCTAGTGGACAACCTTTTAAATATGAGCCAGCAGTGTGCAGCAGCTGCCAAAAAGCCAACACAGTTCTAGGCTGCATCAACAGAGGGATAGAATCAAGATCACGTGAAGTGTTAATACCACTTTATAATGCCTTGGTAAGACCACACTTGGAATACTGCATTCAGTTGTGGTCGCCACGATGTAAAAAAGATGTGGAGACTGTAGAAAGAGTGTAGAGAAGAGCAACAAAGATGATTAGGGGACTGGAGACTAAAACCTATGAAGAATGGTTGCAGGAACTGGGTATGTTTAGCTTAAGAGAAAGAAGGACTAGGGGAGACATGATAGCATTGTTCCAATATCTCAGAGGTTGCCACAAAGAAGAGGGAGTCAAACTATTCTCCAAGGCACCTGAGGGTAGAACAAGAAGCAATGGGTGGAAACTAATCAAGGAGAGAAGCAACTTAGAACTGAGGAGAAACTTCCTGATAGTTAGAACAATTAATCAGTGGAACAGCTTACCTCCAGAAGTTGTGAATGCCCCAACACTGGAAGTCTTTAAGAAGATGTTGGATAACCATTTGTCTGAAATGGTATAGGGTTTCCTGCCTAGGCAGGGGGTTGGACTAGAAGACCTCCAAGGTCCCTTCCAACTCTGCTATTGTATTGTATTACATCCTTCCAACCCTATTATTCTATATTTTATGTTCTAATTTTCAAAAGACATTTTGGTCTGGGCCTTGATGATTAATTGGCTGCTAATTAGGTTTTTTTTGTTAAATGTAAAATCCATAAGAATATAGCATTGTGCTTATTAACAGATTTTGAAAATTGTATATTAGAACCTCAGGAGTCCTCTACAAGCCTAACAGCCAAAACATATCAAATCCTGTTATAAATGGTTAGAGTGGGATCAACATCTCTCAAAGAAACAAGAGACTCAGCTTTAAGAATCACTATCTCAGACACAGAATGGCTACCCTTTGGAACAATTCCACATTGAAACCTATGTCAACAAAGATCAGGAAAAGACAACCATTACAATTATTCATAGATGATATTTTACCTCCATACTTTACCCCTAAGTTGACTCCACCTTCCATCCTTCCGAGGTCAATAAAATCATTGTTGGGAACTGCTTAGAGAGAGCTGTAAGCAGTGCTTTCAGCCCTGAATTGGAGCTGAAAGGCAAAAATGGAAGCAGTCTGCTCCGTCCCATAATTGGGTAGACCAGGTTTCCCTGACAAAAATCATTCAATACATGATGGTTACTGCAAGGTTAGCTATAGTAGAATATTAGAAAAATTGTGAATCCTGCCAGGTAAACCCAACAGGAAATAGGACTAGATGAACTAAATCTACATTAAGGCTACATTAACACTCTTGAAAGCTCAAAGTTCTTTTCCCCAGTATATAAGCGGTATATGAGTCAAAGTGCTATTGTTATACTAGTTGCTAAAATTATGGGGAAGGTCCAAATAAATGTTGGAACGGTGATAAAGCAAAATGCACCCATGTGCATGTATAATGGTCCTGTGAGATCACACAAAGATTCTTGGCAGAAATGATTATAGATAGTCCTCACTTAATGATGGTTGTTTTATAACTGTTTGAAATGATGACAGCTATGGCCTTCATAAATGGTCATATTGCTCCATGTCCAGCAGATCAGCTTAATGACCAGTCATGATTTCTGCGGTCATATGACCATAATTCCCAATGGTTTTTTTGCCAGTTTCTGGCATTTTTTTGCTGGAGACTGGCAAAACATGCCCATTCAAATAAATGAGTTTATTTAATGATCACCATGATCACTTAATGACTGCTGCAAAAAAGGCCAGAATATTACTTCCAATCCCATTATTGCCTTAATTTATTGTCATAAATTAACAATGTTTTACAGTCATAATTCTAGGCTTCATTACTTTCATAAATCAAGGATTATCTGTAGAGAGAATAACAGCATGGACATCAGAAACTTTAGTTAAGTTCCCAAGATATATTTACTGTCGTTATTTAATGAGACAATTCATAGAACTGAAAATGTAATTGTCAATACATGATGTGTTGAATTTATGTTTTACCAACAAAGAAATAAAGGGAGACTAGTGTAGATCTATTTCAAGCTATTTAGTTTTCATCAGCTAGCCATACCCTTCTGGGATTCAAACCTGAACATACCCCAGAAGAGTATGGCTAGCTGATGAGAACTAAATTGCTTGAAATGGATCTATACTAGTCTCCCTTTAAAGGGATGTGGTGGCTCAGTGGATAAGATGCTGAGCTTGTCGATCAGAAAGATTGGCAGTTCAGCGGTTCGAATCCCTAGTGCCATGTAATGGAGTGAGCTCCCATTACTTGTCCCAGTTTCTGCCATCCTAGCAGTTCAAAAGCACATAAAAATGCAAGTAGAAAAATAGGGACCACTTTGGTGGGAAGGTAACAGCGCTCTGTGTGCCTTTGGCGTTTAGTCATGATGGCCACATGACCACAGAGATGTCTTCGGACAGTGCCGGTTCTTCGGATTTGAAACGGACATGAGCACCACCCCCTAGAATCGGGAAAGACTAGCACATATGTGTGAGGCAAACCTTTAGCTTTACCTTTAGACTCTCTTTATTTCTTTGTTGGTAAAACATAAATTCAATGCAAGAATAGTTTGTTGCAAAAGCGACTGCCTGTGAAGGCTCCTGAATTGGGACTGGAAGGCAAAAATGGAAGCAGTCTACTCTGTCCCATAATTGAGTAGACCAGGTGCACTGACAAAAAACATTCAATACACAATGGTTGTTGCAAGGTTAGCTATAGTAGAGTATTAGAAAAATTGTGAGTCCTGCCAGGTAAACTCAACAGGAAGTAGGACTAGATGTACCAAATTTATTTTATTGTAAGGCTACATTAACAATCTCGCAAGTCTGAAAGCTCAAAGTTCTTGACCCCGCTTTTAACTGCTTGATCCATTAGGGCAGGTTCTTCCTAAGTTTCTTTCTCTGACCCTCTGACCACTAGAGGATCCTCTCTTGTCTAGTTGTTTCCTAAGCAGCATCTCTTTCCCTCATTCTCCATGTTCACCCATATGTTCCATTACAAAGACACAGAGCTTCATAATTAGATCTCTGGTATGGAAAATTATGGAAGGGTGTTGCTATGGAAAATCGATGTATTAAAAATGAAAAATGTTAGGGTATGCTAGAAAAGTTATCCTTGATTAAATTTGAGAAAAAGGGATCCTTTTTTGCAAAATGTAATAGACAACATATTTTTGCTTACCCCAGTACATACAAAAAGTATTCTATATCCTTTCCCCTGTATTTGATTTATTTTCTAAACAAAATAATATTTTTTTTCTTTTTAAAGAAAAGATTTTAAAGATTTATTTTTAAAAATCTGAACTGTTACAGTTCAAAGCAGGTAAAAAGAAGTACCCCTGTCAACCCATGGTGTGGAGAGTCTGGACAACATAATCTTTAGAAGAATAAGCGCTAGAGTGCCAGGGCTTAAACATTTTAAATATTTATTAGTCATAAATCCCAAAGCAACTTGGAATGCATTAGATTTTTCTTTTTAAAGTCTTCAAAGCAAAAAAGGTAAAGTTATTAGTTATGGTCCCTTCCATTACTGGATGAGAATCAGGTCAAGAAGGCAAAGATAATTGTAAGTGGCTGGAGTGCACATCCTTGAAATGAGTCTGACACTAATTAAATACAACAGAAAGAGCAGCACGAAGATTTCTCTCCTGTCTTCTTTTGCTCTTAGTAATGCCGTTTAGCTCTAGATCTACCCTGAATGTTATTTGCTAACTTTTCAGAAATTAGCTTTTTGGGGAATAGTTTTTAAGGGCTTTTGATTTATATAAAATTCACGTGGCGAATAACAACAAAAAAGCACCAAAAGAAAACGATTGCTTTGTATAAAAGCATACTTAATTACTGATTGAATCTATAACAAGCTTGTCAAACTGGCGGCCCAAAGGCCAGATACTGTATGTCATGCACAGGCCATGCTTGCCCCAGTTCCACAAAGGCAAAAAACATCATGATACATTACAACCCGGCATGTGATGTGATTCACTTTTACATCTGTGACCCATAACTTCGGGAGTAGATTAGTTTGCCATTAATTTGCCAGAAAATATTGTGGTATACAATCTATGACTGTATACAATCACATACATTTTTTTGTATTCTGTATACTTTCAGTCTGGAGATCAAGCGTTTAATGAGTATTTATTAGGTGAAAGACTTGGTGGGACATTCCACTATGTTATTGGAATACTTCATAGATGGAGCATCAACCGAACAGCAAAAAACAGTCTCCTGTTGTCCTATATTAAATTTTTTTCACCAAGAACAACATGCAGGGTTTCCAAAAAAGACATAGAAATTACATTGAAGAACAAAGAAAAGACTCGATGGAAAATTTATTTGAGTAAAGTCATATTTTGACTTCCCACTGACCCATTTCTGTTAGTCAACTCAGTTTTCAACCATGCAAGTTATGATAATTTCCATTCATCTTTCATGCTTGTTGCTTACTTTGCAAACTGACATTTGGTGAGTTTTAGGAAGTCAAGAATGACAAAATAAGAGTGGAAATAAATGTGGTTTTGGTTTCAACATCAACTTTTCTTCGAAGGGACCACTCCCTTTATTTTCATTCTTCACTGCGAATTAAAATATTCCAAAGTATTATAATTTTCAAATACCAAACTTTTACAGTGAATATTCAAAATTTGAGAAAATATATAGAAGACTGATGACTGATATATCTAACATTCTCAATTGGACCCTTTATCAGACAAAAGAAATCTTGAATCTAGTTGAAGTCATTGCATATAATCTCATAAATAGTGGAATGCTGGATAGCTGTGCTCTCTCTATTTCTGTTTGGTAATTATCCATGAACAGATTTTTTAGCACATGTCAGTTGTTTGGGGAATATTTTATCATTTATTTATGGGAACATATTGCAAATTGCTGAATGCTCCTTAAGTGCTGGCTGCAGATTTGCTTAAAATGCTTGCTTGCCTCTGAGTTGCCTATGGTGACTAAATCAGACTCTCTCTCTCTCTCTCTCTCTCTCTCTCTCTCTCTCTCTCTCTCTCTCTCTCTCTCTCTCTCTCTCTCTCTCTCTCTCTCTTTTGCATCAAATACATATGCTGCAGTGGTGGGTTGCAGGCAGGCGTACCGTTGCCTGCCGGGATCACCAAGTACTTTTCCAGTATGGTGCTCTAGAGGGCCTGCCTGCCCACCCTCCTTACCTGTATTTGACCTCTTGGGCACTTCCGTGCACACGCACAGAGCATATGCCACCTGCGCGACACTCCACCGAGCAGCTGGAGCGTTGTGGAGACATGTGCACACATCGCAGGAGAGAAGGATGCAAGCGCACGCTGCTCACGTTCATGTGGTGGACACCGGGGCCCCTTTGCACCGTACCGGTTGCACCGGGATCCAGAACCCACCACTGATATGCTGCCCATCTCACTGTATAAGTGACTCTGGAAATGTTTACAATAAAAGAGACAAGAGTCCTTATCTAAATGGAGATGAGCTAAAAATTGTAGGAGCCATTTAAAATGAAATTCATAACTACTTATCAAATGTTTAATGATGTAAAATCAATGAGTTGTAGGAGATATTTTATGAAATACTTGCCATTGTCTAAAAAAATAACCATGGGCTGGTTCAGACTGCATGTAACTGCTGGGCGGGAGAGATCATTAATTGTATACACTTAATGTAACAAATATTTCGACCCAGCTGAGAGTAAACTATCTACCTAGAACAAATACAAACACTGAAGGTTATCTTAAAACAGAATTAGTCATTTTTAATTCACTGCAATTTTACCCTTTTCTTGATTTGATGAAAATTTTCTATGAGAAACAGAGAGGAGCATCTGAAATAATTTTGTACGAAGACTGGTTTTACGATTTAAAATGTGGGTGTAAACCAAACAAAAGATGAAACAGCAAGTATTTAGCAAATCAAAATGTCATTTATTTAGACTCAATAGGAACTATTTTCTATGATGCTCAGAAGTATACATCAAAGCAGTTAAGACAGAATAGGCTTAAAACTGACAAATCATGTATGGGGATGGTAATTGCAGATGCTTTTCTTGGCAGTAATCTTATTGCTGCTTGAAAGAGATAGTGGTGTTGGCTAAGAAGATGACACATTTTAAACTGGCGGATAATCAGAAAGAAAGAAATTCTTTTCAAGCACCAAAACAGCCCTCAATGAAGCCCACATAAATACTTTCTAAAAGAGTCCCAAACCTAACTATGCTCAATAGTAAGAGAGAACAATTATTTGGGAAGCAGAAGAGAAGATGGATGGGATGGAAATTGGTATAGTATTTTCTAAACAGAATCATTTCTATCAAGCCCAGTCCAAGAACTATATAGAATAATCCAATCTAAGGACAGCTCTTATTTGCTCACAGCATAATTTAGACAGAATCTTACCTAAACAGGAACTAAGCTATTCTCACCCTAACAGATTCTCACCTAGGAGATTCCAGGAAGTGGCCATCCTAAATCTTTTCCTTTATCTCTGATCCAGCTCCAGACAGTGTTGTCTTTTGTGTCAAACCCCCCCCCCTACTTGTAATGTGTTCCTTCCTTCCCGAGAAACTGCTACTTCACTATAGTCCATCACATCACTTCCGCATCGTAGGCACAATTCATCACAACTTCATTCAATTGTTGAAGCTATTCTGATATATTCTAAATGCTTGTGACATTTATGTTTATATTTATTGATTACTTAGTTATTTTAGTCTTATATCATGGAGATTCTCATACAGGTCATGGTTGTCCCAAAGGTTCTGTTCTACAACAGGCAATTGGATTTCTTTTTTGTTTTGTTTAGTTTTTGAAAATGTTTCACTTCTTGTCCAAGAAGCTTCCTAGTTCTGCAGAACTGAACAGTTCTTCAGTTCAATTCAGTTCTGTTCAGCTTTTCAAAGAAAAAAAAACCTCAAGAAAGTCCAGCTGCTTTTTGAGGGAAAATCACCTTTGAGATACACATAATTTTAAGTTGATGTTTAAATGTATTTATATAATTGTATATTCCAGTCAGGGATGAACATCATTAGATGGTTTGTAAACCACTACTAGGTCTTTTGACCAACCTGAATATCAAAGATTGCTATGAGGTTATAGTGTGAGATCATTAAAAGGGATATGGCTAAAATTTTGAGCTTGTTTTTGGTACCCCAAAACAAATCACTCCATATATTTTTCCTAAAGACTCTCCCAAATCTGGAAAATTAATGTAAATCACTCTGTCAACATTCAGCATTTGATCTCTACATTTTGGGATTCTATATACCTGTACAAGCCATGGACTGTTCACCACTGCAATAAGCTAATATTTCTGAAATTGTTCTGGCAAAAATATTTGAACATCATGAAAATCCACCCTTTGTTAACCATGGTTTGTTGTTTAAGTTACAAATGGTTAGATTATGTCAGCCTCCCAAGAAGATGCAGCCAGAAGAGCTAATTCTACTTTATCATAAGGCTATATTAAGCAAAACTTGAAAATCTGAAAGGACATATCTTCCATTGTCCCTTTTTACTGACTGATTAGCTAGGGTGGAACCTTTCTATGTTTCTACCTGTGTCCATTAATGTGTGGAGGATTCTTTTACCTTTTATCTGATCACTTCCTAGACTGCATCTCTTCCCTCCAGCTTCTAAGGTCATCCAATTACAAAATCACACATTATGCTAAACCATCAGTCAGAGTTTAAAAATTACAATAGTTGGCTTCACACAACATAAAATGACAAGACTAAATGCCTAGCGCAATATATGAACCTAGGACCTGTGAACAACCCATACAGATGATCAGTTCTCGAACTTATCTTCTTAATTAAAGACTAGTTTAGTTTTTCCTAGGAAATCTTTAGGATAATATATTCTTTAGCTGCAGCAAGAAATGCTGGGAGCTGTTAGTGATTGGTTATCTTGGTTATCGATTGTTTACTCTTTAGGTAGAGCTCGAGGGAGATTAGGTAATTAGTAGCATGAAGCCAAAGGTAATTTGATGTTTCAATATAATTCTCAACTTTTTCATTTGTTTTTGTTGTTGGCTTCATTTGTTCAATGGAGATCAGCTGAGCCTACCATTCTTCTTTCATTAGTGATGTGATCCAAATTTGAGGAATGGAGAAATATATTTTTAAAAGCTAATTAATATTTTTATTTTCTCACCCAAAATATCTGATTTTTTTTAAATTGAACATAGTGTTCAGGGTTCTTGGATTTTTTCCCCACAGCTATAAATGCTGAGGGCAACATGAAAAATGCATTTCTTCTCAAGTTTTTCTATAGTGCTTCTGAGAAAATTGTGGACAGGACTGCCATAATAATAGGGATGGGGATTTATACTAGTAATCCTTTCATCACTATCTTTTTAATATCTGAAACTTGCTAGATTGTTCAGATTATATTGCAGTAAAAAGACTATCGAAGGGACACACAAGAGAATTGAACCAGGTTGTTAAGTAAGTAAGCTCCCCGTTAGGAGAGCAAGTGTGCAGAGAAGCATAATGAGAGTGGCATGGAAGAACACCCACAAACCAGCATACAGGGATACTGAATAGTATAAAATATAGTAGTTTACTATGTAGAAATATAGAGGTATTCAGAGTCCAGTTAACAGTCCAAGTCATACACGGTTCAGTCATGCAGTTATCAAATAGTCAGTCTAGCACACAAAACAGCTAACAGTAGCAAACCACAGTACCTCACAATGCACCGATCAGCGTCTAACAAACAGAGAGCTAACAGCCATTCTGGCTCCCTCTTATGGCTGCTTGAGGTAACAAGCCAATTACATCTCTCTAGCATTTAAAGTAACAGATACATTTGTTACAATCATAGCGTATATACATTGCCAAACCAAGCCTAGGGTTACATCCCTAACACAGGTTTTTCAAGGCTGGATGAGGTGCGCACACTGCAGAAAGCAACCTGGATAAGATGAAGCAGCTGTGTCCTGCTCTTTTTTAGACAGAAAAACAGTTGTGTTGATAACCTTAAAGTTTCTTGCGGTTGTAATAAAATTTATTTAATATGTTTCAGCTAACCACACACTGATGGAAGCATTTTTCTTTTTGTGGTTTTCATAAAGGAAAACATCAATACTATTGGGAGCAATTCTGTATTGTCCAGTATTGTCTTCAGTCTAGGTCTCCGGACAACTTCACATTGGTCACTGCCTGAATCTATGTGGTAATTCCTAAATTTTTAGGTGACACTGATTGTAGAACATACCTTTCCCCTTGTGACAGAGCTGAGGTTGAAACTGTGGAGCACGTCCTTCTATTTTGTCCCATGTATAACGCAGACAGATCTAAGTTACTGTCTCTTCTTGAAATCGTCCCTTCTAGACCTAATGGCTGTTATTTGTTTGTATATTGCCTTGGAGATGGCTTCTCATACATCTCTTCTCAGGTTTCCAAATTTTTCTTAAGAGCTGTAACCATTAGAGGAGAACGCTGTAACTTTCCTTAGTTAACCTTCTGGTGACTGATTGTTATGATGCTATGATCAATTCTCTTATGTCTCTTTGTAGTACTTGTGTTTTGGTCTGGGACCGTATTAAATTTTAAAGAACATACCTTTTAATGTTTCTTTTTTAGTTTTGAAAATGTTCTCAGTTTCATTTGAAATTGAGGAAGATGAGGAAGTAAATGGCCATACATTGACACTGGGGAGAAAATTATACCTGGAGAGAATATTTTTTTCAAAATGAAAAAGTTTCATTTTTATTCTGGACCTAACTATTATTTTTAAAAGGGATGACTTCCAAAAAGTACTCCATGTCCTTGGCTAGAAGAACATTCAGATCAGCCACCATTGAGATAATAGTGGAGATACGTGTATGTGTGTGTGTGTGTGTATTATTATTATTATTATTATTATTATTATTATTATTATTATTATTATTATTATTATTATTATTATTATTGCATCAACAGAATTGTATCACAGCAGCCAGTTGTTTCGCCGGATTTGGCATTAATTACTAGTTGGGCCCCACCCAGGGGCCTAGGACGTCATAACGTGTTTTCGTAATATGTGTGCGGATCCAAGCAGTGCGGCCTTTTGCATTTGACTGATGGTGATTTTGTCAATTTTTTACTGTTTTAAATGTAATGCCAGTGCTTTTGGAATAGCACCCAGTGTGCCGATTACCACTGGAATTAACACTGCTGGTTTGTGCCATAATCGTTGGATTTCGATTTTTAAGTCCTGGTATTTCGCGATTTTTTCATATTCCTTCTCAGCAACCCTGCTATCACCTGGTATTGCGATGTCTATGATTGTAACCTTATTTTTCTCAACCAGTGTGATGTCTGGTGTATTATGTAAATGTATTATTTATAGTCAGTCTGCGCGATTTTTTTACAGCAGCTGAGTATGTGGTCAACAGTTTCATCAACTTCTTTGCAGAGTCTGCATTTGGCATCATCAGAGGATTTTTCGATTTTGGCCTTAATGGCATTTGTTCGGATAGCTTGTTCTTGCGCAGCCAGGATTAGTGACTCTGTTTCTTTCTTTAATGTACCTGTTATTAACCATAACCAAGTTTTTTTACTGTCCACTTTATCTTTTATTTTTTCCAGAAATTGACCATGTAATGCTTTGTTCTGCCAACTCTCCATTCTTGATTTTATCACATCTTTTCTGTATTCTTGTTTCGTCTGTTGGGCCTTCAGTAGATTTTTGTTCTTTACTTCGATTAATAGATGTTCTTGACTTTCTTTTAAATAATCAGCCAGTGCATGTTTTTCTTCTTCAACTATTTGCTTCACTTGTAATAATCCTCTGCCACCTGATTTTCGGGGGAGGTATAGTCTATCAGTGTCACTGCATGGATGTAAACTGTAGTGCATTGTCATTAGTTTCCTGGTTTTTCGGTCCAAAATGTCCAAATCAGCTTGTGTCCAGTTAACTATACCAGCTGTGTATCTTATAACTGATATTGCCCAGGTATTTATTACTACTACTACTACTACTACTACTACTACTACTACTACTACTATACAATTGTATCACAGCGGCCAGTTGTTTCGCCGGATTTGGCATTGATTACTAGGGGCCTAGGACATCGTAATGTATTTTCGTAATATACGTGCAGATCCAAGCAGTGCAGCTTTTTGCATTTGACTGATTTTGTCAAGTTTAACCTGTTTTAAATGTAATTCCAATGCTTTTGGAATAGCACTCAGTGTGCCGATTACCACTGGAATTACCACTGCTGGTTTGTGCCATAATCGTTGAATTTCAATTTTTAGGTCCTGGTATTTCGCGATTTTTTTCATGTTCCTTCTCGTTGACCTTGCTATCACCTGGTATTGCGATGTCTATGATTGTAACCTTATTTTTCTCAACCAGTGTGATGTCTGGTATGTTATGCGCCAGTATTTTGTCTGTTTGTATACAAAAATCCCATAGGATCTTGACCATCTGATTTTCGGTGACTTTTTCAGGCTTATGTTCCCACCAGTTTGTTATTGTTTTAATATTATAATTTTTGCCCAAATTCCAGTGGGTCATTTGTGCTACTGAATTTTGCCGCAATTTATAATCAGTCTGCGCGATTTTTTTACAGCAGCTGAGTATGTGGTCAACAGTTTCATCAACTTCTTTGCAGAGTCTGCATTTGGCATCATCAGAGGATTTTTCGATTTTGGCCTTAATGGCATTTGTTCGGATAGCTTGTTCTTGCGCAGCCAGGATTAGTGACTCTGTTTCTTTCTTTAATGTACCTGTTGTACCTGTTGTTAACCATAACCAAGTTTTTTCACTGTCCACTTTATCTTTTATTTTTTCCAGAAATTGCAATGCTTTGTTCTGCCAACTTTCCATTCTTGATTTTATCACATCTTTTCCGTATTCTTGTTTCGTCTGTTGGGCCTTCAGTAGATTTTTGTTCTTTACTTCGATTAATAGATATTCTTGACTTTCTTTTAAATAATCAGCCAGTGCATGTTTTTCTTCTTCAACTATTTGCTTCACTTTTAATAATCCTCTGCCACCTGATTTTCGGGGGAGGTATAGTCTATCAGTGTCACTGCATGGATGTAAACTGTAGTGCATTGTCATTAGTTTCCTGGTTTTTCGGTCCAAAATGTCCAAATCAGCTTGTGTCCAGTTAACTATACCAGCTGTGTATCTTATAGCTGGTATTGCCCAGGTATTTATGGCCTTGATTGTATTTCCACCATTTAATTTAGATTTCACAATTTTCCTAACTCTGTTGGTGTACTCTCTCCTGACAATAGTTTTTACTTCTCCATGTTTGATGTTATCCAACTGCAGAATGCCTAAGTATTTGTAGGCTTCATTTTTGTTGCATTTAATTAGTTGGCCATTGGGCATTTCATTTCCCTCACATGCAGTGATTTTGCCCCTTTTTATGGATACAGTGGCGCATTTTTCTATGCCAAACTGCATTGAAATATCGGTGCTGAATACTCGGACTGTGTTTGTCAGTGATTGGATTTCTATTTCTGATTTTCCATAGAGTTTCAAATCATCCATATATAATAAATGCGAATTTTTTTCAGCTTCTTTGGCTGTTTGGTAGCCTAATTTCATTTTTTTTAAGATTACTGATAGTGGGATCATCACAATGATGAAGAGAAGAGGTGAAAGTGAATCACCCTGGAAAATTCCTCGCCTGATATTAACTATTTTGTAGTTCTCATTCCCTACTGCCAACTCAGTTCTCCATTGTTTCATCGCCTTTTCAGGGAAGGATGTAATATTTTTACTAATGCCAGTTGTTTCTAACCATTTTATGATCCAACTATGTGGCAATGAGTCGACTGCCTTTTTATAATCAATCCAGACCATATTCAAGTTCATTTTTCTTTTCTTACAATTTTCTAATATCATTTTATCAATTAAGAGCTGATCTTTTGTGCCCCTACTTCTTCTTTTGTTGCCTTTTTGCTCTACTGGTAAGATGTTGTTTGTTTCCAAATAATCCATAATGTTATCTGCAATAATGCCTGTGAGTAATTTGAAGGTTGTTGGCAAGCAGGTTATTGGTCCGTAGTTTTCAGGTATTGTTCCTTTAGTTGCATCTTTCTGAATCAAGTATGTTTTTCCAGTTGTCAACCATTCATCAATTTGACCATTATTATTATTATTATTATTATTATTATTATTATTATTATTATTATTATTATTATTATTATTATTATTATTATTACGTGGTTAATATTTGGTGAGATTCACAGCCTTTGGGGCTGGTTGGTAGCTCAACAGTTCGAGTCCTAACCAAGGACCTAGGAACTGTTAAGGTAACGTCGAAGGATATAAGCTGTTCCATGTAGGGCGGTTGTTGTTGTTGTTGTTGTTGTTGTTGTTGTTGTTGTTGTTGTTGTTATTATTATTATTATTATTATTATTATTATTATTATTATTATTATTATTATTATTATTATTTTGCACTATCGGCTATGGACAAAGCAGAAAAGATTGTTCCAGAGACATCTAAGGAAAAAGAAAAGGAAACAGGATCAGGGTTATGATCTTCTCTTATTCCACAATGAAGGGGACGCAAAGGCAGTCATGCCATAGCAGAGACTTCTCTGTGATCTTTCAGCTTTTGTCTAGGTATTCAGAAATAGGATAATTATTCCCTGATTATCTCATGGCAAATGGTGATATAGACTCCAAAGCAATACTGTAATGAGGATGGACCAGAAGGCCAAGGCCAGAAAAGACCTTCATAGACTAATGAGTCAAGAGGGCTTCAGCTCAAAAGCCCAATACCCATTCCTGCACTGATTGTGCTTGCTACAGGGTCCTACTCTCTTATTAAATTAGACAGAAGGGCTTTGTGTTTAGCCATTTATTCCTTTTACATTAAAGAATAATGTTCATTCCCAAGAAATCCTAAAAGCTAGTCAAAGGGAGGTGGAAACCATTAACTGGAGCTGATCAGAAGCCTGAATAGTGGCTATTCTACTGAAATCTCAATTGCAAAAAAATATAATAGAACCTAAAATGAAGCCAGATATTGCAGGTAAGAGGAAAAATAGAGAAAGGGAGAAAAGCTGGCAGAAAGAGCCAAGCAAAATGCTCCTCACTCAAATGTATAATACAATACAATACAATACAATACAATACAATACAATACAATACAATACAATAGCAGAGTTGGAAGGGACCTTGGAGGTCTTCTAGTCCAACCCCCTGCCTAGGCAGGAAACCCTATACCGTTTCAGACAAATGGCTATCCAACATCTTCTTAAAGACTTCCAGTGTTGGGACATTCACAACTTCTGGAGGCAAGCTGTTCCACTGATTAATTGTTCTAACTGTCAGGAAATTTATCCTCAGTTCTAAGTTGCTTCTTTCCTTGATTAGTTTCTTGTTCTACCCTCAGGTGCCTTGGAGAATAGTTTGACTCCCTCTTCTTTGTGGCAACCCCTGATATATTGGAACACTGGTATCATGTCTCCCCTAGTCCTTCTTTCTCTTAAACTAAACATACCCAGTTCCTGCAACCGTTCTTCATATGTTTTAGTCTCTAGTCCCCTAATCATCTTTGTTGCTCTTCTCTGCACTCTTTCTAGAGTCTCCACATCTTTTTTACATCGTGGCGACCAGAACTGAATGCAGTATTCCAAGTGTGGTCTTACCTAGGCATTAGAAAGCGGCATCAACACTTCACGTGATCTTGATTCTATCCCTCTGTTGATGCAGCCTAGAACTGTGTTGGCTTTTTTGGCAGCTGCTGCACACTGCTGGCTCATATTTAAATGGTTGTCCACTAGGACTCCAAGATCCCTCTCACAGTTACTACTACTGAGCAAGGTACCACCTATACTGTACCTGTGCATTCCATTTTTGTTGCCTAAATGTAGAACCTTACTCTGTTTGCTTCATAAAAGGAAGGCCCCTTTTCATTGTTCCAGCTTTACATTAGGGTAACCTATAAGTTGCTCTGCCGAAACCAGTTTCTAAGATACATGGTTATGGTTCAGTAATTTGGCTTTTGAAATGTTTAATCTCAACTGTGTCACACTGAGTTAAATGTAACTTCAGATAGAAATCAATTTCTGTATAGCTCTAATATAGCTGTTACCAGTAATGGTATCCTATTATCTTCACTACCAATTTGGTAGTGGAAGCGTGCACATCTGGGCATGCGCAGAACATTCATGTCACATCTGGGTGTGTGGGCAGAGCCTCATGCCACCGCCACTACCTGTTCGGGCGAACTGGTCCAAACCAGCAGCATATCACCTCTGGCTGTTACTCAGATTAAGTATAATCACATTGTTTATTTAGCTCCAACTTTTATCTTTCCAAGGAATAATACAAATCACTAAATGTTTGGATGCAGGAAAAGCTTCTGGTTCAAATGGTTGTCCCACAGAGTGATAAATTTGATATCTATCAAGATCGTTATCCCAATAATATGGGAGGTCTAAAATGGTGCCTTTCTAAAAAGTTTCTCTTTGTAGGATACTTATGTAAATATGTTTTGAAGCCTGAACAGATCTTGCTGGATGCATGTTTTGAAGGCTGGAAAAGATCTTCTCCAGATGCAAAACATTGACACAGAAAAATAGACAGCAGATCCTGAACAATCTGGCATTTTAAAGGTCATCAAGTATCTGGTGATATTTGATTACTCAGAGTAAAGAAAATATCCATTGCTAATTTCATTGGATGTTTGAATGAATTTTGATATGATGCAACTGAATTTTTTGAAACAAATCTTGCTTAATTATGTATGTCTTTTTATTAGTATGTGGTACTCTACTCCCTTTGTTAATGCCACATATAAGTAGGATGATCTCCTGATGTATCATGATGTTTCCTGTAAAATTGTCATGGATGTGCTTTATCTCCTGTAGTTTATTTAAGATTGGAACCACTACCTTGCTTTATTAGTGAAATAGGGGACATTTTGAGCATAACAGTGCCTGGAATTGAATGTAAACATTTTGTATTTTCCAACCCAAAATGTATTGATTTTGCACAACAGTTTGGTAAATTATCACAATACCTGATTAACTAGCAGTGTTGTTATATATTTTATATAGTTCTAATATTCTATGTTCTTTGAAATCCTTTTTAAATATCTGGGAATAACCATTCTAAGATTCTAAGAAATATTTTCGCATATGTAGATGTACATATCTTTTTTAGAAACTTCAGTTTAAAATATTTGTTTAATAGTTGGTTTAAAATCCCATTGAGTTTGCATGGAAAATAAATGTAAAATGATTATTACTTCCAACTGATTTACTTATTTAGCATATTACTATTCGAATATAGTTAACTTATTTTAAGCAGATAGGTAAATTATTAAAGTTGTCTTTTTGGGAATGACAAATCCATAGATTTTTTTTTTAAAAAAACCTCTAAAATGCATTGGAGAGGTTAATCTATTTGACGTAACCTACCTGATTTTCAGTGAAGTTATATTTTTACTTTAATTTCTCAATGGAATACTCATCATCAAGTCACAATATGGCCACAATTAGAAAGTATTATGTGATTTCTTTGACAAAATGGCAGATTCTTCACTTGATTTTTAGCCATAGCTTTTCTTTTTATTCTTGCATTAAAAGCTGTAAGACAGATGTGAAAGATGAAAAGACAGAAATATAATTGTAACTCTATAATTGCATGACAATTGTGTTATCTGGGTTAAACCCAATTTTAAAACTGCAGATCTCTCTCTCTCTCTCTCTCTCTTGTTCTCTCTTTTTGAACATCATGGGCAAGTTGGAATATTACTGCTTAAGTTTATCTTAGTGTCAACCATATTTTAATATACTTGTGCAGGAAGAATTTGAATTATGTAAAAATGTAATATGAAATATATTAAAAGTATCCCTCAATTTCACAGTAGAGTCCAAACTCATTGTAATAGTTGTTACTTAATTGTTCAATCACTTCCTTGTGGCCCAGTGGATGTTATTTTGTCAGGAATGTCTGTCAGCAATTCCTCAATTCCTCCCTCTTTCTTCATGCTTATGTAATTAGTGACAGTAACTTGCCACTTTGTCTTGCATCAGGTTCTTTTTTTCTTTCTATTGCATTCACATTTTTCAGGGATCAGAAACTTTTTCAGTGTCTCTTCCTTTTGTATTGGGTGCCCTAAATATTAAGGTTTTACCTTCATCATTAGTCCTTCCAACGAGAAATCTCACTTTACTTCAACTCCTTCATTTCATGTCATCCAGGTCTATTAGCACTGTTTCAACTTCAAAATTACTTTCAGCACTTAAGTGAATGTTAGAATCTAAGTCTACAGTAAATGATTAAATGATATTGTTAAAGTAACCCTATAGTAACTTAAACCTCTGAATCAAAATAATCCTTGGGTCCATCAGTTGAGAAAAGTATAGTTTTATTAGAAGTCAAGTGTATTGCAGTAATACAAACCCAGAAGTGAAAATTGTGCAACAAAACTCAGGGGTGGGTTCCTACTGGCATTGGTACCAGTTCACTTTGGGCGCACGTGCCAGATATGCGCATGTGCGCAGTTCACTGTAAATTGTTCTGTGCATGCACGAAGACCATGAAAAACTGATAACTTATTTATTTATTTATTTATTTCGATTTATCAGTCGCCCCCTCTCCGCAAAGGGACTCAGGGCAACGTACAATTAAATCAAAATACAAGTGTGGCATGGAGGAGGTGACATCAATATTTAACAATCAAATACAAATGGAAGCCACTAGGTTCAAATAAATAACAATCAATTAAAACAATTAAAACAGTTAAAAACCCCAAAATTTACGTATAAAATATTAAAATATTAAAATTGCCAGGGAGGTTAGAAAGTTCTAGTTAAGCCAGGCCGGCTAGTTGGAACAGGTGGGTCTTGAGTTTCGTGCGGAAGGAGCGGAGATCGGTCGTTGTCCTGATATCTGGGGGGAGGTCATTCCAAAGGGCTGGGCCCATCACAGAGAAGGCCCTATTCCTGGGTGATAAAGGCCCTATTCCTGGGCGATAAAAACATACCAGCAACGGCAGCGAAGACCGGGGGGACCGGTTCAGGGGCATGGCTAGCCTGGGTTGCTGCCGGTTCTGCGACCCAGGCCAGATTACCACTACCAGTTCACCCGAACCAGTGCGAATCCGTAGAAGCCCACCTCAGACAAAATCTCCTACATTCAACTCTGCCCTCCCTTAGCTGTCTCTCATCACCCACCCCATGTAACTAACGAAGTTCAGGCAAAATGTTTTCATAATGATCAGTCCATGCATCTCCCTCCTTCTCTCAGCTGGGTGACTTTGAGGCAGTGTCTCAAGGAGATACAGCCCTTACTTTCATTTTCCCAAGCATTCTCCCTCCCCCCTTAATTCCCCCCCTCCCAAAATTCATGGCAGTGTGTCATTACATAGCAGTGAGGCACAAGCAAGCATAAGGTGGCAGCTGACATCCTTATTTATTTACAAGAATTCTGGAATAAATAATTGCAATATCCTGTAGCAACAAAACAATGTATAGCTGTATTAAAATATGATGTATATACCTTATTATCTTAAGATGGAATAATTCAACGGAAGATTCCATTTAGATTTAATACCCATACATTTGTTATTGTAGTGTTACAAGGTCTAATCATACCTTTGCATGCCATACAAAGTGTGGGAATTTTCTAATTTGGAATCTTTACATGAAGACTTTATCAAGCATAGGGAATCACACAGGGAAAAAATTATTTTGCAAGATGTCTGACTATACTTTTAAATTTTGGAACATCAACATGTGTTTTCTTTCTCTTTATGAACAAACTTTTTACTGATGTAACAGGAAGACTGATCAATATTATTCCCTATAGCTGAAGGATGTGTTTAAAGATTAGGCTAAATTATTTCCTGTTAAGAACATACAATTGTTACTTTTTGTCCCTCTACCTGACAATCTGTCTTGATGGTGATTTTTCCCCCCTCTCTCTTTTTGTATATGAAAGTAATAAAAAAAATGAAAATGCACCTTCTATTTGTAATGAATTCACTTTGGAATAGTAAGTTGGTACCAGCATAATAGCATCATCCTGTTCAGCTAACAAACAATGTACCTTTTGGTAACATATGATGTGACGCATAGCATTTTTTCCCTTGCTTGAGAATATTGTTTCAAATGCCTTAACAAGTAAAACAATAGTCCAGGAATTACTCATACAGTTCAAGATCTCAGAGTAGCAAACAGTTATATCCTGTTTAATTACCATATACAATCACATAAACAGAAGCTATAAAATATTGCTTAATTAAGAAAGGTGGCAGAATTCTGTAAGCTGGCTAATAATTTGTCATAAGACTAATGAGACAAAAAATGTCAGTGATGGTTCAAATGGAGTACAGTATAATGAGAGTCATAAAATATAAATAGAAAGTAAATACAATCAGTAAAGGCAAGTGAAATACTGTACATACAAGTACAAAAATGTGTGAGAACTGGTAGGCAGATTGTAATGTTTCATAGTATCATAGTTTCAAAGGAAATAAAGAAGCTTCTTGGATGAGAAGAAAAACATTTTCAAGGAAATTCAATTGCTTTTTTTGAAAAAGCATCTTTGAGATAACTATAACCTGGATGATTGAGAATCTCCATAGACATAAGGTTGGAAAGGATCTTGGAGTTCTTCTAGTCTGACCCCATGCCCAAGGCAGGAGACCTTATTGAGTTCCGGACAAATGGATATCCAATCTTATCTTGAAGATTCATAAATGATACTTTAATCAGACTGGGGAAAGAAATCTACAGTTATTCTCCAGTGCCAGATAACCAAGCAACTTTTCTGCCATTGATCATCGCCTGGATAACATTAAATTTCCCCAGAATGACTGCTTTTGTTTTTGTGAAAAGTAAATATGTACCTCATCTTTCCATGGTGGAATGGCATTCAGGCATATGGCATGTTCTGTGTTGTAGAGGTCCTAGGACCATTGCTTTTAAAGTCCACTCTCAGTAGAAACACAGTGGGTAACACTGGGCGAATCTCATTTTCTCAGCACAACTTATCTCACAGGATTTCTGTTATGGGGATAATGGAAGAGACATCTACTTGTATGCAGTTTTGATCTCCTGGATAAAAGCCAGGACATAAACATAATAAAACGTAATAAACAGAATAATAAGATACAGTAATTATAATAAATGAAATTAAATATTATTCATTATAATGGAACGTTATGATTGGTTGATTGATCTGTATGTTTCTATCCTTTTATTATTTATATATTGCAGAATACATTTAATTGTATATGAATGTGATTTTTTTTGCCAAAAACTTTTTTATTTATTTTTAATTTTCAAAACAAACATAAAAATCCTCCTTCTTTACATCCTGTAGAAAGTGTATCAGTTGGTTACAAAAGGTTTTTGTGCATCTCTTCTACCGTCAGCAAATATAATTCATATTAACTCTAGTATCTTAACTCAAATGTTTATACATATTACCATCATCATACCTCCACTTTTATTTGACTATAATTGTTTAAACGTCCTTCATCATAAAATATAGCAAAATGTAATACATAACCACATACTGGCATTTCATTTATTTATTCATAAAATCCTCCATTAACATTAAATCCTTATATCCTATTCTAAGTAAACATCCATAATATTTAATAACAAAATTTTCTAATCCTCCTTTCCAAATCGCTGTTTACAATTTACATCCAATTTCATTATATTGTACCCATACATATATATAGATTATTATTATTGTCCTTTCTTTATTTGCCTACATCCTATATCATAGCATTTCCCCCCTAATAATCAGAACTTAACTGTGTCTAGTTTAGTTCTTTTTTACTGTTATTATTATTATTATTATTGACCTTTATATATAATCCAAAAGGATTTCTAGCCTTCCCTTCACGGGTATCATTCAATATTCATATCCAATTATTGCTTATCATAACACTACACATTGTATACAGTATTATCATTATCGATTTTTTATTTAACTATACCTATTATCACTAAATTTCACTAGGTTTAGCTAGTAATTTTAAATTATACTCTTCCATCTATCAACCTGTATCTTTGCAATTACAAAACAATCTTATGTCCTCTGCCATTTGTGGTATCAATCTTCTAAACTTAATCACCTTTGTATGGACTAATCCTAGCAAGTCCTTGCTTATAAGATCTCTCATATAATCCTGATGCCCTCTTTCTGCTTCCTTATTCCGCTTGTCTTTAATTGTCAGCAGTGTTACCCATATTTTCGTTAATAAAGTTTCATAGTCCATAAATTCTTTACTTTCTTCTTCTATATCTTGCTCTTTGAAATAGATTTCCTCTCCATTTATTTCCTCTTTCAGTATTCCATTCTTTGCACTTTCAAAAACAAACCAACCACCATAGATGTCAGCAAGTTTAATTGCTTTATATTCATTTTCCACTTCAATTCTTTGAATTTTAATCCCCTCATTTTGCATTTGGTGAACATCATCAAATTTTCCATCACATTTTTCTGTAAGCTGTTCCAATAATTCCAATTTTTGTTCAATTCTCTCATATGTATTTGTTAATTTTAGTAATTCAGAAAATATTGTCTGCAAACTTACAATCGCTCCATTTTCCTGATACTCCGCCATCTTAAACAAAAGTGCTCTCGCTTGGAAGGTTTTCTTTTAAGTGAAAACATGGATTCAAAAAAGCCATTTTTCGCCTCTTCTCTGGTTGAAAACTCTATCACTCTGTAACGAGCTGTCAAAACAAACCGTGAAGAAAGGGAAAAGTTCCGCTTGAGTACACAGAGCTCCAGTCAACGAAACCACCCAGAACGTAGCACTTTTAAAATATTTCTTTTTTTATATCTGTTTTATATTTCAAATTAGAAAAAGAGGTCCAGTCTTTAAATGAATTAAGAAAAAATACTCACAGTGATGCAAGAGGAGAGCTTTGATCTATAAATCACATAGAGTCACAGAAAAAAAAATGTGGAAAAAGACTCAATCCGTCCATTTTAAAAAGCTTGTTACGATTCCATCTATGAAGATAGCATGTAAAAAAAGGGATAACCACTGTCCAGAACCATTGCAAATTTAATTTCGCCATTTGATTCTTCTACTCTTCAATTTAAATCAATTTTAAAGTTTTTATAGGCAGTCTCTCTTTTAAAACAATGAAGATTCCTCACCAGCTGGAAACAGTTTCACTTTCCATTCCTTCCATTTTGGGGCCCCCCGATTTCATCAGCCTTGGCTGGATTTTTTGTCACCAGCTTGAAGAAATTTCTCTTGCTTCTTTCGGAGATTTTGTGATATCCCCAAGTTCAGCAAGACGTACTCTTCCTGTTCATCATCTCTTCAGGACAGTTTAGATCCGTTTGGACACCCCACCCCCAGTGGCAAAAGTGTTGATTGCGATCTCAGAGCATTGAGACCGGACATAGTGTTGTTGCGACTTCGGCCCCGCCTCTCCCGAATGTGATTTTTTAAAAGCTTTTATAAATTGCCCTGGGAAACATTCACTTTTGAACAGTGCCTTGCAAATACTTAAAAGGATTTTTTTTTAAAAAAAACACCCTCTATACTTCCACTTGAAGCTTTAATGTTTAGAATCAACACCATGAATTGAGCCTAGAAAACAACTGACAAATTGAAACCTTTACCAATTTGCCTGCTACATTTTGTACCATATGAAATGACTGTTTTACAATGTGAATTGCAATAATGCATGTAATATACTGTAGGTAAGGTCACTTTGATGAGGTCCAACTGACTGAGAAATCATCACAGCTGGTGAATTTATTTGCACAAATAAGCTTATCACGACTTCCAACTGAAACTCCAGGAAAATCAAGAAGCAGTTCTAATCCATGTGCCTGATTTCTCGGTTAGCGCACCCATCACACAACCACCTTCTGTAAGCAACTAAATCTCCATCTCTGACACATGACTTCTCTCTCTTGGTTTCACCATGTTGATCGTTCACTGCTAGTTCATTATATGAGCCCTTGTGATTTTCAAGGGTGTAATCTGCTACCTTGCAGCAGTAAAGCTGAGAATCACTGGCTCAGCATTTCATCCCAGTATAAGAATGTGGTGCCTCTACAAGCTGACAGCGAAGAGATAAACAGAATTAAACCAGAGGTTTCTATCAAAGGGAGCACTAAAGTGATTCTTTCCCCAAAAGCAATAGCAATAGCACATAGACTTATATACTGCTTCATAGTGCTTTTACAGCCCTCTCTAAGCCGTTTACAGAATCAGCATATGGCTCCCAACGATCTGGGTCCTCATTTTACTCACCTCGGAAGGATGGAAGGCTGAGTCAACCTTGAGTCAGTGAGATTTGAACTGCCAAACTGCACTAGCAGTCAGCTGAAGTAGCCTGCAGTACTGCACTCTAACCACTGCACCAATAGTTTTTTTTTAACATTCTGCTGTCCTGTTTGTGTTTGTTTGTGTTTATTTGTTTGTTTGTTCAACTCCTAGTGACTGTCTGAACTAGTCCCTACCATTTTCTCAGCAAGGTTTTTCAGATCATTACCTCCTTCCTTGGCTGAAGAGTTACTGCTTCAAGATTATCCAGAGTGACTAGAACTCATGGTCTCTTGGTTTCTAGCCTGATTCCTTAATCACTACACCAACCTGGCTCTCTAGCAGTATTTTAAGATTAAGCAATACACACCATACCTGGAAAAATTCTCAGAATCTTTAAAAAATATTTTCGATGTCCACTGTCCCTGCTGAGAAACCTCACATTAAGATGACATTTCTACCATGTGCACCACCAAGAGGTAGTGCACATGGGAAGTGCAAGGATAGTCCTTTGAAGCAAATAGCTTTAATTGCACACTATCTACTGGGTAATTGGCCTATAAACAGAAAGAGACATAGAATAACAAGAGGATTGGGATGCATGATTATATACAATTAGCTACACTCAGTGTTCCCGGCTCAATTTATTTCTAATGAACATCCTCTACAAATTGCAGGTTTAGCAACTGGACAGAGCAAATAAAGTGAGGGGATTGAAGCTGCTCAATAATGAACAAGAAGAGCATGTCAGGCCAATGCTATTGTCTTCATGTGTCTAATTGTAGCAGTATCCACAGTTAAAGAAGGTTAAATGGTATGGAATAACATAGCATAGTTCTTATGATTTAAAGAGTTGGCCAAAAGAACAATTTAACTCAACTATAGGTGTTGGATCCAATGAACAAATATGGCAGTATCAACTAGCCCAAAATTAAAAAGGGCAAATAATTATTTCAGGTGGAGAGCATAAGCATTCATCAAAACTTGATTGAGAGAAAGCTAAACATAGAAGTAATCAAATACATGTACATACATTGCAAGAATGCCTGGCCAGTACAGAGGAAACTGGGCCCCAGCTCTGTGTGATCTACATTAATGGTCACCAACTGGTGGTCCATCAGAAAATTTTGGAGGTCCATGGAAAAAATATTTGCATTTTTTATATTGCACTAAATCAGGGGTCCTCAAACTACGCCCCCTGGGACAGATACATGCAATGAACGTTTGTGTTGCTGCAGAGAGTCTCCCCCTTTTGGGACTTTTTGTGCAGATCAGAGGGAGGGAGAAATTCCGACTAGGACTCTGCTTCAGCCTCCCGTGCGGGGCTTTGGATGAAGGCTGGAGGGAAGTGCCACTGGTGGCGAGGAGCCAGAGGGCCTTGTTTCAGTGGGACTGCACCATGGCCTGGAACTGGCTGATCATTTCAACCCACTGAGCCTCCAAGTGCTGGCACCTGGCCTTGGACTCCCACAGGTCTTCCCTCTGCTTGAAAAGCCTATGCCCGCAGTCATCAGATCCAATTTGAACTGAGCCAGCTGTTTTGCCAACTCTTTCTCATTGTAGCTGCTTAGCTCCAACAACTGCTTTCTGTCGGGGCCTTAAGGAGCCTGGGTGGCAGTGGTCCTGTGGATGTGGCTTGGTGGGCATGACAGGGGAAGGTTATTGCAAAATCTCCATTCCCACCCCACTCTGGAGCCAGCCAAAGGTTGTATTTGCTGGTTCTCCAAACTACCACTTCCAGTTTTCCAGAACCTGTCAGAACCTGCTGAATTTCACCCCAGCCAGGTGGGCAGGCAAGAAATGGAGGACAGGGGATGGGCGAGTAGAGGCTGGTGAGGCACCCCTTGATGTGACATCAGGTTGGCCATGCCCACCCAGTCACATGACCACCCAGGACCCCCACCCAGCTGGTCATTAGGCAGATCATATTAGTGGTCCACGGAATTTAAAATAAAATTTAATTAAATTTAAAATTATGAATTTAGTGGTCCCTGAGGTCTGAAAGTTTGGTGACCCTTGATCTACATCCCATCCATCTAGACTCTAGATTCTAGAGGATCATAAAAGAGATGCAATCCAACCAAATGGCTTGAAGACAAAGATTGGAGTCTGTAAAATAAAATACCCAAGATAAAATGAAGCAGAATGCCTGGATTACAAGACTGAATGAGCAGTGTGTAATTATGCACACATGTGGACTGCAAGGAACTTAATATAGCAGCATTGCTAAAATTGATTTGACAGCCTTGTGCACTTTCTTGAAACAGAACAGCATATAGGAAAATGAGCAATAATTCTGCATTATCTTGTTGAGTTGTCATATGCAGCTCCACACTACCCGCATTATCAAAATAATAATGGATAATGTTGCATGTATTAAATGCTACTATACCACAGATTCCCTCTTCCCAAATATATGGATATAAAAATAATGGCTGAATATACCAGTATTGACAATACTTTTTCCCAATAGGTATGAAAGCAGAAGAAATCATTTTTTTAAAAAAGGCCTGAGTTGAAAAATATATAAAAATTCTTGCTTCTTTTTGTCTATTTGGCTTTCTTTTGTTTATCAGATATCAACTCTCTTTTTATCTGTTGACTAAAAGACATTTTTCCCTTCACAAAATGACTGGGAAGAATAGTGTCCATTGTTTAATGTAACAAAGAGGGCCCTTGCAAAAACATGGGGCTTTTACTTAAAAAGCTCAAATTTCAGAGAACACATTTCTTTCTTATTCCTCATTCCAGCAAAAGCCTTGATGGGAGAGGAAAAACATATCTTGAGGCTACAAAATAGAGCTAGGTATAAACAAAGTCTCCAAATTTTCTATCCAGATTGTAAACAATAATTGGATGATGGTTTTTTCCCCTAAATTCCTCCAGGGAAAGAGTTTTCTTTCAACAATTTTTCAAGAGCAAGTTACTGTACCTCTTTAATAGAGATGATTTCATTATTATTGGACAAGCTAACTGGGATAATTTCCTCATCAGAGTATTTGGCATTAATTGAAGCTGTGGACCACAGGAAAAATGGTTGCATAAGGAAAGGTAGAACCTTTGCACATACCCCTTGCTCACCCTACAATTGAAGAAGCACAAAGCATAAAATGTTTTAGCCTCTTCTCCTTGAAAGAATATCTAAATACAAGTTGTCTATCATCAAAATAAAAGGAAACTGATGGAAGGAATGTTGAAGTTACATCCTGACAGAACTATAAAGAGAAACATAACGCGGTTTATTTCTTATTTCAAGAAATGGGATGGTAAATTAGTAATAAAAACCCTGGAGGCTTCATTGAATATGACATGAAAAAAACTTCATAGGGATTAAGAGCCTTAGTGGCACAGTTGTAAAAGTGTAGTATTGCAGGCAAACTCTGCCTCAAGCCTTGAGTTTGATCCTGATGGTGCTCAAGATTAACTCAGCCTTCCATCGTTCTGAGGTCAGTAAAATGACCCAGATTGTTGGGGACAATATGCAAATGATGTTTCTACTATATATTGTAAACTGCCCAGAGAGTGCTGTAAAGTGCTATGGGGTGGTATAAAGTGCTATTGCTGTAAACCTCGAATCTAATTGAAAAAAAATATGATTAATAAATCTACAGTGGTCCTTGATTTATTTGAGTTCTGTCTGCTTCAAATATGACATAGTTTGCAGAACTCACTCAACTATTGATTTGCTGATGCATCTGACTGTTTCCTCTTTCATGTTCTTAAGCTCCATTTGTTAATTCGAATCTTATTATCACCACCAGAATATATTAGCAAATTAATAAATCACAAGCTACTTACTTGACAAAGTAAATGAGAACCCAAGTTAAGTCGGTGGTGTCCAAATGCTCATTCTGTATTATTCTACTACTGAGTCAAAAAAAATATCTAGATAACAACATGCTTCCTATTAAATGTGCCACATAAGGGGTGCTCCCAAAAGATGATAAGGATAGTATGATCTAAGCAGTCTGTGATTTATGTAAAGTAGAAGTTTGTTTTAATAATAAATCTGAGCTGAAAATCATATAGGCAATAATTCTCAGAATGAACTTTTTCCATTAACAGGCTGAGCATCTCCGTAGAAATTTTCCCATTAGTGTCTCACACTCCAAACTCTTGCTGTGTAATGCATTGCTAATAGTTAGGCAGGTGATTAAGTACTGCCTGACAAGGAAGATGGGGAGAAGAAATTTTAAGATATCTTATACAGATCAGGTTCAAACATTAGTTCATTTAATTAGTCTCAGGGCAAGTCTCCCTTCACCACATCACATCCTCGGACAGCTGTTGAAGTTCCAGGACTCTAAAAAGGGTAGCTATCTGGCTTATGAGCCAGGCATGTGCCATCTACATTTCCCACAGGGAGATTTTCAAATGGAAAGTAACCTTTCACCAGGCAGATCAGGAATGCTTCTGCTTACTAGCCTTAGAAGATCCATTAGCTTTTTTGGCATTAGAATTCATATCCCAAAAGGCACTATGCAAAAAATGTTTTTTTGGGGGGGGACAGCATGCAGAAGACTCTTCAATAGATGGATGAATATATATTATTGGTAAGGTCATTAGCAACTACTACACATGGATTTTAAAAATGTGAGCACATGAGCACAATAATTTGATAGACAGTAACAGTTTGCTCTTCACTGGAAACAAATATATTTATGAAGAAATGTATTTGTGATTCTAATGCCTACTATATCTCTACAGAGTCCATGCAGAATGTATAATCATTTTACTGCCAGCATTTGAAGATCAATACCCTCAATTGATTCCAATGAAAGGAGCTATCCTAACATGAGTGCTGAAATAAAATTCAGTAGCTAATCTGGCTGACTTTGAATCCAGATAGTGAGAGTGCTCTTGCTGCTATCTTCTTGTTTGCTTTAGATGTGTGTGTTTGTCAGACATGCTTAGAGACCTGGAAAATCATAAGAAAATTGTTTCAGTTGTCACTTTAATAAGACAGTTCCACATTTATATTTCCTGTTGTGTTAGATCAACTGTCATGTAAACTGGAGTCCAATTGTCCTTCAACATACATACTTTTCTTAAAATTTATGATACAGTTCCCCATCCCCATCTATTATAGTAGGGAAATGCACACACACACAAGCATGTATTATAGAAGGAAAGCACATGGACATGCCAACTGATGTTGAATATTTTAAAAACAAATTGTGAAAACTGATGTGAAAATGGAATTAACAAAAGGTTAGAATTATAAGAAACACTAATTGAATGTAACAGCTTTAACTCTTCCTAGGCTACTCCCTCACAGATGGTATTTATTTCTCTGCTGATTTTTAGCAGCAGCTATTTTAGTGGCAACTAATAAATTGCTATTCATATCTCTCTTTTGGATTTAATTTAACAAAATAGTACCCAAATTAAATGGAAATCTGTTTTCAACTAGCTTATCAATGCTTTAACAGATTTTATTTTAGAAGTGTCTTACAACTTGAATTACCACCAGATGTGTGTTTTTGCTTTTTTGTATAGTTTTGTGTAAAATCTTTAGCACTTTTTAGTGGTGCTCTCTGCTCTCGTACTCTAGCCTATGTGTAATGTTATCACTGGAACACATTTTCCTCTTCAAATTCTTAATTTCTAATATTTCACTCTCTCTCTCTCTCTTTATTAAAAATATTCATCATACCAATCCCAATGATTCAGGGAAGTTTATAAAAATAAGACTATTATAGTTATATAATCAGCAGCATTAAAAAAAACTTGAAAAGTCATGGGCAAAAATAATTATTATATAGCCTCCTCTCCTAAACTATAGAAAAGCAAGAACTTTTTCAGGGGTTTTTTAGTGTTAAGTTAGATTGGGGGGGACGGGACTATGACCCCTTTATGACCTGTGGGTGTCAACTCCCAGAATTCCTGAGCCACAGAAGGGCCCATAGTTGCCCATCCTTATCTTAGATAAATGTCATTAAATGAAATTCTTATTATGTTAGTTATCATGCATCTTGAGTAGGCATCAAACCTGCATAGATGTATCTGATTTTTTTTATCCACGTGAGTAACAATATACTCACATGATAATACTACAGTGCTGATTAGGATCACCATAGCTACTCTTCAGACACAAAGTCATTGGCTATTTTCCTCTGGATTCAGTCAGAGACGATATCCATTGCTTCCTGTTCTCCATGCTTACCATGGCATAGGTTCTACCATCTATGATTTGATTTGTTCATATCTTTATTTCTAATACATTATTGATTTTAATACAATTTCTTTGTTTGTTTGTTGTGATCCACCCAAAGTCATGAGAGCTGGGCGGCATTCAAGCTTAATAAGTTGTTAACTGTTGTTATAGTTCTTATTCCTGTATCACAGTAATTCAAGCCACTAGCCTTTGTTGTTCACAACAGTCTATATACCACCCAAAGAACACAGGTGCTTTGTAGCTTCTGCATTAAGAAGCTGGGATCTTTGTTTTTAGCGCATCTCTATTTTAAAGCATAAAAAAGGCAATTGTCTTACTTATTTGCGCTTCCTCTAAATGGTGAAACCAATTCCTACCCCTTCTACCTTCCATTCAATAAATGTGAAAAGAGTTTCTTTAACCCCCAAATCATGCGGATAAGCCAGCTGACCTCCTATGTGTGCTTTTCAGGTGACCTTGCAAATATTTTATCAGAATACATTTACTTAGATTAGCAAATTAGCATGTTATCTCATTTTTCTAAGCACCTGTGTTAGGAGTAGTCCTCTCGCACATATGTGATAGTCGTTCCCGAATCTAGGGGGCAGTGCTCATCTCTGTTTCTAAGCCAAAGAGCCAGTGCTGTCCGAAGACATCTCCATGGTCATGTGGCCAGCATGACTAAACGCCGAAGGCACACAGAACACTGTTACCTTCCCACCAAAGGTGGTTCCTATTTTTCTACTTGCATTTTTACATGCTTTCGAACTGCTAGGTTGGCAGAAGCTGGGACAAGTAATGGGAGCTCACTCCGTTATGCAGCGCTAGGGATTCGAACCGCCGAACTGCCGAGCTTTCTTACCGACAAGCTCAGAGAATACAGTATATAAAAAGTACAAACAGAGATGTAATATATTTAGCTTTATTGCTGCAGTTTCTTCCTCTAAGATAAATGTAATGTGGCCCATCTGTCAATATTTGTCCTTTATTAAGGGATCAATGCTTCAGCAATGTACCAAGGGGTGGGGATAAGAAGTGCTCTCTCCACCCCGCCCCCAGTGAAAACAATAAGGTTGGTGCTGCTAAAGGCATCAGGGGGCTAGCAGCAAATATGAAATTGGATGCTGTTGCCCTTACAACGAACAGCTGACTTTGGGGAAATCATCTCTCTCAGGCCAACTCATGTCATAGGGTTGTTGTTCTGGAGAAAATAGGAGAAAAATGGTTGTAGGTCTTGAGTTGTGTGTAAAGAAAAGGCAGAATAAAAATCTATAAATAAATAGATAAATAAAATCTATAAATAAACACACAAACGAATAATAAATCTTGCCTTAATAGGAATAGATGGTTCATTAGTGAGTTGGTTACATCTTTGGCAGGGGCAGAATTAATATTCTGAGCTTTGTTTTTGCTTCAGGGCAGAGATATCCACTCATAATTTTGCTTTTATTAAATACTTACATGCATGTATGCAGACAGACAGCAACTGATAACCTGTGACTTGCTTATTCTTGCTTGGATGTTCTGGTGAACTATTCTAATGCAGGTGAAGGAAAAAGGCGATGATGAAATTCTATAGCTTTCTGATCACTTATGTCCAAAATTTTCAGCATTATCTTGCGAATTATTAGTTTCCAAATTTAGGCATTTTACTGTGATGTATCCTTAGACGGAAACATGAATTATCACAGTATCCTTGTCCTCTGTCTATCCAATCTACAATTTGGACCCGAAGCAGCATGTTTCAAATCACGGGTTATATTCCCACTTATTTAGATTATGCTGAATTCTGGTTTTCATCCTTAGTTCTGTGCATCTTATAATTTTTTAAAATATGCTTTACAGAGTTAATACTTTTGAAATCAGTGTTTGGTTATATTGACTTGACAAAACTTAACTAAAGTATGTCCTCTCTTATACATTGTTCCATTTTTATCAACAGCATCTTCAGAGGCTTTTTGATTATATATGTTTTAAGGATGGGAAGGAAAACTGTGTGATCTTTTTAACAGTGTTACTTTAAATATGGAATTTCTAATTTTTAGAAACTTGATATTTTTCCCCTCTCTCTCTCTCTCTCTCTCTCTCTCCATTTCAAAACGATGGATAGATCAGATCACTACTTATGTAACTTTAGTGACCTAGTTGGCTTTTCATTTCTGATCTCTGTCCTAGTCATTAATCTTTTGGAGAAGATGATGGATTTGTCAATATTTGCCAGACAGAAGGTCAGAAGTCTTTTATTTTAGTTTCTTCTCTATTTTTTTCATTATTTGTACTTTATTATCTTTCACCTTTCTTTCATCTTTCCTTCTTTTGGATTGCATTTTTAAAAATTTATCAACAAAATATTTAATATGAATTACAGATCCCCGTGAAGTTTTCCGTATAGCATATTTGCTTCTTTTACTGCCTCCTTTCTTGTTCCTCACTGGAATTGTTTTGCAGTTATAGTTTTAATATTTTCTTTAGGTGAAGCAATATGGGTCTTGCATCCAATGCTTGTACATCTCCAAGAGTCACTCTTTTGTCAGATGGATGGCAGAGGTGGTATTCTATCAGTTTGGACTGGTTCACTTGAATCGGTAGCGGAAATCATGGGTGGCCCCACCCCTGTGGCTGAATGGCATCCCATTTAGGCCCTTTTTTAGCCAAAAGCACATGCTCAGAAGGCTGTGAACACCACCGCTGATGGCCATATAAAAATAAATGTTATGGATAACAATACTCACCCAGGACAGGAAAAAAAATGGAAGACATGAGAATGCCTTTATTACCCTCATTTTCTAAATATTGTTTGATTTTTATAACAACCATATGGAGTCATTATACAAGGATATAGTAATTCAATCAGAATCATAGAGTGAGTCCATTGGGGATTCAGAATAACTCTTCTGGTTTGTGTAATTGCATCACTGAACGGTGGAAAAGGCCAAACTACATTTGTTGAACACACAAATACATAATTTACTGAGTTATGTTTTCCTAAGTTAATCAAGGCATATTAATTCACATAACTAACTATAATCACACACTATACTGAACGCATACTACCCAACCACATTATAGACTAGAGTTTTACAAACCAGCCTTCATGCGATAGAATTTTCACTAAAAATGTCAAGGGACAGGAAATAAATAGGCTGCTTCCTATTCTTAGAGTACACTTTGCTCAGCTAATGATGGCATCTAGCCATTCTTGATTGATTGAAAAAAGCCAAGCAGAATCAGACTTGACTGGTACTTGGATGGGAAACTATAAAATGTACATAGTGGAAGGATAGACTAGGATGTCAAAAACATTTAGAAAAGATAATAATGAAGCATTTCCATATTGTTACCAAAAAACTATATCAATGGGTCTAGGAAGTTCACCAGATGTTGAGTTTTACTTAAGGGAGATTTGACTTATGATAGTGTTTTAATAGCTGTTTATAATTCGCAATATCTAGTTCTCTCAATAATTATTTATAATTGCACATTTTCAGGTGTTTAACCGGCTGGCCATTTTCTTAAAAAGAAAGATAACAACAGTTTACATTTTATCAAACTATGAACTACCAGAGACCTTAGGTTTGCTGTTCTGAATCTCCCAATTTCACTTTCTTAATGTATGGTGTCTTTCAGGAAGAATCTGTAAGGAGAAACTGAAATATTTTATATTATTTTATGTAAATGTTACTTTCTTTCCTTGAATTTGAAAAGAAGTGTGATATATCTTATTCTTCACAAAACATTTGAAATGGAATTATCTACAGTTTTTTAAAAAAGAAATAATATATTTTCTAATTTGGCATAACATCTATCTCATGAAGAGAAATTTAAGAAGTTGGAGTCTATTTGTCATTTATTTGCACTGATTTGTTCAGAAAACACATAGGGCTGCCTATCTAGGAAAACAGATAGGGCTGCCTGATAAGATGAGTTGATTCATAATAGCATTCTATTAAATCACCCTGCCAACAAAAGTGTGTATAGTCAAAGTTATGGTTTTCTCTGCTGCAATGTATGGCGGTGAAGGTTGGACCATAAGAATGGCTTAGTGCCAAATAATTGAGGCCTTTGAACTATGGTGCTGGAGAAGACTCCTGTGAGTCCCTTGGACTGCAAGGAAATCAAACAAGTCAGTCCTAGAGGAGATCAACCCTGACTGCTCTTTAGAAGGCCAGATCCTGAAGATGAAAGTCAAATACTTTGGCCACCTAATGAGAAGGAAGGGCTTATTGGAGAAGAGCCTAATGCTGGGAAAGATTGAGGGCAAAAGAAGAAGGGGACAACAGAGAATGAGGTGGCTGGATGGAGTCACTGAAGCAGTTGGTTGAATGGACTCTTGGGGATGGTAGAGGACAAGAAGGCCTGGAGGAATGTTGTCTATGGGGTTGCAATGGGTCGGACACGACTTCGCAACTAACAAAAACAAAATAAATCAAAATAAATATAACCAACAAAATTCCACAACAATATCATATATCTCATCACAACACTCAATGACTCTACAACTATATTTACTGGGCCCACTTCTATCCTAGTGTGATGTCTGGGTCCAGGTCTTCCTAACTCTCTGGAAGTCTAATAGCATGGATTGAGTGGGTTAAAGACAACAAGCCCTATTTGAGAGCCAATGTTAACGAAATGTTTTGGCATGACACTTTTGAACTTAAAGCAGCCATTGGATGCAAATTGTCTCTAAAGTGGTATAAATTATTAAAGATTGTCAAATTTCCTGGACATTGCTGTGCAGTTTACTTCCATCTATGGCAGAGGCAGAACACAAAAGTGTGTTATTAGCATAGTAGTAGGTAGCTACCATATCTGTCTAGATGATCAATAAAGGGCAGTGCAGAGTTAGATTTGGTTCCCCCTCCCACTGTTAGCCTTTGCTGTTATCTAATGGTCATTATGATTTTGCATCCCAAAACTGGTAGTCTTAGAAGTAAGTTACTTATATAAACATGCAGCTTTCCTGTATTGGGCAAGATTAACAAATGAAGCCATTAAGGCAGAGATGTTCAGTAATTTTTATCACCTTTTGAGTCATTGCAGAATATGAAAGATGATGGAGAGAAAGAAGAAGAAAAGGAAAGGCTGGCTAGACAGTGGAGGGAAAAGAGGCCCATCTTCCTGCTTTGGACATCTGCCCACTAATTTATATTGCCACCATCTAACATTGGGACAAGAAATGTCATGATCTGGCTTCCCGTTTCTTAAAAACTTAAATTATTTTTGTACTTGTGTGTGTTTGTGTATATGAGGGGATGTGACTTCACACAACCTGAACATTTGTATGCAATACAACCACTTTGCAGGATCCCTTTTTCCATGGGATTCCCAGGCTTGCTGACAGAACCAAATTTCAGGGCCAATCTCTCCTTTGTGGGGAGGGTGGAGGAATAATGTTCCATGGCAGATGTCATGGCAGAAAAGACTGTCCTCCTGGGTCCATCAGCTGAAACCTCTTAGCAGATGTCCCCTATAATGTCCTTCTCTTGTCAAACCTGATGGGATAAGTAGATGTAAGTACTTATCCCTCAAACTGAATTGAACCTAGAAGCAGACTGGCATCCAATGCAGCTCATGGAGCATAATTGTAATGTGTGCAGTTCTAGAGGCACCCATGACTGAGTCACTGCATTTTGCAGTACTTGAAGCTTCTGTATTTTTTTCAAGGCTAGCCCTCTGTACAGCAGATTGCAGTTGTCCAAGACTGTCCATTCAATAATGTACTGGAATAATGTACTTGAATGTATTCTGCAGTCACAGGAGGGAGGGGATTTTCCCCAAAGAGCATGGAGATAGCAGAGCTTGTAAAGTCTAGTAGGCAGGATGAGGGTGAAGGCAGAGCCCAAGTCGTCCCCCCCCAAAAGCAGATCACATTTTATATTTTATAGTTATTGCACATGGCTGCTTTAGTCTAACAAGATTTTGTTAGTAAGCAAAAAACAATAAAGAACTACTCAGAAGTAATGCCATATATTGTCCTCAGTTCTTTGGGCCTAACAGATGAACAGGGGATGAGTGAGTGAAAGAAGAGCTCCCAATCAAGTAGCAGGCCCAACAATCGCACAAAATGAAGTTACATAAAGGCCCTCCTAGTTATGACTGCCACCTGTTCATTGAACAGAATTCGTACGCCCAAAAAATCCCTAGATGGCACTCAGGATCTGTTTGGAGGAATGCCATTGAGCACCAAAGGTGGGAAATTCCTAGATCCACAATGAATCAGATAAAATATCCTTTCACTAAAGCTCAAAATAAAAACATAAGAGCTGAGTACAATGCATTTCAGCTACAAAACCTCCTAGCATCAATTTCCAAAACCAATCAAAATATCAGAGGCAAAAAAGCCATTCAGTCTTCGTCTTTAAACAAATCAACATCCTTGCTTGCAAGTACTTAGTTAAAAATTTTAATTCTACCTTAGAGACAAAAGATTTTCCCAGCACACATTGTCTGCTTTCTTTTTCTGAATAATTCCCGATTTGAATAGATTTGCAATTTTATTTGGGGCCTTAGGAATAGTATTTATTAACTTCCTACAGGCTTCATAATCCCAATTTGGGAATCACTCTCTCACCAACCTTTTTCAGAGAAACCAGTTTGAAACTTTTTACAATAGATTGCAATTTTTTCCTCTTTCTATGCAATGGAAGCTTGCTAAATATCCCTTCATTCTACCTTTTCATTTCCTGAATGCTCTTCCAACCCCCCCCCCCATTCCAAGACTGCCCTCTCCCTTTCTCAGCAACTGTTCTATCTCCTTGGTCTCTCCTCCCCCTTCTATTTTTCTACCAGTTGTATCTCCCAGCGACCATTCTCTACACATCCCAAAAGGGCCTTCAGAGCAGCAACCTTTGACCAGAAGTTAAACAGTACCAGAGGGACAAACATTGCATAGATCAGTTTTCATTTATTTCTTTAGTTACGTGTGGAAGCATTTATATAGCCACCAACTTAGACCATGTGCCTTAGGGCAGTGTACGTAAAGAAAACAAGGAAAAAAGGAAATAATCTTCAATCTGCATAAAGTAGCATATTAACAAAATAACAGAGTTGGAAGGGACTTTGGAGGTCTTCTAGTCCAACCCCTTCTCAAGCAGAAACCCATCTACCATACTTAAAAGTAAATATGTGCTAGTCTTTCCTGACTCTAGAGGGCGGTGCTCATCTTCGTTTCAAAGCTGAAGAGCCAGTACTGTCCAAAGATGTCTTTGTGGTCATGTGGCCGGCATGACTAAATGCTGAAGGTGCACTGAACGCTGTTACCTTCCCATCAAAGGTGGTCCCTATTTTTCTACTTGCATTTTTACATGCTTTCAAACTGCTAGGCTGGCAGAAGCTCAGACAAATAATGGGAGCTCATTCCATTATGTGGCACTAGGGATTCAAACTGCTGAACTGCTGATCTTTCTGATCAACAAGCTCAGCATCTTAGTCACTGAGCCGCCGCGTCCCTCTACCATACTACCATACGTAGGACACGCTAAAATAATAAAACAGTGACCAGAAGTGAAATGTTCTATAGTTCAACATTTTCAGGAGACTCAACTCCTTCTCATCCCAAGGCACAGGTAAAGAGCCAAGTTTTAATAGACTTCCTACAGTCCTGGAGAGTTGGGGCTAAACATAGATTAGGCAGAAGATTGTTCCAAAGGGCAGGGGCCATCACAGAAAAGGTTAGGTTTAGGTTTAGGTTTATTAAATTTATAGACCGCCCCCTCTTCCCGCAGGGACTCGGGGCGGTGTACAGACCGTTCATATATAAAAACAACAAAACATGACATAAAACACCAGACAGAACCACGCAAACATACAGTCTGTATATATAACCCAAACTAATTAAATAATTAAAACAATTCTAAAACCAATTTAAAATCCCAAGATTTAAAATTTAGAAAGCCATCCAGGAAGGTCAGTAATGAGTGTTACTTGTAATTACAATTAGGCCAGGCCGGCTAGTCGAAACAGGTGGGTCTTGAGTTTCTTACAGAAGGAGCGGAGGTCCGAGGTAGTTCTAATATCGGGGGGGGGGGGGAGATCGTTCCAGAGGGTTGGGCCCATCACAGAGAAGGCCCTACTTCTAGGCACCGCCCGCCCGCACTGCTTAGCGGAAGGTACCCGGAGGAGCCCCTCTCTGTGAGAGCGGATTGGTCGCAGGGATGTGTGGGGTAGAATGCGATCCTGCAGGTAACTAGGTCCCGAGCCATGGAGCGCTTTAAAGATGACAATCAGCACCTTGAAACGCACCCGAAAAGCCACAGGCAGCCAGTGCAGCTCGCGCAGGAGCGGTGTTACATGGGAGTACCTAGTACTCCCCATAATAGCCCGTGCGGCAGCATTCTGAACCAGCTGGAGCCTTCGGGTGCATCTCAAGGAGAGCCCCATGTAGAGAGCATTGCAGTAATCAAGACGGGAAGTCACCAGGGCCTGAGTGACTGTGCGAAGGGTGTCCCGCTCTAGTAGGGGGCGCAATTGGCGCACCAGGTGAACCTGGTGGAACGCCCCCCTAGCCACGGCTGTCACATGATCATCTAGCGACAGCCGAGAATCTAGGAGGATGCCCAAATTGCGTGCCCTATCCACCGGGGGCAGTTGTTCCCCCCCGATGGCCAGAGATGGAACACACTGGCTAAAGCGGGGCACCGGTAGCCACAGCCACTCCGTCTTGGAAGGGTTGAGCCTGAGTCTGTTGTCACCCATCCAGACCCGGACAGCTTCCAGACACCGGGACATCACCTCGACGGCTTCGTTGGGGTGGTTTGGGGTAGAGATATATAGCTGAGTGTCATCTGCATACAGATGGCACTCAACCCCGAATCCTCGAATGATCTCGCCCAGCGGTTTCATGTATGTGTTGAACAGGAGAGCTGAGAGGACCGACCCCTGTGGCACCCCACACGTGAGCGGCCTCAGGGTCGACCTCTGCTCCCCCGTCAACACACATTGCGTCCGACCGGAGAGGAAGGAGGAGAACCACCGTAAAACGGTGCCCCTCACCCCCATCCCCTCCAGCCGACGCAGTAGGATACCATGGTCGATGGTATCGAAAGCCGCTGAGTGATCTAACAGGACTAGGATGGAGGAACAACCCCCATCCTTCGCCCTCCAGAGATCATCCACCAACGCGACCAAAGCCGTCTCAGTGCTGTGGCCGGGCCGAAAACCGGACTGGCGCGGGTCTAGATAAGTAATTTCCTCCAGGTGTCGAGGGAACTGTTGCGCCACCACACTCTCAACAACCTTCGCTAAGAAGGGGAGGTTGGAGACAGGACGATAATTGACTAACTCTACTGGATCCAGAGAAGGCCTCTTAAGTAGGGGCCTCACCACCACCTCTTTCAAGGCGGCTGGTAGGAACCCCTCCCTCATCGAGGAGTTCACCAGTTCCAGGAGCCAGTCTCGTGTGACCTCCCAGGCTGCCAGTACAAGCCAGGAGGGACACGGGTCCAATAAACATGTGGTGGCCCGCAGTTGCCCGCGTAGCCTGTCCATATCCTCGGCGGCAACAGAGTCAAACGTATATCTCTGAATCTTATACTATTGTTATAAGATTAAGTGTAATAAGGAAGGGACTTGGAGTGTGCCCTCTTTGTTGGAGCAAGTGGGATGGCAGACAGAAAATGCCAATTTTTCAGTGGAGCACAAGGGTTGGGAAAAACCCATGTTTTGTTGAACAAAGTTCTCCTCTTTCCCCTTCCTTTCATGAGATCAAAGGGATATCTACACATTAATAATGATCAAGTACTAATAATATTTCCTTATACATTTTAGTGACCTTTCCTTACATAATTGGTGTTTTCTTTCATACTTTTAGATTTCTAATTTCTGTTTCTGTTAGTTAGCAATTGCTAAAACAAATCCCACGTGAAAAAGTATTCAAAGCCTTCTTGATTTTAATTGTCAATTTATTTATTCCTGCACATTCTAATATTTATTCATTTTCATATCTCTGTTTTTCCACTGTTGTGCAAACACAATTCCAGCAGCTGCTAACATGTGTAAAATTAAATATGTTTTGTATTCCCTTTCAAATAGCCAACAAAATGAGGCAACAGAGTATAACCGCTAGGACAGTCATCTTTCCTATGTAAGTAGCTGTTTTATTGCTTTGTGTGCTTGTTTCATCCTTAATATAGTAGTGCAAGCAATTAAAGTCTTCATTTCTGTATCTCTTTGTGCAGGCCATTCATTGGAGCAGGGTGGTCAGTGGGTGACTTCAACACACAAAAGGACAGTAACCTTCCTTTTTTATTATTTTGTGTGCTTGTTTCATCCTAATGCAGCACATGCAATTAAAATCTTCCTTTCTGTGTCTCTTCTTTGTGCAGGTTATTGGAGCAAGGTGGTGAGGTGATGGTGCAGAAGACAGAGAAAAGGAGAGTAATCTTCCTTTTCTATTATTTTGTGTGCTTGTCTCATCCTAATGCAGTGCATGCGATTAAAGTCCTCCTTTCTGTGTCTCTTTTTGTACAGGTTATTGGAGCAAGGTGGTGAGGTGGTGGTGTGCAGAAGACCTGGCAAGGCAGTAATCTCCCCTCTGTAAGTAGCTATCTTTATTGTTTTGTGTGCTTGTTTCATCCTAATGCAGTGCATGCAATGGAAGAGTTCATTTCTGTGTCTCTTCTTTGTGCAGGCCATTCATTGGAGTCAGTGATACTGAAGACTGGCAAGGACAGTTATCTTCCTTCTGTAAGTAGCTCTTTTATTGTTTTGTGTACTTATTTTAATCTTATTGTAGTTTATCCATTGGGGCAAATAATTCAGTGACATCGTCTTGGCCACTCCACCCGGTCACATGGGCGGCAAGCCACTCCCACCCAGTCACACGGGCAGCAAGTCACTCCCACCCAGTCACATGGGCAGCAAGCCACTCCCACAAAGCAAGCCACAACTACAGAAGAGGTTCCAAAATTTTTGAAACCCACCCCTGATTGGATATTTGGAGAATATCTAAGCTTAGAGAAGGCCTGCCTGCTTGCCCTGCCTGTGGAATATTCTAGCATCTAGATTCAAAGGCTTCCCCTTTCACTACAGCTTTTTAAACTATTATTAACTTCCATGTTTAACTACAGCTGTGAAACTTGGTTGTTGGGAGGAAAAGATTTAATGATGTAGATACAGACGTTTATGATGACATATTATGGCAACTATAAAAATATAATCATAAAAGCTATTAAGTTGAGTAAAAGGATAAAAACAAAGCAAAGGCAGAGTTTTGACCACCGAGGAGATGGGAATGTGGAAAATGCCGATCCAAATTGTGTGACATCCATGTTACTCAAGCACACCCCAACAATTTGAATTGAAACATTTACCCAGGAGAATGGTGCAAAGGTAAACACTAGATTTCAAAATGAAAGAAATGCATGACAGGGGCAGGAACAGTATATGCCACATAATTACAATCTCATTTGCTTTCACCATGTGCATGTCTTTCTGTCTTAAAAATTAGAAACCAAACCTTTATGCTCACTTGTTACTTTTGTATCTCTATAAATAACCAAAAGACCTTCTCCTGATTGGTTGGGAGTTCTGTGTGTTGCAGAAAGTACTATATAGTAGAATATAACTAGAGGGCACCTGATTGAGAAAGGCTAAAGTATAACATAATCTCTATTCTGGAGATGCACAGTGGTGGGTTGCAGGTGGTACGCCCCGGTATGGGCGGACTGGAGCCTGCCCGGAACACCGGATACCGTTTCAGTATGGTGCTCTGGAGGGCCCATCTGCCCACCAGAGCTCCTTACCGGTCTTTTAAGTCTTTGGTGCTTCCACGCATGCCCAAAGCATGTACAGTGCCTGCACGATGCTCCGCTGAGCAGCTGGAGTATCGTGGAGGCGCTAAGACATGTGTGCACTGCACACATCTATGTGGACGCCGCCAGGCCCGTTCCAACCGTACTGGTTAGAATGGGATCCGGAACCCACCACTGACTGTGCAACTTTATTAGTTAAGTGAATTAAGTGAAGAAATAGTCAACAACCTGTGCTTCTAATAGAATAGGATAATGGGAAGAAATGTAATATTTCAGATACTTCAGATAATTATTTGCTGCTGTAAATTACAGAGCTCATGAACTTGATGCAATTTCACATACATTTAATCAACATTAAATAGTTTATAAAATTATTCCACGCTTGAACCCACTGGAGAGGCAAGGAGGGCAAGTATATAATTTTCATTATGATGTGCATAATACTATTTTGTTATCATCTTGGTTTGTTATGGATGCTACTATTACCAGGCATTTAGTTAAATATTTTCCCCTTCCAAAGGAACATTTGCTGAAAATTCTTGGAGAGATTTGATGACTCTGCACAAAGCAATTTGGAGAGAATTAGTTCCTTTTCATTCTCATTTAACTTTTATTCAGGAATAATAGATTTAAATAAGGCTGCCTCACAAATTTATCATAGATTTCTTTTCAGAGAAAAGGATGTTACATGACAAAATGAAAGCTAGGGTCACATACTGTGGCTTATAATTCAGGCTTGGCTAGCATCCATTCCAAAATATTTCTTGGCTTAAAAATTGCAGAGAAAGATGTATGTTGGGGGGAAATGTATTTTGTCCCAAAAATACATATATTAGGAAAAGTTCCACTGAGTACACAATGCAAACCAAATGCATATTTGAGAGCAAGTTCCATACAAATCCAATGTGGTGGTACTTATTTTATTTTTATTTTTTGCTTTGGTTTAACAGCTGGGTAGCAGAGCTGCATTATTGGAGATTTGCCTGCAGTACATATGTGCCCAGTTTTAGCAAAACTATAGAATGCCAAGACAAAAAAAGGACAATAAAAGGACTTCCAGTTAAGAATATTAATTAACAAACTTAAATCAAATTCCATTCTGAAGAAAATCCTGATATTGCATTTCTGGGATGGACTATTAAAACCAATAATCAGTACATAGTTGCTTCTAAGTGTTAGAAAATAAATAGAAAGGAGACAGAATTGCTGTCTCAAATGCCTGGAGACTAAAGAATTTGGATGGAAAAGAACTGATTTTGTGCCATTCTAGCAAGCTGGAATGTTTCTGGATTTGTAGTTCCCCTAATGATATTATCCATTCAGTCAAGTCCAACTCTTGGCGATTCTATGGGCTAGAAAGGATGTACTGTATTTCTAAAGAGCTGGGGTGGTGCAGTGGTTAGAATGTCATATTGCAGGCTAACTCTGCATTCCACAGCCAGGAGTTTGATCCTGATCATTTCAAGATTGACCCATTTGTCCATCCTTCCAAGGCCAATTAAATGAGCACCCAGGTTGTTGGGGGGAAATATGCTGACTCTGTTAACCTCTCAGAGAGTGCTGTAAGGCATTGTGGAGCAATATATAAGTATTAAGTGCTATGGCATTGGTGTGTGAAGAAAAGATATACCAATGCCATAGAAATACAGTACATCCTTTCTCCCTCCCCTCTTTATTCTACTCCTGGCAACAGCTGCACTTTGAGGCTAATATTTCTTCCTCTGGTTCTAATAGGGGAAATAGCTTTTGTTCTAGAAGCTGAGAAGCGATTGCTCTAATTATACAAATCTTGAGCTGCTGCTGTAACTCTGTGGCATATTCATTACCTGCTGATTAATCTATACCTGTGTCATGCAGTCACCACAAGCGAGGCGGCCAAAGGAATGCTGTCCTAGATATGGGAAATGTCACTAGGGTTTTCAAATAATCACAAATAGATAATAAGTCACTAACACCCCCAAATGTACCTGTGCCTTCTGAAGACTAGGTTTTCTTATCAGCATGATGTAATGTGATGTAATTTGTTACCTCCTCCATGCATGTATGTCTTTGTATATGTGTGTATTTGGATATTTATGTGTTTGCACATATGTTTTATGTTTTATATGTTTTATTGTACGCCGCCCCGAGTCCTGTGTGGAGAGGGAGCGGCTAATAAATTCAAAATTTATTATTATTTATTATGAAATGATCATTCTAGCACAGGGTATTCATGGATCCTATTGAAATGGTGTAAGTAACCCACAGCCTTGGATACCTCATTATCCTTCTCCGATGTAGAAAATGCAAGCTCAACTACATGCAACACCCTTTGTCCCAATTGAACTATAGTTTTGAATGGAGTTCCCTTCCATGACAGTCCTGCTCTCAGTTCTTTCCAGAATCACTTCTTTCCTTTGAAGTCTCTCCAGTTAGCTCAAATTAGCTGCTTCCCACTGCCACTTTTTTATGTGGCCTGTTATCCCTGGAAAACAATACTTGAAAGCCCAGATGATTATCTGCTGCCTTTATCTTCAAGCTCATACAAGTTTAAGATTGGGAACTGTACAATTTTCCTCACCATGAGGTAGATATATAACACAGGTACACAACTTTTTGTCGGCTCACAAGTTTTCTATAGCAAGCTGCAAGCCAGATGCTAAAATAGATTGGGTGATGGATCATATGGGAGGGGGTAGTTTTTATAGGGCATGGGAGGGGGTAGTTTTTATAGGGCAATGCACTGTAAAAATGTAGACATACTAGATATAGTTGAATTTCAGACATTTCTTTGCTCTTAGTGGTTGTCAATGTTTTGATAGGTCATATATGGTCTCACAACTCAAGAATTTTAAGAGGTGAAATGGGCTCTTCTACCATTCATAAGGATGAAGACCAATTTTTGGCATCCATTCTATAAAACATTGCCGCTGTTCACATAAACACTGGCTCAAAAATATCATGTTGATCAACAATTCTGCATTCTGTGTGAATCAGAAAATTGGGTTAGTTCCATAAATGTATCATAATAAGGGATTCATATGTCATATGAAAACAGTCTGGTAGCAGACAGGAAGAAAATGTCCTGGATATGAGAAGGGGAAATTAGTATCTTTTCCCTTCCTTCCCAAACTTCCCCTTGTAATACAAAGAAGCAGGGTATTAACTATAATTAGCATTATGACTCATTCATCCAGGTCTCTTAATTCTTATTCAAACACTTACGGTTTTATGTTGTCAAAATAACCTAGGTTCTAGAACAGTATATCTTCCTTGAGTTAAGGTCGCAACTATAATTATCAAAAATAAGCCTGCAAAATTAAAAGAAAAGTTAGACAGTAACACACTGGAGATTTTTTAATGTTATTCTAGCAGTAAGAAATTGGAAAATTTTAACATTAAGTTCTCCAAGATTCATTCAGCTAATTATTCTCCAAGAATTCCAGATCCTCTTCCACATATTAATCCTTTATATCACAGATTGTCAGATAACAATAAGAAGATATCACTAAAACTAAATATGTTTTGAATTGTGCATCCAACTCCACTCATATACCATTCATTGTGCCCTGCATTTAAACTTCGATATTTTCAGACACTAATCTTCTCAGTTGATATAACCAAATGCCAGTCGATATCCTGTGTGAAAAAAGACACTTGACTACTTGGTGGGTGATTTAGCATGTTCTTTTGTAAAAGTGTTATTGACTAGATTTACAGCAGAATGCATTAACATTTTCCAGCACATCTCTCATCTGGGATCAGACTCCTGTGTTAGATGATTATGCTATTTACTTTTTTCCAGTGGGCTGCAGAAAATGATATAAGTAAAAATAGAATCATGCATTCTAAGATGTATAGGTACTAATCAGAAGTAAAACCTACTGTATTCTATAGGTTGAATTTATGACCAGGTATATCATTGACATATATTATAGACCAGAATTCTTCATTATAATAAGTCACACTGTGATGTGTTTAATTTTTATTTAGAATGTTGTATGCATCTCTCCACTGTGATTTATAAGGAATGATATATAGCTTATCATGTTATGGTTTATGCAATAGGTTATGATAATGCTAAGCATGGCTTCGCACAAATCAATATTGTGTTCTTCCTTTCAAGTTAAATAATGCTTGAAGAATAGTGCATGTTTAAATAGGGCGATATCAAGACCAGAACTTCAAAAATTCCTGAAACATACATTGCATACAAATATACTGAGAAAGCTTGATTATAGGCTCTCTTCATACATTCTGAGCTAAAAGTGGCTAGCTACTTGACATTCAATATGTTGTGCAATTTCAGCTAACATGGCTAAGTTCGTGGTTCAACTTATTGTTAGCATCTAGGTCAGGGGTGTCCAAACTTGGGAACTTTAAGACTTGTGGACTTCAACTCCCAGAATTCCCCAGCCAGCTGGCTGGGGAATTCTGGGAGTTGAAGTCCACAAGTCTTAAAGTTCCCAAGTTTGGACACCCCTGATCTAGGTCATAGACATTTAGCTATGCACTTTGGGATGAACACCCTTTGAATGGTGCAAGAGTATGAACGGATTTCCAGGAAAATTGAAGACTACAGGAAACATTTGTGCTTCATTAAAATCCTGTAGCCAAGAAGGCTCCACACACATTTGCACTACTCAGGTAATCCCGGGGACACAGGTTAGCCTCCAAGTGGCCTCAAAAACTCTCTAAAAGGATGCAAATGACCAGCTGTCTGCAAGGAATATAAATCCTTCCACTCCCCACCATCCAGTCAGAGCTGAAGAAGCTTCTTGGAAGTGAAGCGAAATGTGTTCAAAGAAAAACCAGAAAGTCCAGTTGCCTCCGAAAAAGTACGTTTGGGATCTAGGAAATAAATTAATTCAATAAACCACGATTTGAATAAAAACACTCCTTATGGAGACCCTCAGCAGTTAAGGACTGTATTTGAATAAAGAGGACAGTAGGGAAGGGAAGAACCAAGATGGCGACATATTAATACTTTTTGAAATATAAATTTCTGGCTTGCAACAAGTATTACCACTTCTGTCTTAACCCAATGCCTCCAGAATGTCACCCAGGGCAAGAAAAGCTGGAACCCACAAATCTAATAGGGGGGAAAAAGGAAACGGGAAAAGTACTTTTAGATCTCATAATATGCTCCTCACCAGCCCCAGCGTTTATTGGGGTCACAGATGTTTATCAGAGATCCTTCCCTGAAGTCTGGTTCAAACATCAGACTAAATTACACAGGTAGTCCTTGACATACAACAGTTTGTTTAGTGACAATTCAAAGACACAAAGGCAGTGAAAAAAACGATCATTTTTCACCCATCGCAGCAGCCCCCATGGCCATACAATCAAAATTGAGACACTTGGCAATTGACTCATATTTATGACGCTTGCAGTGTCCTGGGGTCGTGGGATCCCATTTTGTGACCTTCTGGTAAACATAGTCAATGGGGAAGGCAAATTCACTTAACAACCATGTTACTAAGTTAACAAATGCATTGATTCACTTAACAACTACAGCAGGGGAAGTCATAAAATGGGGCAAAACCCACTTAACAAATGCCTCACTTAACAACAGAAATTTTGGACTCAATTGCAGTTGTAATTCGAGGACTACCCATATTTTGCTTGCTTTTTTTGAGCAGAGCCTCATTTTCACTCCCCTGTTTCTCCAAAGCTTTTATCTATGCATTTGTCTTCACTTTTTCCTACCTTGTGCTGCCTCTACAATAGGAAAGTGTGAAAGATTCATTCCATTCATGCCCTGTCCCAATCAGCTAGGTCAGCATGCAGCTTGTAGATCAGGGGTGTCCAAACTTGGGAACTTTAAGACTTGTGGACTTCAACTCCCAGAATTCCCCAGCCAGCATGGCTGGCTGGGGAATTCTGAGAGTTGAAGTCCACAAGTCTTAAAGTTCCCAAGTTTGGACACCCCTGTTGTAGATAGTACACTACATTACCTGTTCACGTAGAAAGGGAAAACGATGCTCCTCTTCTCCCCTCCCTTCCCACTGACATGTTTCCAACATGTGTCTATGTGCTTCATCATTTCCCTAAAATATGAGCAGCTGGAACAAGGAGATTGTTTAGCAATGGAAAATGCCTCATCAAAATACATTTATACTGAAAGCAGGGATGAAATTTAACCGCAAACAAGGCTGTAGTCGTGTTGCTGGTGCACTCTTAGAAAATGGTAATGAATCATTCTTCATCAGACTGGAATGAAATATTATATCATAAGCTGATTCCATGTTACAATACAATACAATACAACAGCAGAGTTGGAAGGGACCTTGGAGGTCTTCTAGTCCAACCCCCTGCCTAGGCAGGAAACCCTATACCGTTTCAGACAAATGGCTATCCAACATCTTCTTAAAGACTTCCAGTGTTGGGGCATTCACAACTTCTGGAGGCAAGCTGTTCCACTGATTAATTGTTCTAACTGTCAGGAAGTTTCTCCTCAGTTCTAAGTTGCTTCTCTCCTTGATGAGTTTCCACCCATTGCTTCTTGTTCTACCCTCAGGGGCCTTGGAGAATAGTTTGACTCCCTCTTCTTTGTGGCAGCCCCTGAGATATTGGAACACTACTATCATGTCTCCCCTAGTCCTTCTTTCTATTAAACTAGACATACCCAGTTCCTGCAACCGTTCTTCATATGTTCTAGTCTCCAGTCCCCTAATCATCTTTGTTGCTCTTCTCTGCACTCTTTCTAGAGTCTAGAGTATTGGGTGGGATGTCAGAAGGCCCAGGCTTCTGACTGTATTAGTATTCCCACTAGTGGTTTAGATAAAAAGATGGAAGAAATCCATACCAATGTCACAAAATTGGATAAGAAGACAAAAATAAAGACTTCCGGTTCCGGCGGCTACGGCGACGGGCAAGGACTTTGCCCGCTCCCGCTCTTCGGTGGGCTTCCCCTGTCTTCGGGGGGGGGCACAGGACGCCCCGAAGAGGCGCCCTGCCGAAGGAGCGGCTCGCGGAAGGCTCTGGCACCGGCGGCGGCTGGTGGGGGCTTTTCCGCTTTGCTCCAGGCACCGGGGAGCAGTTTTGGAGGACGCGCCTGCGTCTCGCCCCATGCCGATCGGAGAATGCAAAACTGAAGGAAGCAGCGGCGGTGCGGTGAGATGCTTCCTCTCTTCATCCCCTTACTTTTGATTTGAAAGGCTTTTCAGTACTTTTAAAAGTTAACCTTTCGGAGTTACTCTTTGAGGAGCGGCTAGAGGGGAGGGGGATTCCCCCCCCTTGGACAAGCGGCTTGTTAAAATTCTGCTCTCGCCCCCTGGGGAAGGAGGAGGGGGGAGAGCCAACTAACGATGCCTCACCCCAGTAAAAGTGCGTTTCATGGGACTTAGATCCAGAACTTATTGATGACCTGAGAACTTTTTGAACTTTTAAAATCTTCTATGCCTCTGAGCCCAAAGCTGGCAGGGCAAGATGGCACACTTCCGTTGTCTTCATGAACTGTGAAACCTGACTCCACCTTTAAAATTCAGGCTTCCGGTCTTTGTCTCCGAATCACCCAGAGGAATCTCTTGTGGATTGTTATTTTCTGAACTCTTTGGAGAAAAAACTTTCATCTATTGCTAGAGTGATTAAAGAAACTCCCACCTGTTTGGATCCTCTGCCTTCTGGACTCGCCTGCCTGCTCTACTTCTCCAGCTGCCCAGTTCCTACACTGACTGATCTCTTTGTTTTATAAACCATGTCTCCAAAAAGACCACCTCCTGGAAAACCTGGCTTTGCCACTTCTGCTCCAACATCTGCAACATCCAGTCCAGCCACACAGTCAAAGATAACAGAACTGATGCAACCTAAGACTACAGAGATAGACCTTCAACAAATGCTTCAACAAATTTTACAAGGCCAGGAGGAAATTAAGAAACAGCTAAGGGAAATGAAAGATGAAATTAAAGAGAATCAAGTTCAAATTTATAAGAACTCACAGAGACTGGACCTTGTGGAGGGTGGGGTGGCGGAGGCGAAAGGGGGGGTAGAGGCTTTACAGAAGGGGAACAAAGAACTTGATATCCAACAAATGAAAACAGAGTTTGAGAGAATGTCCTTTTATCTTAGATTTCAAAATGTAATAGAAGCAGATGGGGAAAACATAAGGGACATTATGACTAATATTCTAGCTGAATACATACACAAAGATAAACAGCATATGGAATGGGAGATAGATCTGGTCTATAGAGTGAATTCAGCATATGCCAGAACACACAATGTACCCAGGGAGGTTCATATTAAATTCCTTAGGAAAACCACAAGAGATGAAATTCTGGGTGTACAAAGGGGGCAAACACTGACATACCACGACAGGGAGATAACCATTCTGAAGCAGATTCCCAAAAAAATTAGGGAAAAAAGGAAAAGCTATTCGCAATTGGTGAATAAACTATACCAGAAGGGGGTGTGGTTTAGATGGTTGATGCCTGAAGGTATGCTGATATTCTGGGAGGAGACAAGAATCAGAATCAACACACCCATAGAGGCACAGGCCTTTATGGAAAAAAATAAAGCGAACCTAGAAAAAATAGAAGATACCACAACGGTCACACAGGACACGGGAGGGGCCGGAGCTCTGCCAGCGGGGGGTGAAGGGGAAACACTAAGAAAGCTCAGATCACAAAAATGAATAAGAAAACCACAATGTTATAAACAGACCGAAAGTAATAATGAAATTATATCTAGACTATATATCATAACTATATAAATTGATTGAAAATTATTTTTTCTAGAATTAATATGCTGATTTTTTATGATTATGTATTAATGTTTGATATTTAGATGTAACCTATGAGTTTGGAGGGAGGAGGCGTCTGCCACACTTGCAACTGCCAAAATTTGTAACCATTCCACTTACCCTTTTCCTTATAAATGTTTTAAAAAACCAATAAAACTTTTTGAAAAAAAAAAAAAGAAGACAAAAATAAAATAACCTTAAAAGGTTACAGAAATGTTCTTTCTTCATAGAAACTGGGGAATACCTGGCTTGGTGAATAGTCGATGATTGCAAACTGAATAGAAGCTAGCATGAGATTTGGAGACAAAAAGAACAAATGCAGTTTTAGACTACATGAATAAAAATGTAATTCCAAATTACAGGAAGTCATCATTTCACTTTACTCTGCATTGGTTAAAAACCCACCTTGACTATTTGATTCAGTTCTGTATGCCGTACTTTGAGAAGGATGCAGAGTTTTTGCAATCGGTTCTGAAAAAAGAACCAGGAATTAATAGGAGAATAGTGACTAAGTCGGAGGAACTGTAAGTAGTTGGGTAAGCTCAACTCAACTTACCCACTCAGAAGACTGGGGAAATTGTAAGAGAGGAGAAATATAAAGCATATAGTGATGCTATTTATGTGTAAAAATTGAATAAGAAATGATAAAGAATTATGTAAAGAGAATAATAATGTTGAAATTGGAATAACAAAGCTATGGTGAAAAATGACTAATTTGCAAAGATGAATTAATAGTTCTTAGTTGAAGACATAAATAAAAGATGTATAGCAATGATATTTAAGCTTAAATGAATTAATGGAAGAAGATAAAGGATTATACAAAAGAGACAAATATTGGCAAAGTGAGAAGGTTAGAATATATTGGAATTATGATTATGAATGTGATGTGTAAGATGTGACACGATCAACACTCTGTCCATAAAGTATGTATGGAAAAAAGAAAAAAAATTGTAATAAAACTTATTTTTTAAAAAGGAAGAAGACTGGGTAAAGATGTTTCACTCTTCAAATGCATGAAAAGATGCCACACAGACAGAAGGCTAGACCTGTTCTCTGTTGTTCTAGAGTATAGGATATGAAATGAAGGATTTATGAAAGCAAATCCAATTGAATGTTGGTGGGTAAGGGACTGCTTAGTAGTAAGAGTAATTCAACAATGTAATCAACTAGAGAGGGGGTGACCCTCATTCACAGGATGTATTCAAGCAAATATTGGACAGTCACCTTTCTGGGAGGGTCTAGGACAACTTGCCATGGTCAACTCACTGAGGGACACCTAGACATAACCAACTTGTTGTGGGTCAACTTGCAGTGGAACAAGAGTTATATGAATATCGAAGAAATGGTGGAATAGAATTATTAAAGAAAAGATACAAAAAGAGGGACTGACAGCTCCGGCCAGCCCAGAGGCCTGGAGCTGCCATTCAGGGGAGAAACCTGGGCCAGCTGCCGAGACTCACCAGGCTTCATTCCTCTACAAACAGCTGAGTAAATCTACAAAGCTAGTGATAACTGACTGATAACAATCCACGATTAATTGTCGGGTGGTTTTTGTTCTCGGTTAGGAGGGGATGGGTGTGCGTAAGCGTGGGGTGCAGGTTATACTAATTACTAAGTAAATATAAAAGGCGGTGGGGAGCACTGGGTGGTAGACAATTTATTCATTGCCTTAGTGCAGGGGTGTCCAAACTTGGGAACTTTAAGACTTGTGGACTTCAACTCGCAGAATTCCCCAGCCAGCCATGCTGGCTGGGGAATTCTGGGAATTGAAGTCCACAAGTCTTAAAGTTCTCAAGTTTGGACACCCCTGCCTTAGTGCTTTGTTCATCAGTTCATGCCGAAGGAAGAATACAAACTGCATTTCAAACCGTTTCTGTGTTTGGCTCTTTTCATTAACTCTTCGGAACCTGACAGGGAGAAAATGAAATGTGAATGACAAAATTTAATTTTTAAAAATTATTTTAAATAGCAATAGCACTTAGACTTATATACTACTTCATAGTACATTACAGTCCTTTCTAAGCAGTTTACAGAGTGAGCATATTGCCCCCAACAATTTAGGTCCTCGTTTTACACACCTCAGAAGGATGGAAGTCTGAGTCAACCTTGGGCTCGTGAGATTTGAACTGCTGAACTGCAGCTAGCAGTCAGCTGAAGTAGCCTGCAGTATTGCACTCTAACCACTGCACTACCTCAGCTCTTGAATTGTTCCCTAATTGAATTCTTGAATTGTCCCATGGCAAGGTGTCCTGTGACAAACTTGCCGTGATAAGTTGGCTGCAACAAATTGTCTGTGATGTGTTGGCCACAATGAGTTGGTCATCGTGAGTTATCCTATTTTGTACTCTGGGATACTTTAATTTAGATTTTTGCATTGTAGTAGGCTGGGACTGAATGCCTAAATGGGCCTTCTAACTTTTATACTCCAGTTATGATATGACATGATACTAGAAGAATTATGATTTGCTTAGAATTATGATCTGCTTAGCTAATAAGGCTGCCTGTGTAATCTATCAAAACTCCTAAATTGAGATTGTTGGAGGCAGAATGCAGCATGAGTTCCAGCAAATGAAAAAAAAAACATACCCATGTTGTTCCAGCATCTTATCCTTGAATACAAAAAAAAAAGAGATTTCTTATGTTTGATCATTCAGCTAGTAAACATTTGTGATTGTATGAAGTGGGGATGCTAAAGCCAGGAGCTACTTTCAAACTGCTGCAGAATCCTTATTGGACATGTTCCTTCACTGTTTGTTGACTAAGCCACAATTAATTTAGTCAATAATAAACAACTATACTTTGGAGTACTACATACCGCAATGGCTTGATACACAATTACAATATCCAATACAAAACCAATAATAATGGGGAACTCATCAAATTTGCATATGACACCAAGCTGGCAGGAATAGCCAACACTTCAGAAGATAGGCTTAAGATACAGAAGGATCTTGACAAACTTGAACATTGGGCACTATCTAATAAATTGAATTTATTTATTGGGATTTTTAAATATTGTGACTTTTTAATTGTTTTACAGCTATCAGCCTACCTCCTCCTTGTATACGTCTTATATACGTCCTTGTCATATGTATGTCCTGTCCAGATTTGTATTGTACTTTGTATTCTATTTGTTTATTGTACACCGCCCCGAGTCCTTCGGGAGAGGGTGCGGCTTAGAAACAAATATTCTATTCTATTCTAAAATGAAATTCAATGGTGAAAAGAGTAAGGTTCTACATTTAGGCAACAAAAATGGAATGCACAGGTACAGTATAGGTGGTATCTTGTCAGTAGTAGTAACTGTGAAAGGGATCTTGGAGTCCTAGTGGACAACCATTTAAATAGGAGCCAGCAGTGTGCAGCAGCTGCCAAAAAAGCCAATGCAGTCCTAGGCTGCATCAACAGAGGGATAGAATCAAGATCACGTGAAGTGTTAATACCACTTTATAATGCCTTGTAAGGCCACACTTGGAATACTGCATTCAGTTCTGGTCGCCACGATGTAAAAAAGATGTGGAGACTCTAGAAAGAGTGCAGAGAAGAGCAACAAAGATGATTAGGGGACTGGAGACTAAAACATATGAAGAACGGTTGCAGGAACTGGGTATGTTTAGCTTAAGAGAAAGAAGGACTAGGGGAGACATGATAGCAGTGTTCCAATATCTCAGGGGTTGCCACAAAGAAGAGGGAGTCAAACTATTCTCCAAGGCCCCTGAGGGTAGAACAAGAAGCAATGGGTGGAAACTAATCAAGGAGAGAAGCAACTTAGAACTGAGGAGAAACTTCCTGACAGTTAGAACAATTAATCGGTGGAACAGCTTGCCTCCAGAAGTTGTGAATGCCCCAACACTGGAAGTCTTTAAGAAGATGTTGGATAGCCATTTGTCTGAAACGGTATAGGGTCTCCTGCCTAGGCAGGGGGTTGGACTAGAAGACCTCCAAGGGGTTGGACTAGAAGACCTCCAATACAACTCTACTATTGTATTATTGTATTATATTGGATATTAAAATTATTAGAATATATATATTCAGTTTCTCCACCTGACTTGGATGTACTGCATTCTTAAACACATGTGTGGTGGTTTTAGGAAATTAATACTACTAATCAGGAGCCACACTTCAACATCCATAAGAAGCTTTTTTTCAGTAACCTTAGAGTATTCTGCTAATAGTAAATTTGAATTGTGACCTCCACAGCTTTCTGGAGCCTAGTTTCAAAAAGAATAAATAGTGGGGCTACTGGCACGAAGCATTTGCGATGAGAAACAATTGCTCCATAATTTACTTTCATTTTGCAAAATCTTATCAGTTAATGGTTGGACAAACAAAACAAGGTCCAAAAATAAAGGATAATTCAATAAAGCCTTACGCAGAAGCAAATAGGCAATTTCCTTGCCCGAGTCTCCGAAATTCATTCTCAATTAGGTTTTGCTTGGAAACACTAGAGCCTCTTAGTTCAGCTCATAGCAGCAGGGCACAAATAACACCATAAAGTCAGTATGCTATGCAGCGCTCCATTAATGCAGCTCTTGCATTCACTTAAAAGTTGCTGCTCACCTTATGTAAAAAAACCTTTGGCGGTGTGTCATAATTAGAGGTAGCCATCCACTTTCTTTTTAAATGGCATATATTTTTAAAAAATGACATTACATCTCTTAACACTTAACAATTTAGGTGTTAAGAGGTGACATGTTTCATCTACACAGGTCAATTTAAATAACTGTCAGGCCAATTATCAATTAGAATTAAAATTCTGGAAAGCATATTTGGAAAAACGTTTTTAATCCTTTCCCTCTCCCTGCTATGTCCTTGCTCCTTCCTTCAGAGGGTGGAAGATCACAAATATAGTATATGCAGAATAAGTTCTTCATATGAACGGGGCTTACATTAAGTGGGAAGTGTTTATTGGAAGATCTACATATTTAGATCTGGGTGGTAAAAATCTGAGAACCACTTGGTGGTGGTAAACAGCAAAAGTGGCATTTACCTCTTTGCTGCAACCTAGTGATCATCTGGATTTTTTTTTTAACTAGAGACACATTTAGTTTGGGAGAGCTTAATTTTTCACAAGAAAATGACATAAATTCTATATTGGAAGTATATTTAAAGGTTAATCTTCCTGCAGACATCTCTCCTTCCATGGCCACTTTTATATGGGAGACGAAAAAAATAAGAATGTAAAACTTTTCTTTTTAAAAATATTTATTATAATAGGTAGTTTTAACCCATATTTTCTTTTCTGAGCAGCTCTAAACTGCAATGAAGAAATGCATGGGATTTTGCTATTCTAAACATATGGTTTCAATAAATATTTTAAATATTTATTTAGTGATAGAAATACATTTAACATTTCTGAAACAAAGACTGTATTTGCATCAAACTTTACCTCTGGTTAACTTAATTTATTTAATGATTAATTTATTCTCTGGGTAATAAGGCTATAAATAGGTTGGACAGTTAGTGATTTGGGGAGTCGCATGAATGCCATCCAAAAGAGAACAGATTTTTTTCACTACCTGGTTGCTTGGTGAAATTGTAAATACTATTCTGCATTTAAAACTGGCTATGATAGGGTAAGGGACATGGTGGCTCAGACGCTGAGCTTGTTGATCAAAAGGTCAGCAGTTTGGATGTTGGAATCTCCAGTGCTGCGTAATGGGGTGAGCTCCTGTTACTTGTCCCAGCTTCTGCCAACCTAGCAGTTCGAAAGCACATGAAAAATGCAAGTAGAAAAATAGGAACCACCTTGGTGGGAAGGTAACAGAGTTCTGTGAGCCTTCAGCATTTAATCATGCTGGCCACATGACCACGGAGACGTCTTCGGACAGCACTGGCTCTTCGGCTTTGAAATGGAGATGAGCACCACCCCCTAGAGTCAGGAACGACTAGCACATATGTGCGAGGGGAACCTTTACATTTACCTTATGTAAACATGATACAATAAACCACAAATGGGTCATTATTTTTAGCTACTATATTTAAACTAATATATTAAATGAGTAAACATGGTTCAATTAACCCTGGTAATCATGTTGTACAAGTACAGCCAGTTTGTTTTATCTGCCACCTACCTTAAGGTTGAAGTGATTTAAGCATAGCATTTTAAATTTCAACTTGAATGGGCTTAAACCGCGCAATCTTCTATATCCCAGCAATGGTCTACCAGAAAGCTAGGCAGAGGATGGGTGAAATCAATATTTGATCTTTGCATTGATTGCAAATCCTGAACACTTTCACCCTAATAGAAAATTTTTCACCTTAATAGAAACATGTTCCTTTTTTAGGTCTCAGAGAACGCTTGTCAAAAGTAGCTGATACATGTCTTTCTTTAATAAGAAGTTTGAGCAATATGCATACAAGAGCAGTTGGAAAACAATTTCAAGGAACCCTGGTAAATATTTGTTTTTAACCTTCTATTTTGTTGCTATAGCCTTTTAGGAACATGAACAGAATATGCTTTCCTCAGACAATATTTGACTTTCAGTATGTCTATCCTCAAAACGGGGCACGGTCGCTCAGTGGCTAAGATGCTGAGCTCGTCGATCAGAAAAGTCAGCAGTTCGGCGACTTGAATCCCTAGCGCCGCATAACAGAGTGAGCTCCCGTTACTAGTCCCAGCTTCTGCCAACCTAGCAGTTCGAAAGCATGTAAAAATGCAAGTAGAACAATAGAGACCACCTTTGGGAGGGTGCACCTTCAGCGTTTGGTCATAATAATAATAATAAATTTGAATTTATTAGCCGCTCCCTTTCCAGGCAGGACTCGGGGAGGCGTACACTAAGACATATATAAACATACATATATACAAAGACATACATGCACGGAGGAGGTAATAGATTAAAACATTTAGACAAATTAAAACCATTAACATACCCCGTTCAATAAAAACCCAATATACAATAAAAATTTAAAATTTAAAAAAGACAGTCAGGAGGAATATGAAAAAATTACGGTTGAGCCAGGCCAGATAATTGAAAGAGGTGGGTCTTCAACTGTACACGGAAGGAGCGGAGATCGGAAATAATCCTGATGTCACGGGGGAGGTCATTCCACAGGGCTGGGCCCATCACAGAGAAGGCTCTGCTCCTGGGTGTCGCCCCCCGACACTGTTTGGCGGACGGCACCCGGAGAAGTCCCTCTCTGTGTGAGCGAATTGGTTGTAGGGATGTGTGGGGCAGGATGCGATCCTGCATGTAACTAGGTCCTATGCCATGAAGCGCTTTAAAGATCATCATCAAAACCTTGAAACGCACTCGGTAGACCACAGGAAGCCAGTGCAGCTCGCGCAGGAGAGGTGTTACAGGGGAGTATCTAGTCCTCCCCATAATCACCCGCGCGGCCGCGTTCTGGACCAACTGTAGTCTCCGAGTGCATCTCAAGGGAAGCCCCATGTAGAGAGCATTGCAGTAGTCCAGGCGAGACGTCACTAGCGCATGGGTGACTGTGCGTAGGGCATCCCGGTCCAATAAAGGGCGCAATTGGCGCATCAGGTGGACCTGATGGAACGCCCCCCTTGCCACGGCTGTTACATGGTCATCCATGGACAGCCGGGCGTCTAGGAGGACGCCCAAATTGCGCACCTGTTCCATGGGGGCTAGTTGCACGCCCCCAATGGCCAGGGATGGAAGCACCTGGTTGAACCGGGGGGCCGGAAGCCACAGCCACTCCGTCTTGGAAGGGTTGAGTTTTAGTCGGTTGCCATCCATCCAGACCCGTACGGCCTCCAAACACCGGGACATCATTTCGACGGCCTCATTGGGGTGGTTCGGGGTGGAAATGTATAGCTGAGTATCATCAGCATACAGATGATATCCCACCCCAAAACCACGGATGATCTCACCCAGCGGTTTCATATATGTGTTGAACAGGAGAGGCGAGAGCACCGATCCCTGTGGCACTCCACATGTGAGTGACCTCCGGGTCGAACTCTGCTCCCCTGCCAACACACGTTGCGTCCGGTCAGAGAGGTAGGAGCCAAACCACCGTAAGACGGTGCCCCTGACTCCCAGCCCCTCTAGCCGGTGCAACAGGATACCATGGTCGATGGTATCGAACGCCGCCGAGAGATCTAATAGGGCCAGGATAGAGGAACAACCCCTATCTCTGCCCCTCCAGAGATCATCAACCAATGCGACCAAGGCCGTCTCCGTGCTGTGCCCGGGTCGGAAGCCGGACTGGCGCGGGTCTAGATAATCATTTTCCTCCAGGTGACGTGGGAACTGCTGTACCACCACACTCTCTACAACCTTCGCTAAAAAAGGAAGGTTGGAGACAGGACGGTAATTGGCTAGGTCCGTTGGGTCCAGGGAAGGCTTCTTGAGCAGGGGCCTCACCACCGCCTCTTTCAAGGCGGCCGGTAGAGACCCCTCACCCAACGAGGCGTTCACTAGGCCCAGGAGCCAGTCGCGCGTAACCTCCCAGGATGCCAGTACAAGCCAGGAGAGACACGGGTCCAATAAACATGTGGTGGGTCGCAGACGTCCACGCAACCTGTCCAAATCCTCGATGGCAACCGAGTCAAACTCCTCCCAAAGCGGTCCCTCAAGACTCGCCACGGGCGTCTCTACTGGACCACTGAAAGGGGCCCATCCCATCCGGATTTGAGCGACTTTGTCCTGTAGATATTTCCCAAACTCCTCTGCTCTGCCCTGTAAAGGGGCTTCCCGCGGTCTCTCAAACAAGAGGGAGCGAGTCACCCGAAACAGGGCGGCAGGGCGGTTATCTGCAGACGCAATAAGAGCGGCACAATATTGACGTTTGGCCGCTCTTAATGCCACAAGGTACGTCCTCAAATAGGCTCGTGCCTGTGCTCGGTCAAATTCGGAATGGGAGGATCTCCAACGACTCTCTAGGCGTCTCTTGTGGCGTTTCATCACCCTTAGCTCCTCAGTAAACCAAGGGGCCAGGGTGGTTCGTCGCCGCAGGAGAGGCCGCAAAGGCGCCACCCGGTCTAGGGCCCCGGTAGTCACACTATTCCATGCGTCCACCAGGTCCTCTACTCGAGGGCGGGTCAGATCCACAGGAGGTGGCCCAAGCTCCGTCTGGAACCTATCTGGTGCCATCAGGCGCTTGGGGCGGAACCATCTAGTACCTTACGGTTCCGCCTCCTCGCGGTGGGGGGTAGCACCAGGGAAGTCAAGCCGGAGAAGTGAGTGATCCGACCATGACAGGGGAATAATGGCTAGATCCCCTATTCCCAGATCACTCGTCCACTGGCCAGAGACAAAGACAAGGTCCAGCGTGTGGCCTCCCTCGTGAGTAGGGCCCTGAATTAACTGGGTCAGGTCCATGGCTGTCATGGAAGCCATGAACTCCCGAACCCCCTCAGACGCTTCTCCCATCGACGGCAGATTAAAATCCCCCATCACTAACAGTTTGGGGGTCTCAACCGCCACCGATGAGATCAGCTCGAGGAGTTCAGGCAGGGCCGCTGACGTATAGCGAGGAGCCAGGTATACTATCAGCAGGCCCAACTGCCTCCCTGGGCCCCATCTCACGACAAGGGACTCACACCCGGATGTCTGTGGCACGGTGAACTCTCTCGGCTCTAATTCTTCCCGGATAATCACTGCTACCCCACCGCCCCTTCCCTGGGCCCAAGGCTGGTGAAATGCTCGATAACCTGGCGGGCACATTTCCACGAGGGGTAAGCCACCCTCATGGCCCAACCAGATCTCGGTTATTCCTGCGAGGTCCGGCTCCCCCTCCAAAATTAGATCGTGAATGAGGGGGGCCTTATTGACAACGGACCTCGCGTTGCATAACATCAGTCTCAGGCCTTGGGTCTGTAGATCCTGACCACCTAGTATGCAGGGGTTGGTACGAACGACCGGGAATGACCAAAAACCCCGGTCTCCCAACCGACTACGCGCTCTTGATCTGTCCTCGCACCTGCCCCTCCCCACGACCGTTGGTATCAAGGAGCCCTGCACAGGAATGCTATCTTCCCTCTCCTCCCCCACTCCGCTCCCTCCTCCTTCGACCACACCTAGGTGCCTGGCTCTCCCATCCCTCCTGACTTCCCCCCCCCCACCCCTGGAACCTCTTACAACTTTTAAAAAACAATTAATTAAAAAACCCCTCAGTGTGCGCTTCCTCCACCTCTCTGGGTTAATGAACCCGTCCTCGAGGTGGGCCCTTGAGAGGGCAGGAGGCCATAGCTGCGAGAGGGGGGACTCCCGCATTAAAATAAGGTCAGACCTCGTATACATAATAAATGATAAATAATAGATACATAAATACACCGGGCTAAAGATGGATACTGGGTGCTAAAGGTGTTAAATAAGTCTACCCGTTAAAATCATGACAGAACGGCAACCAAGATTACAAGATGAGAGAGATGAGAGAGATGGGTAAAGAAATAGGTAGAAGTGGTTAAAAAATAAGTAGGGCCTACAATCTACAGTACTTAATAGTAGGGGTTTAGGCAGATCTTAAAAACCGTGAGAGAGTGAGCAGATAGTCCATAGCAGGCGGGGGGGGGGCTCAACAACTCCCCACAGTCCTTCCATGCCCCAGATGGTAAGGGGTTTGAGCCGTCCTCAAAGTCTGTACAAAGACAAGCGGATCATCCATAATGGGAAGGAGGTGGTGTCGGCGGCTCCCCGTGAACCTTTCAAGCCCCAGCGTCGCCTAAGCGCCATTTCAGGCGGCCTCTGTTATTCAATCCACATTTCAGGCGGCCTCTGTTATACAATCCACACCTTCCGCCGGCCTCCGGCGCCCTCCAACAACTCCGGCGACTCCGATGTTACAATGTTTCAATGTTTCAAAGTTACAATGTTTCAAGCCCAGCCCAAGCCTCCCACGACCTCCACTGGGCTTCTGGTAGGCTCGGGGCTCCCAGCAGGTCCAGTGGGTCGGGAACTGATGTTTAGAGCCCCCGATGATCTTCCAAGCCGCCTCTGCCACCCCCGCCTCCCTTCGCCTTCTCTCGAGTGAGGACGCCATCGTATCCCCGTCGCTAGCCGCTCAGGGCGCTCAGGGCGTCGTTGGTCTCACCTCAGGCTGTCGAAGCTGCCGTGGCTTGCAAACGCCCGCAAACGCCGACCAAGCTGATCGTAACCGCCAAAACGCCAGCTCCAGCAGCCGCCGACGCCCGTAGTCTCCCGGAATAAGCCGACGCGCTCGCACGCCGACCGCCATTTCCTGGCTCACTACTGATTTTCGAAAAGCACCAGTTTGCTTCTTCCACTCTCCTGTGCCGTCCGGCCACCCTGGGGGACCATTAGGGTCCTGAAATACGCCAGGGTGGTCCCTGGGTAGGTTCATGGTCCTCCAGTTCGTCTAAGGACCAGCAGCACCCAGCCCGGTCAAAAAGTGCCCCGAAAAAGCACGGAGCTCAGAGGCTGACCGCCATCCTCCTGGAAGCTCCTCCTCCTCTTCCTCATGCCGGTCACATGACCATGGAGATGTCTCCGGACAGGGCTGGCTCTTTGGCTTTGAAATGGAGGTGAGCACCACCCCCTAGAGTAGAGAACGACTAGCACATATGTGCGAGGGGAACCTTTACCTTTACTTTATACTTTATACTCAAAACAGAGTAGAAATACCATCAAAAGCTTTTCCTCCAGAGAAGATACCTAAGGAGACCAAAACCTGCTTTCATAAAGCAAAGTGTTAGATATTAGCATATATCGCAGCAAGTCTCCTCTCTGGTCCGCCGCTACGGCGGGAAATAGGTATCGCTCTGATTGGTCGAGAGGCGTACCCGATTCCTATAAAAGGGGAACCCTCCGGCCACAGAGCAAGCTGGATCACTATTACTACTAATAAAGAGCTGTTAAGTCACTTCGTGTCCGCAGTCTGTTCTCTCGTTGCCCAGATCCAACATTGGTGACGAAGGTGGGATCGAGAGACAGATAGGACGAAGAACGCTACTTCAGAATCTCCGGATTTGATCCAGCCCAGGAATTCGGCAGAAATTCCGGCAGCCATCTCAGGACACCGCAGCGCGGCAAATTCAAACGAGAGAAGATGGCGATGCACACTCCCCCCGCTCCATTTGACCCAGCGAACGACGAATGGGAGGCATTCATGATTCGTTTCGAGTGTTTTCTCGAAGCGAACGAATACACGGGGATAACCGACGCCCGAAAGAAAAACATCTTCCTCGGCTACTGTGGAAAAGAAGTCTTCAACACGGCCAGAGACCTCACCGCGCCTACTCCGATACAAGTGGTATCATGGACGGCGTTGCAACAGACCCTACAGACTCATTACGCGCCAAAACCGTCCCGCCACGTTTGCCGCCAGGAATTCAACACGAGGAACCAGAAGGCGGGAGAATCAATCAACCAATACGTTGCAGCCCTACGTAAGGCATCAACTAACTGTGAGTTCAGGGATCTGGACGAGCATATCCTGGCGCAATTTGTTTGTGGGTTAAGGGACATTTCGCTACAAAAAAGGCTGTTGGCAAATCCAAATTTAACCCTACAAATAGCACTAAATGAAGCAAGGGCATCCGAGTCAGCGGAAAGATCATCGGAAAGCATACAACGCGGATTCAACATAAGCCAGCCAGCACCCAGGCAAACCAGAGTCCACTACGAGGACACCAACCCCGACTACGAGGATCCTGAGTTCGAGGACAGTCACCTGATGCGGAGCAGTCACATGAGGCCTGGGGGGAGACCCGGATTCCGTTTGCCGCCCTGCGCAAGCTGCGGAGGAAATCACCCCCGGTCTACCTGTCGGTTCAGGAACGTTGTTTGTTCACACTGCAACAAACTTGGGCACATCGCACGAGTGTGCCGGAGCGAAGTCCCTGCCTCACGGCAGCCACCTACGTACCGCCAACAGAAGCCCAACCCAGGGACTTGGCGAAATCAAAAAGGGCGCCCAGAGAGAAATCCACAAGTGTTTACCCAGAGAGAAAATCCCCAAAGAGCTGAGCAAGCGTATTCCCAGAGAGATTATACACAAAGAGCTGAGAGAGCGTTCTATCAAGACGCTCAACGAGAGTATTTTCAGAATACAGATGCTGAGATAGAGTTGACCCAGAGAGAGGAATTGCGAACGTATCTCACCACAATAAGTCAGGTCCGCACCAAGCGGCCTAAAAAGCTGAAAGTCACAGTCCTCTTGGAGGGCTCACCTTGCGAGCTGGAAGTTGACACAGGATCATCCCTGACGATCATTTCATGGGCATCCATGAAACAGGCTATCCCTAGCCTCAAAAAGAGCCAACTACGCGCTCCAGACATCCTGCTACGAGACTACCAGGGGAACCGAGTCCCCATCGTGGGCCAAGGCACATTCCAGATCCGTTTCAAGGACATCGTAGCCCAGCTGCCCATGACCATCGCCAGCGCACCGTTACAGAACCTTCTAGGACTAGATTGGTTTGAAGCCTTGGGGCTAGAAGTCACCGGAATCAACGCCGTGGAGAACAGCAGCGCTGAACAGATTTTTAAGGAGTTCGAGGATGTGTTCAGCCCCGGTCTCGGTAAGTATGTGGGTAAACCAATCTCATTCAATTTAGACCCCAAAGTGGCGCCAATCCGACTTAAACCGAGACGAGTGCCTTTTGCACTCCGCCCAAAAATAGATAAGGAGATAGATAAGTTAGTGGAGCAAGGAATCCTTGAGCCGGTGGATCACGCGCGCTGGGAAACTCCCATTGTGACCCCAGTCAAGCCAGACATGTCAGTCCGCATCTGCGCGGACTATAAATGCACAATTAATGTCGCGCTACAACAAAGCGCATATCCTGTGCCAGTAGTACAACACTTATTGCACTCGTTGGGGCCAGGAAAGATATTTACTAAATTAGACATGGCACAAGCTTACCAGCAGTTGCCCGTGGATAGCGCCACAGCGGAGGCCCAAACTATAGTGACGCATAGAGGAGCATTCAAATGCAACCGGCTACAATTCGGTGTGAGTATTGCTCCAGGTCTGTTCCAGAGCGTCATGGAACGGCTTTTGCAAGGGATACCGGGAGTCGTCCCCTATTTCGACGACATCTTGGTGTCCGCTGCAAACGAGGAGCAACTATTAAAAAGAGTCAGAACTGTTTTGGCCAGAATCAGAGAAAAGGGTCTCCGCCTCAAAGAGGAGAAATGCCAAATTAACGTGCCTAGCGTAGAATTCCTGGGATATAGAATCGATGGTCAGGGAATACACCCCACTTCAAAGAAAATTAAGGCGATCCAGGACGCCCCCACACCACGAAATCAGACCGAGTTGCAGGCCTTCCTCGGACTACTTAACTTCTACAGCGTTTTTCTGAGACAGAAGGCGACCGTTGCTGAACCATTACATCGACTACTCCAGAGAAACACAACATGGAGATGGGTACGATCCGAAGCAGCAGCTTTCAACGCAGTAAAGCGCCTACTCACAACCGACTCGCTACTAGTTCAATACAGCCAGACGCTCCCACTGGTATTGACCTGCGATGCATCCCCATTCGGCGTCGGCGCAGTCCTCAGCCACAGAATGCCAAACGGGAACGAAGCACCCATCGCCTTCTACTCCAGGACTCTTTCATCGGCCGAGAGGAACTACAGCCAGATGGACAGGGAAGCGTTAGCCGCTGTCGCTGGAGTTAAACGTTTTCATGAATACCTCTATGGGCGCGACTTCGAGCTGATTACGGATCACAAACTGCTGTTGAGACTCTTGGCGGGAAACCGCCCCACACCAGTCTCCCTTTCTCCACGCATGACCAGGTGGACTGTTTTCCTGGCTGCATATTCATACAAGCTGATACATCGACTGGGCTCCACTCTAGGACACGCAGACGCACTCAGCCGTTGCCCACTACCGGACCTTTTGCCAGACCCCACTCCCGAAGTACCGGTGCTGCTCATTGACTGTTTGGACTCAGGACCGGTTTCTTCCTGCGACGTTGCAAGGTTCTCTTCTAAAGACAATATAATAAAGCAAGTTCAAACTTGGGTTTGGAGGGGGTGGCCGAAGGGAAACGTGGGCCTGAAATTCAAAATGTTTTGGTCAAAACGGGATGAACTCTCAGTGTTACAAGGTTGTTTATTGTGGGGGGATCGAGTTGTTATTCCTTATGCATTACGTAGAAATGTGTTAGATGCATTACATGTTGGTCATCCGGGGATTGTTAGGATGAAGGCGTTAGCAAGAAGTTACGTTTGGTGGCCAAACATGGACAAAGAGATAGAGGAATGGGTGGCCACTTGTGATCCATGCCAAGAATCGAGACCAGCACCCCCGGAAGCGCCTGCCACAGAATGGGAAAAGCCCAAAGCACCCTGGTCGAGAATACACATCGACTTCGCAGGGCCAGTTCAAGGTCAGACTTTCCTTATAGTTGTGGATGCATACTCCAAATGGCTAGAAGTAGTCCTAATGACTTCAATCACGGCAGAGGCAGTCATTAAGGTTCTACGGCGACTTTTCGCCACTCATGGCCTGCCCGACCTCCTGGTCTCCGATAACAGGCCCCAGTTCACGGCCATGCAATTCGAAACGTATTTAGCAGGTCAGGGGATTCGGCATGCCCTCGTCGCACCATTCCATCCGGCATCAAACGGACAGGCGGAGAGAATGGTGCGATCCGCAAAAGAGGCCCTCGCTAGGATGGGTCCAGGTGATTGGCAAACACGCATTGACCATTACCTATTAATTCAGCACATTACCCCCAGCGCAATGACGGGTAGGAGCCCCGCTGAACTACTCATGGGCCGCCATCTACGGTCTCACCTGGACCGTCTTCACCCAAATTACTCTGCCACAGCGCCCCCAGACTCTACAAGCAAAATTCGGAGTTTTAGCATAGGGGATTCAGTATACGCCCACAACTATGCAGGGGGGACATTGTGGATGCCGGCAAGGATCATCGGCATCACGGGTCCACGATCGTATCTGCTAGAACTGGAAGATGGGTGAAACTGGAAAAGGCACATCGATCAACTACGGGGTCGCCTGGAGCACTCAGACCTGCGGGCTGACGATGGAAATTACCTGCCAGCACAAAGTCAGCCGCTCGAGAGCCCCAACACAGAGAGCCACGACACCCACGAGCCCAGGGCAGAACAAGCGGTCGAAAGAGAACCCGAACAACGCCAAAGCAACGAAAGTCTGCAGACCCCCGAACGCGAAGTAGAGAAAGCAACCGATCCTGAAACCATGCCAGATCAACCAGAACTGCGACGTTCTACCCGTGTAAGGCAAACACCAACATATCTTAAGGACTATGTAACCAACCGTAATGCGCCGTCTAAGAGGGGAGGGGTGTTAGATATTAGCATATATCGCAGCAAGTCTCCTCTCTGGTCCGCCGCTACGGCGGGAAACAGGTATCGCTCTGATTGGTCGAGAGGCGTACCCGATTCCTATAAAAGGGGAACCCTCCGGCCACAGAGCAAGCTGGATCACTACTACTACTAATAAAGAGCTGTTAAGTCACTTCGTGTCCGCAGTCTGTTCTCTCGTTGCCCAGATCCAACACAAAGCATTGACATACGGGCTACCTGTCTATCGTTTGTTCTCAAAACTAAAGTCAGCAGTTGAGCAGAGGATTTAGAGCAGGGATCTAACTGCTACCAAAGGACTCTATAAAAAGCTGCTAAAGCAGGAAAACAACACCAGACAGAAATTTCATCTTCATTTCAAGAGTGCCTTAGTGCTCCATGTAGGCCTTGTGTTGTTTTTAGAAAATAATATGGTGGCTGGCTATACTGTGTTTTGCTTGGAAACAGAGCAGAAAAAGACAAATGCAACTGAATCAGCAGAAACCATCCTGGTACTTTATAAAATGTGACCATTTGCTTTCTAATTAATGTATGTTCAATTTCTGACTATGTCTATAATCCCTTTAATGGTAGTCCTTTTGTTAAACACAATACTTCCCAGACTTCTCTAATGATTTCCCTCCTATTTTTCACAAGAGACTTCAATTCCTATCTTTTCCATTTATCGTGCAATGTGATCTGCAGATTCCTTTTATTTTGAAGCAAGAACATTCTAAACATTTGTTAAAATAGAAGTTATTTAACAAAAATCTCTCCTCTATGCATGTGGATGTGCTTGCGCGCGCGCGCGCACACACACACACACACACAATCTTCTTGGCTAGCATTGAATAAACAGCTTTTGTGTGGGTTTTGGCATCTGTTCCTGGCTGCAATCAGGTTCTGGACAATCTAAATAAAAATACTGCTGTAATTCCGTGCAGGTTTTGGCATGCACTGTAATTGGATCAAGTAAATAATCTTAGCTCTCTTTCTGTACTTAAAAAAAGGGGCACTAAACCTGGAATCAACCATTTAATCATTTCATTCACAGGGAACCGTCCAATAGGAATTACAGCATTTTCAGGAAACACTGTCAAGACTTGGTGTTTGTAATCCTTACAGCATCCGAGAGTAATTATTTCCTAGGGACTGTGCATAGGCAGCTGTGCAAAGTGACAAACTATTCTTCCGGTGCTCTTCGGAGATCCAGCACACCTGTTTCCTGCTTCTGCAAAGGGTCCAGTTTCATTTGGAACATCCTGTTGGAAAGCATCACTCACTGAGTTTCTCCCTAGTGTGTCTGAATGCCGTAGAGTTTGTGCCACTTCAATGATGGTTGAATTTCCTGGGTTGCTCATTGTCCTTCTAATATGTGTGGACTTCAAACTGGATGGCCTTTAAACAAGCCACAAATGACCTTCAATGTGATCATTATAACGCAGGTCCTGCTGGCTTGACCAGAGGGAGACTGCCTTTAGTCTCCCTGGTTGTTCCCCGAGTACTGGCAGCATTTTAGCTTAAATATCAGATATGTTAAATTATAGGGAGGAGAAAGAGGCGTACGGGAATATTCATACACAAGAATTAGTTTGATGTGTTTTGCGTAGAGTCTATTTTTAGTCTAAAGTTTATTTAACTAAAGTATTTAGTCACCCATCTCACCAAAAGTGACTGAGCAGAGTACAACAAAGCTAAAACAGTGAATAAATATATAAAATCATATTATTATACAAATATTTATATTATAAAAAGCAGGCAAGTTCTCAGGTGAACTATAGCCATACACATATCAGTCTATAATTCAATGTGGAAGTCAAAGCAAAACCAGCTTGCATAAGGCTACCAAATCTGATGTGAAAAGTGCTAGATAACTACTAGATGCCAGGAAAGACATGCTGCCATCTAGTGGTCATTCAGATTTTTGTAGTCCAAATTATGACCGACCTAACAACACTTGAACCCATGCAAAGCTGACTATTTGTCACACAGCCTGCAGGCAATGGATACTTTACTTGTCTGGTGTCATTTGGTAATCATATTATTCAAAATCAGATTGTGTATTCCTAAATTGGGGTCGTATAATTGAGGTAGCAGTCAGGATCTAGGCAATAAAGACTGGTATGCCAATGAAGTTTATTGGGAAATGGCCCGAAACACCAATAATGCACTTTGAACTCAATTTAATGTCCTCAATATACTTTTAAAGCTTTCTTCCTTCTAGGGCAAACTGGCAGCCCCCGGTCTGGATATGTCATGCAGAGGCCACGAAAGGGAAAAACATTGTGATATATTATGACGACAAAGTGATGCTGTGAGTTTGACACCCATGTTGTAGGGGAACACTTGGTTTTTCCTCACTGCAGTCTAATATGTAATTTAGTGCTGTTATCATTCCTATAAATTGGGGATTATTCTGGAGTGTCCATTAGAGATCTGTACATTACAGAGAGTGGGGAATGAAAAATCCAAGATGGCAGCTATGACCACATGAAGGTCTGCCCATTTTTATGTGCAATACACATTACAAATGACAGGGCTTTGATTCCATGGTTACTTGCAGCTATCTTAATGACTTTCAAGCTCCTCCAGGGCAGAGGTGGGTTCCTACCAGTTCAGACCAGTTGCGTCAGCTCAGTAGGTAGTGACTCGGCCTGCCACCCCCCCAAACCAGTTCTATTGGCCATCTTGTTTTTTGCTTCTGCACATGCGCAGAAGCATTTTTTACTACTGTGCATGCACGCATGACGCACATCAAGGGTGCGGGCAGCACGTCCCTGAGTGAACCAGCAGTAGCAGAAGCTGGAGCCCACCCCTGCTCCAGGGGACACACTTCATCTTGCCCATTTAAAGCAGAGGGTTCAGGGGTAACCCCTCCCATCAATCATCTTCAAATCAAGCTCCCTTCTTAAACAGTTGTGACTAGAATCCAAGCTGATACAATTCACCGAGTCTCTCATTGGCTGGCAATAGTGCTCATAATGTTAATGACTGAGTTTTAAACTGCACAGAGCCACAATTTCATGAAGCATGGATAATTAATCACAAATTCAAAGAAGCTTGTAAATGAACCTATTATCTTCAGCAGTGAAACATTATTCCTGGGTTCGTACATCATACTAATTCAAAAGCCTGCTATGCAAGCCTTCGCTGCTGGGTTCACACAACAAGATGCTGAAACTAACCCAACCTTATTATGACTTGGCACAGCATATGAGTTCAGCTTGTGTGTACAATTGCCCTCATCAAAGAGAGTCCAACAGCTGCCATCATCCCTGTTCTCAAATAGAAGAGAGTATTAAATGAGTAAGAGGAAAGTAATAGCAGGAGGTAGGAGACAGAAGACAGTCTTTAATTGAGCTCTTGCAATGTTGTTTTCAAGGTGAAATGAAAGAAAATGGCTCAAAGTTTTTAAGTTTGATGGAAGCATTTCAAGTGATTAATGAGCAGATATCTTCGACTTTACCAAGTGAGTATCAGTCTGCATGTAAAGCTGCTGTGAAAGGTGCAGCAACACTTCCGGTTTGAAAACTGAGCAAGTTTAACATTTATTCTGTGAATGATGCGTCTTATTCTTGCATCAAAATGGGTGAAAACATAAAAGCTGTCTTTTTAATTATCCCCAGCTGCACTTGGAAGGCAAAAAAGTGTCTCATGCTTTTCCCATAAAAGGTGGCTGCTGAAAGTAATGTACATATTGAGCCCTCTAGAAATCATAGTTGAGGATGGCAGAATGGGAAGTCAAAAAACACTTACATATTTCTAATATTTACAGTGAGAATTTACTGACCCAATATATTTCTCCTTCAGGTTTGCTATTGCCGAGTATCTCACTGTCAGTAAACAACACTTTGGTTTTAGACTGATACAGAAGATTTTTTCCTCATTAAACTTAGTCATTTTATGACTGTTTTTTTGCCTTGTTTCCCTCAGAGCCCTAGAAGCAGCATATATTGATTTTTCTTTGACCAATGGGGAATTTAAAATATACTGTTCTCCTGGGTTGCTGAAAAATCAGTGGGGTGAATGAAAAGCTAAAGAGTTCATCACTTCTTCCAGATAATCAGGCAAAGTTGATTGTACTTAAAGCTGGCCTGGCTGATCTCTTTCCAAAAGATTTCATTCTTTTATTGAAGGACAGTAATGACTGTAATAAACACATTTCAAAAATCTTGATTGTGACAGCTGGCATCATTTTTTCTCATCATGAAAGTAACTTTTAATAGTTGTGTTTTAATTCCTTTTGTATAAAAACATCTCCAAAGTCTAGAGATATAATTCCTATATTAGGAAGCATACAGGTGGCTTGATGGTAGCTCCTAAAAGTTACCCATATTTTGGGTCCAAAAGCTTTTGTTCTGAACCTGCCAAGAGAAAGATATCAATAAAAAGAATTCAAAGGCTGAATAGACAACACAAAATTCATGTCCAATGTGGTGACCAATAGGAAACAGCCAAAGGTGGTGACACCTTCCAACACATCTTCCTCCTCCTATTTTCTCCCCAACAACAAACCTGTGAGGTAGGTTAGGCTGAGAAAGAATGACTGGCACAAAGTCAGCCAGCTGGCTTTCATTGTTAAGGTGGAACTAGAACTCACAGTCCCTGAGCCAACCAACAGTAACAGAAGCCGGAAACCACAACCACATCCAAGCTAAAAGTACATCATTAAAAAGCCACATCATTTCCCCCTCCTCATTTTGTAACATGTAGAGCAGTGGTGGGATTAATTTTTTTTTACTACCGCTTCTGTGGGTGTGGCTTCGTGGGCATGGCAGGGGAAGGATACTGTAAAATCTCAATCCTCCCCCCCCCCCCACTTCAGGAGAAGGTTGTTGCAAAATCCCCATTTCCTCCCGATCAGCTGGGTCTCAGGAGGCAGAAAATAGATGGGGACAGGGCCAGTCAGAGATGGTATTTACTGGTTCTCCAAACTACTCAAAATTTCCACTACCGGTTCTCCAGAACTGGTCAGAATCTGCTGAATACCACTTCTGATGTATAGGACTTCTGAGTTTTCATAGGAACTTCAGTGCTTAGGAAGGTAGCTAAATCCTTCCTTCCTTAGTTGAAATCATATATTAAAAAAAACCTGATGTTTCACCTAAAAAAGAACTATATAATTTGAGATTGTTTTAGAAATTTATTATACACAAGTAATTTCCATTTGAACCTGAATCCTAGTAATTAAATGGTCATATCTATATGTTTTCTTGACAGTAAAACAAAATTGATTTTCCACTTTTTCTTTTGAAATGTTATAGTTAATTTCCAGAGGGGAAAATGTATCCATCTAACCCTACTTTAAATTGTTTCTTACATAAGATAAGATTTAGCAGTAAATTAAAGTCAACTACTTTTTTTCCTGAAGAAAAAAAGTTTCTCAACAACGGTTTCTATTTGTTTCTTTTGTCTCTTTAATTCTTCAACAATTATTTAAAATATGCCATTCTAACTCTCCTTCCCACAACATCAATGAATCAGAAGTCAGTTTGCTAAGTTTCTGTTTGCCATTATAATTACATTTCTTCTTTCCTTAAGATTCAGCTTCTTATGTATTCACTTCTTGAACTTTCCATAACAAGAAAAAAAAAACTGAACTTGGGAAGCAATCATAAGAACTGGAAACAAAAACAAAATGGCTCCTTCAGTACTTCCTGATTTCCATTGCCACCAGCCAATCAACACGGTGTCCACTATGCTTTATTTCCCAGTTATGGTAGTCCAGCTGCAGAAATATGGACATTAAGGTTGGGTTTATCAAAGTGCTTAAAATAATGCACCTGAAGTTATAAGCGTCTATGAAATTGGTCTGTATGCGTATGAGGCAGAGAGAAAACATAAAAGTAATGTACCAACTACAGCTTGTTTCCACACCATTAATAAAAGATACCTTGGAAATGAATTCTAACCAGTGGAGCTAAGTACTACCTATTTGAAAGAGATTTTTTTTTAAAAAAATAATCTTAATATTGCCTCTGCTCAAAGCCACTTCATGAATTAATTATCAAACAGAAGGTTGAATTCGAATCACATTTTTTTGGCAGAAACATTTGCTACAGAGCTCCACTGAAGAAATTATCGAATCTGAGGATGTTTGTTAGGCAAGCCAATGCTTGTATTACTGTGTTGGAAGAAATGTCCTTCTGGGTTCGGCTCCAAGTGGGGAAAAAGACACTGGAGACATGGAGGCTGTTTGGAAAGATGGTTTTAATGGTGGACAGGACCACATGGCTTGAGTCCTGAACAGAAAAGGTGATCACATACTTCCATGTTGGTGGAGAAGAAGAGAAAGGAAGAGAAGGGGCTTGCTAGACTTTTTATAACCTGTTCAGTCCCACCTCTCTGTTTCCTGTTCCTGTGTAAGAAATGTATTCTGATTGGTTGTCAGACTCACATGGGCCCATGCAGGGGCAACCCTCTAGGCTGTTTTGTATTCAGGTTTGATTGAGTTCAGCTGCCATGTGGTCAGTTGAATAAAGGCTTATATTATCCTGCCTTATCCCATCACTCTGGAGTTAAGAGGAGAACTCTTTATTATGTAAAGTGGACTAGCTTGGTCTTCTTAATGGCCCATTGACAAAGTGGGGATGGGCTGGAAGCTGTAGGAATTTACTTTGTGTTTAAAATGTGTTTCTCCCTTTTTTCACATCCAGGAAAATATAATATTCTGCCTTTTCAATATTTCCTAGGATATTTCATTTTTCTGGGAGAGGGCTAGGTGATAACTTCCTACAACTGAAAAGAGGAAAGAGATGCATCTAGTATAATTATTTTGATTTAATGATGCAAATAAAAAACAAAAGATATTGACTTGAATAAGCAGCAAATTTCTAAGCTTATGACTCAATACTCCAAGTACTCAGACAATATTCCAAGCCAAAACTAGACACAGAATTCAATTTATGCTCTCAATTATTTCCTTCATGGAAAAAGCAATATGTAGTACACAGGAATCAATAAGTAACTTTATTACATATTAATATGTAAATAGCCTTATGCTATTATATATGGATTTATGCTATTATGCTACAGGTCCATGGGGGAAGCCCTTGCAGAATGGAAAATACAACATAGACCACAGTTTTCTGGCTAGTTAGCCCTGTCATAGGAAGGATGGAAATAAGAAATAGAAATGTATGGTAGGATACAAAAGAAGAACAGGTGAGATGTTAGAGAGAAAAGTTACATTGAGAAAATACAGTAAAGATGCCCTTATTCAAGATGGGAGTTTTCAGGAACCAGCAAGATTCACCACTCTCTCCACCTCCAACAGGGAGAATGGAACAAGCGAGGAGTGAGCTTCCCGGGAGCATTTTTAACTTGAGCCACCTCTTTGCTCTTTGGATGCATAGTGAAGAAAAAGCTTATTCATCTCTACCGTGTGATCCTTTAGGAGGCAGTGAGTGTCATCACTTTGGCATCATTTTAAACATCCAGTTACAAATCAAAAGGCCTGCCTCTTTTTTTCATACCCTGATGTCTGCAGTGTATTTCACACAACTTGTGGCAGCTGCACCAAAAGGAAAAGAAAAATAAAACCTATTTTTCAACAATTCTATTTCCTGCAGATTGAATCCTGTTGGGGACTAAAAGAGGCTCAGTTTCCTTGCAGATATTACAGATCCCGTACTCTTCATGCAGAGGGACTCAGTGGCTCAGTGGCTAAGATGCTGAGCTTGTCGATCAGAAAGGTTGTCAGTTTGGCAGTTCAAATCCCTAGTGCTGTGTAATGGAGTGAGCTCCCGTTACTTGTCCCAGCTTCTGCCAACCTAGCAGTTCGAAAGCATGTAAAAATGCAAGTAGAAAAATAGGGACCACCTTTCGTAGGAAGGCAAGAGAGTTCTGTGCGCCTTCGGCGTTTAGTTATGCTGGCCACATGACCAAGGAGAGGTCTTCGGACAGTGCCGGCTCTTCGGCTTTTAAATGGAGATGAGCACCACCCCCTAGTATCAGGAATGACTAGCACATATGTGCAAGGGGAACCTTTACCTTACTCTTCATGCAGTCTACAAGCTGAAATATTCATTCTAGCAAACATGTGTTAGAATTCAGATATTCTTGAATTTACAAACAACAAGTGGTAATTTCTTGAATAGTATTCACTGCACTATTAATATTTCAAGATGTTTAACAACCAGTTCGCCGAGCATGTGAATGTATACCATATTTTTCAGACTATAAGATGCACCAGAGTATAAGACGTACCAAGAATTTTGAGAGGTAAATTAAAAAAAAAGGTTTTTGCCATCTCCGGCCCCCAGGCACACTCTGCTGGCCTCCCAGACCCTCTGCACACCCCGGTTTTGATGAAAGGGGGTGTGCAGAGGGAGTGGCAGGCCTGTAAAAGGACTCCTGGGGGCTGGGGAGAGCAAAAAACCCAAGCAAAAATGGGCCATTTTTGTAAAAAGAAAAAAAAGGGGGGAGCGTGCAGAGAGTTTGGAAGGCCTGCAGATTGCTCCTGGGGGCTTGGAAGGGCAAAAGCAGCCCTTTTTTGTGAAAAACTGGCCCATTTTCCACTCATTTCTGCCCTCCCTCCCTCCCCAGCCCCCAGGATGACTTTGCAGGCCTCCCAAACCCTCTACGCGTCCATTTTTGTGAAAAATGGGATGTGTGGAGGCGGGGTTTTGGGAGGCCAAAAATGCTGTATTCAGTGTATAAGACACACCCAGATTTTCACCCTCTTTTTGTGGGGTAAAAGATGCGTCTTATACTCCGGTAAGCAAGTATTTATTTATTTGTATCCTACCTTTATTATTTTTACAAATGTGCACAGTAGTATCTGTACAGAGAATGGACTAGACACTCCTAAGTCCAGATGGGAGATTCCACAGAAGGTCATGGAGAATAAGAAGACTGAGATCCCATGGGACTTTGAGATCCAGATGGACAGGCAGGTATTGGCCATTCAACAGACACTATGGTAGTAGATAGAAGCAGAAGACACTGATGGTAGTAGAGGTATTGGCAACAAGTGACGCCAACATCAGTAAGAAGAAGTATGAGAAATTAGAAAAGTGTCTGGGGATGAAGGAGGAACTAGCAAGGATATGGAAAATAAAGGAAAAGTGGTCCCAGTGCTAATTTTCTTCCCTGATGTTTTGTTAAAGTCTTCTTTTCCCATTTATGACTCAGCAAAAAGTTGATATACACTATATTGCCAAAAGTATTCGCTCACCTGCCTTTACTCGCATATGAACTTACTGTAAGTGACATCCCATTCCTAATCCATTGGGTTCAATATGACGTCGGTCCACCCTTTGCAGCTATAACAGCTTCAACTCTTCTGGGAAGGCTGTCCATAAGGTTCAGGAGTGTGTTTATGGGAATTTTTGTCCATTCTTCCAGAATTTGCATTTGTGAGGTCACACACTGATGTTGGACAAGTTTACGTGACCTACCACTTTGTGGCTGAGTTGCTGTTGTTCCCAAACACTTCCACGTTCTTATAATACAGCTGACAGTTGACTGTGGAATATTGAGGAGCGAGGAAATTTCATGACTGGATTTGTTGCACAGGTGGCATCCTATCACAGTTCCACGCTGGAATTCACTGAGCTCCTGAGAGCGATCCATTCTTTCACAAATGCTTGTAAAACAGTCTGCATACCTAGGTACTTGATTTTATACACCTGTGGCCATGGAAGCGATTGGAACACCTGATTCTGATTATTTGGTTGGGTAAGCGAATACTTTTGGCAATATAGTGTAGATTGGAGTTAAGACTCCTACCTCTGGCAGCCTTGACAGCTGATCTCCAGACAGGAGAGCTGAGAAATGAAGAGGAAAGGAATTCTGATTGATGACTGCATCCATGAGTTGAGACATCTGTCAAACCATTCCTATTACTGCAGTATTATGATTGGAGCACAATTTTTCAAGTTGGTGATGCCAAGAAACTGTGGGGGAGAGAGTCTTCTTTGTATGGGAAAAGGGATTTTGTATGCCAAAATTGAGGCAATGGGCATTAGCACTAGAAACAGCAAAATCTATATCAGCTTTTGCTGACTCATAAATGGGAGAAGAATACTTTAATAGAACCACTGGGAACAAACTGAAACCATAAGATTAGTGTAATATTTATTTATTTATTTATTTAAACTTATTAGTCGCCCCCTCTCCCCACAGGGACTCGGGGCGACGTACACAAGCAACAGTCAACACAGTGTCATACAGAGGAGGTACAAAATAAATAAATAATTACAATACTGAAAAAGGTTAAAACCTCAATAACATTAATAGTTTAAAAACTAAAATTAACAATTAAAAATGACCTAGGGGTGGATAAGTTGTCGAGTTATGCCAGGCCGGCTAGCCGAAACAGGTGGGTCTTCAGTTTACTGCGGAAGGAGCGGAGATCGGTTGTTGTTCTAATGTCTGGGGGGAGGTCGTTCCAAAGGGTAGGGCCCGCCACAGAGAAGGACCTACTCCTGGGCACCGCCCTCTGACAATCTCTAGAGGACAGCACCCGGAGGAGACCCTCTCTGTGTGAGCGAATGGGCCGCAGGGATGTATGGGGCAGGACACGATCCCGCAGGTAACTAGGCCCTATGCCATGGAGCGCTTTGAAGATGGTAACTAACACCTTGAAGCGCACCCGGTAGGCCACAGGAAGCCAGTGCAGCTCGCGCAGGAGCGGTGTTATATGGGAGAACCTCGATCTCCCCATAATTACCCGTGCGGCTGCATTCTGGACCAACTGCAGCCTCCGGGTGCACCTCAAGGGGAGCCCCATGTAGAGAGCATTACAGTAGTCCAGGCGAGACATCACCAGCGCGTGAGTGACTGTATGCAAGGCCTCCCGGTCCAAAAGGGGTCGCAATTGGCGCACCAGGCGAACCTGGTGGAACGTCCCCCTCGCCACGGCTGCCACATGATCTTCCATAGCCAGCCGGGCATCAAGGAGGACGCCCAAATTGTGTGCCCGTTCCACCGGGGCTAATTGTTCATCCCCGATGGCCAGCGATGGAATGTGCTGGTTGGACCGGGGTGCCGGAAGCCACAGCCACTCTGTCTTGGAGGGGTTGAGCCTGAGCCTGTTGTCACCCATCCAGACCCGCACGGCTTCCAGACAACAGGACATCACTTCAACAGCCTCGTTGGGGTGGTTTGGGGTGGAAATATACAGCTGAGTGTCATCAGCGTACAGATGATATCTCACCCCAAAACCACGGATGATCTCGCCCAGCGGTTTCATATATGTGTTGAACAGGAGAGGCGATAGGATCGACCCCTGTGGGACCCCACAAGTAAGGGGCCTCGGGGTCGACCTCTGCTCCCCTGTCAACACACATTGCGTCCGGCCAGAGAGGTAGGAGCGGAACCACCGCAATACGGTGCCCCCGATCCCCAACCCCTCCAGACGGCACAATAGGATACCATGGTCGATGGTACCGAAAGCTGCCGAGAGGTCTAATAGGACAAGGATGGAGGAACAACCCCCATCCTTTGCCCTCCAGAGATCATCCACCAACGCGACCAAGGCCGTCTTCGTGCTGTGACCGGGCCGGAAGCCGGACTGGCGCGGGTCTAGATAATCATCTTCCTCCAGGTGACGTGGAAACTGCTGAGCCACCACACTCTCAACAACCTTCGCTAAAAAAGGAAGGTTGGAGACAGGACGATAATTTGCTAGCTCCATTGGGTCCAGAGAAGGCTTCTTGAGCAGGGGTCTCACCACCGCCTCTTTCAAGGCGGTTGTCAGGCCTGTAATTATATTCTTTTTTGGATCTTTGGCCTGCCACACTTTCTTATAATTTTCTATGCTGTTTCAATAGTGTAGTAGTTGGGAGGGGGGAATAGAAAGGAGTAGGATTGTAGAATGGATTGTTGACATTCTTTTGTAGAAGCCAAGGTCATCTTTTGTCTCAGCACCTCGACACCTGGCCAGAAGAAGATGGGTGTACATGCCAGCGTGGAAGATGATGATTGGAACATGTGATGGATTTGTGGGTGTGGGGAGAGATCATGAACTTTCAACTAGGTGAACTTACAGGATGTAATTCAGAGTTGAAATTTCCATAGAGGTGCTAAATTGCCTGCGGAATAAATTGGACCTTAAAGGATGTTTTGCCTTGGACAATGATTTATTTCTGCATGGTATTTAGAACCCTAACATTATTTCAACTCTCTACTTTAAAAATATTTCACTAGCTCCCTCCCCCTATCAAGGGGGAAGGGCTGGTGATGGAAGATCTGGTGATTAGGTCTCGGCATTCCCAATGCTGACCGGGACAGCGTAAATATCAGCGAAGAATAAATGAGAAGCTTTTGGTGATAAGAAGCTGAGCGCGGAACTTCAAAGGCAATGGAATGCTGCTTCCAGTTTAATTGCATCAGGAGGAATGCAGGAGGAGACACGACAAGACGAAGGAAGGTGGCAGAAATATTTCTTCAGCAAATTGTGAGTGCATGCTCCCCCTCCTTCCCCCCAGCTTGGAAACAAGGCTTGGAAAAAAAAAACCTAGAACAGAGGTTTGGGCTCCTTCCAGACGGCAATAAATGAAATGGCATATCACCCTGCAACTAGATGGGAGAGAGATTCCCTTTCAAAATGGGAATTTCAAAGGAGGCAGGAAGAAGGAATTTTTCCAGCATCTGTCACTTGCAAGCCACCACAAATGGGGCTGCAACCAGTAAATGAAGCAAATTGGGCAGTAAATTGGGCTTTCCTCCCAGGACTTGGATGGAAGAGATGCTACTTACAAACTCCTTTGCCATCAGCATGGGGAAATGATCCAAGCCAGCAGAGGGCACCTACTTGGCCCATAACTCATCCAAGCCAGCAAAGTGCACCTACTTGGCCCATAACTCCTCCAAGCCAGCAGGAGGGTCCTTGGCACGTAAAACCCCCTAGCCAGCCATCATTGGTTGAGCTGCAACCTGTGAAGCAGGCAACCCCGGGATGGGTCTTAACCCCAGGTCATGGATGGGAGGGATGCCAGTGGGCACCTGCCCTCCCTCAGCAGATGGCACCATGGCAGAAAGCTGGGCAGTGGCCAACCGAGGGATTGACCTCCCCACCGGTTCCAGTCTCCCCTGCAAGGCCCCAAAAGGTTCTTACCAGACCTTCCTACAGAGAAGAAATCTCCATGGAAGAAGGTATTATCAAAGGGAGGCCTGCGGGATGGATGGCGGGAAAATGTGCGCCTGCAAGGCCCCAAGTGGTTCTTACCCCACCTTCCTACAGAGTAGCAATCACCAACATGGAAGAAGGGATTACCAAAGCCAGGCCTGCAAGATGGGAAGCAGGACAAGGTGCATCTGCAATGCCCCAAAAGGTTCTTACTCCCCCTTCCTACAGAGAAGCAATCTCCACCATGGAAGAAGGGTTTACCAAGGGGGCAGCTGCAAGTTGGAGAGCAAGGCAGTGTGATGAAACGGTTCCTGAGTTTAGAGATGTAACTAGGTTCCATTCCTCGTGGGGCCCAATTAAATGCCACCATTGTTGTCAACTTGGCCACAGAGCGTCAGAGTGCTTGGCTCCAGCCCCAATGCCACAAACGTGCGCACCAACCACCACGGCGGTAAAGAGAGGGTCCCAGATGCCACCACAGAAGAGTCATCTGGGCCAACAACCTCTGGAAGAGGATCCCCAACTTAAGGTGAGGAAGTGTCCTACCAAGGGGGAGGCCTCGGAAGAGGAAAAGGGCAGACATTCTCCGGAGGAGGATCCCCAACTTAAGGTGACAAAGAGTCCAACTAAGGGGGAGGCCTCGGAGGGGGAAAAGCCTAAACGACCTCTGGAAGAGGATCCCCAACTTATGGTGATGAAGAGTCCTACCAAGGGGGAGGCCTCGGAGGAGGGAATTGCCGAAGAACAAATGTGTGTACCAGTCGCCATGGTGGTAAAGAGAGGGCCCCAGATGCCAGCACAGAAAAGTCATCTGGGCAAACGACCTCTGGAAGAGGATCCCCAGCTTAAGGTGACAAAGAGTCCTACCAAGGGGGAGGCCTCGGAGGAGGGAATTGCCGAAGAACAAACGTGTGTACCAATTGCCACGGTGGTTAAGAGAGGGCCCCAGATGCCCGCACAGAAAAGTCATCTGGGCCAACAGCCTCTGGAAGAGGATCTCCAACTTAAGGTGACGAAGTGTCCTACCAAGGGGGAGGCCTCGGAAGAGGAAAAGGGCAAACAATCTCCGGAGGAGGATCCCCAACTGAAGGTGACAAAGAGTCCAACTAAGGGGGAGGCCTCGGAGGGGGAAATGCCCAACCGACCTCTGGAAGAGGACCCCCAACTTCAGGTGACGAAGAGTCCTACCAAGGGGGAAGCCTCGGAGGAGGAACAAGGCCAGCCGTGGATGATTGAATCCAAGAGCCCAGAACCTACAGCACCTGCAGTAGAGAGCCCGAAATGGCCATGGGAAGAGGTCGCAATGGACTTCATCATGGAACTCCCAGACAGCAGTGGGCATAAAGTAATTTGGACTGTTATTGATTTGTTTTCTAGGCAGGCACACTTCATTGCTTGCTCAGGATTGCCATCCGCAAACGAATTAGCGAAAATGTTTGTGAAACACATTTATCGCCTGCACGGAGTACCCAAGAGGATCATTTCAGACCACGGAGTCCAGTTCACAACCAGGTTCTGGAGAGAGGTCCTGAGATCCATTGGGTCCACACAAGAACTGAGCTCAGAGGTTCATCCCAGCATGAACGGCGCAGCAGAGGGAGCCAATGCGGTGGTGGAACAATACATCCGGTGTTTTGTGGACTATCAGCACGACAACTGGTCGGACTTGCTACCCTTCGCCGAAGTGGCGTACAACGATGCGGTCCACAGCAGCAGAGGATTAGCGGGTTTCCAGATTACCAGTGGCATAGAAGTTGTTGCCATGCCTGAGTTGCCTAGAGAACCTCATTCTTTCATGTCTTTGAGTGAATGGATGGACATGCTAAAGAAAGGATGGGAGAATACGAAGAAGGCTCTAGCAGTTGCGGCAGAAGCCTACCAGAAGCAAGATGATCAACATCGCTCGCTCCAAAACCCCTACCGTGTGGGGGACAATGTTTTTGTATCTACCAAATACATAAGATTAGAAATGCTTAGTAAGGAATTGGGTCCAAAATTTCTAGGTCCATTCCCGATAGTGAAGATAGTTAACCCAGTTACAGTTCAACTCAGTCTACCCAGAAGTCTAGGGGAAATTGACCCAGAATTTCATTGTAGCTTGTTGAAACCAGTAATTGGGTCTAACAGAAGAGCATCCACCCAAGCTCAATCTCCTCCTTTAGTGATGGAAGGGGAACCACAATCTGAGGTGGAAAAAATTGTAGATTTCAGGCTGAATAGGGGTTGCTTACAGTACTTAGTGCATTGGAAGGGTTACCCTTGGTCTGAAGCTAATTGGGTAAACAGTGGGAACCTGAAAGTGGAGAAGTTAGTAAAGCAATTCAATGGGAAGTTTCCCGAGAAGTCAAGGGGTTCCCCTGGGTGGAGAAGAGGTGGTTAATTTTGTTATGTTAACTTTTATGTTATTCTCTTTGCAGGAAACGTTTTTCTTTTGAGGAGAGGCCGCCTGTCAGGCCTGTAATTATATTCTTTTTTGGATCTTTGGCCTGCCACACTTTCTTATAATTTTCTATGCTGTTTCAATAGTGTAGTAGTTGGGAGGGGGGAATAGAAAGGAGTAGGATTGTAGAATGGATTGTTGACATTCTTTTGTAGAAGCCAAGGTCATCTTTTGTCTCAGCACCTCGACACCTAGCCGGAAGAAGATGGGTGTACATGCCAGCGTGGAAGATGATGATTGGAACATGTGATGGATTTGTGGGTGTGGGGAGAGATCATGAACTTTCAACTAGGTGAACTTACAGGATGTAATTCAGAGTTGAAATTTCCATAGAGGTGCTAAATTGCCTGCGGAATAAATTGGACCTTAAAGGATGTTTTGCCTTGGACAATGATTTATTTCTGCATGGTATTTAGAACCCTAACAGCGGTTGGTAAAAGGCCCTCACCCAACGAAGCGTTCACCAGTCCCAGTAGCCAGCCTCGTGAACCCTCCCAGGAAGCCAGTACCAACCAGGAGGGACACGGGTCCAATAAACATGTGGTGGCTCGCAGTCGCCCGCGCAACCTGTCCAAATCTTCGGTGACAACAGGGTCAAACTCCTCCCAGTGTGGAATCTCAAGACTAGCCTCGGGCGCCCCCTCTGGAGTACTGGACTGGGTCCACCCCCTCCGGATCTGATCAATTTTATCCTGCAGGTATTCCCCAAACTCCTCTGCCCTGCCCTGCAATGGGGGGTCCCGCTGTCCCTGCGATAGCAGGGAGCGGGTCACCCGAAACAGGGCGGCAGGGTGGTTCTCTGCGGATGCTATAAGGGTGGCACAATATTGACGTTTGGCCACCCTTATTGCCACAAGGTAGGTCCTTAAGTAGGCTCTTACCTGTGTTCGATTGGATTCGGAGCGGGAGGATCTCCACTTGTTCTCTAGGCGTCTCCTGTGGCGTTTCATCGCCCTTAGCTCCCCGTTAAACCAGGGGGCCCGGGTCGATCGTTGCCATCGGAGAGGCCGCAAAGGCGCAACCTGGTCCAAGGCCCCGGCGGCCGCACTGTTCCACGCGGCCACCAGGTCCTCCGCCCGGGAGCGGGACAGGTCTGCAGGAGGTGGCCCAAGCTCCGCCTGGAACCTATCTGGTTCCATCAGACGCCTGGGGCGGAACCATCTGGGACCGTCTGGTTCCGCCTCCCCGCGGCGGGGAGTAGCGCCAGGGAAGTCCAGTTGGAGAAGTGAGTGATCTGACCATGACAGGGGCGTGATGACTAAATTCCCTCTTCCCAGATCACTCGTCCACTGGTCGGAGACAAACACAAGATCCAGTATGTGGCCTCTTTCGTGTGTGGGGTCCCGAACTACTTGAGTCAGATCCATGGCTGTCATGGAAGCCATGAATTCCCGGGCTGCCTCGGATGCCTCTCCCGTCGACGGCAGATTGAAATCCCCCATCACTAATAACTTGGGGGTCTCAACCGCCATCTCCGCGATCAGCTCGAGGAGTCTGGGCAGGGCCGTTGATGTATGGTGGGGAGCCAGGTATACTATCAACAGACCCAACTGACTCCCTGGGCCCCATTTCACGCCCAGAGACTCACAACCAGATGTCTGCGACACAGTGAATTCTCTTGGAGCCAAATCTTCCCGGATGATTATCGCTACCCCACCGCCCCTACCCTTAATATGTAAGTTACCTTTTGTATTTCTTTTGTGTGGTATGAAATTTCTGCATTGTTTTTGATAAGGGTAAGGAACCTAACATCTGTGATTTAAAAATACACCGCACAAAAAGAAATGCAAAATTTATATCCTGAAAGAACTCCAAATGGTGATTCTTTCCATATCTATACAGCCATCTCCATTACAAGACTTAACATCTTGATCTACAATATGAGACTCCAATTACTGAGTCACCTTCCAAACTGATATATTTCACCACACAGAACAATGCATCATTTTTAATGAAAAATAATAGATACACATTTATCAAAAGGGCTGTATTCAGAAATCAGAACATATTCCTGATATTTATTGTTCATTTACAAATTGCAGTTACCTTATAAAAGAGTTTCAAAAAGAGACAATAGAATAAAAGTGCATGTTTTTTAAAGAATTCTTTAGCTTGAGAATGAATGAAAATATTGCTTTCCTCATCCACTGGCAATATTAATTAGCTAGCAATAGTAACATTCGTTTTATTTATTAGTCATTTAAAGCAGCAGTCCTCAACCCTTCTGGCTTTGCTCATTGGTGGCGGTGATGAGGGGGAGACAAGATGGTTCTGTGCAAGCTACAGGGGAGCGCAGTTGCACACACAATTCCATTTATGCAGTGACGTGCAGTCAGGTGAGGCAAGTGAGGCACAGCCTCACCGCTCTCATCATGAAAAGAAAAAAAATGTAAAAAGGAAAAAGCTGAGCTAGTTGCTGCCTCACTGTGGATGACTCTGCTTAACTGTTTAAAAAAGCCTCTAAAAAAGCGCCCTCTACTATGAGGCAGGAGAACTGCATGCCTCCTCTAATCTGACTTTAGGTGTTTTATGATCACTCAAGCAGAGTTAAGCAAGGGTTAAAAGCCTAAAAAACCCTGACATAGGTGAGGCATGCAGTTCTCCTGCCTCATATTAGAGGGCGCTTTTTAGAGCTTTTTTTAACAGTTAAGCAGAGTCATCCAGGGAAGCCAGGCAAAGAGCCATGCTGTAGCACACACACTTTCCCCCACCTCTTTCTTTTGGAAGACTCGGATAGGCTCCCCTCCAGCTTCTCTGCCTCTCTTCTCAACCCAGCCTGCCAGCAGGAGGTGAGTAGGTGGGCTTTATTGCGTTTCCCACCCAGACAGCAGGCTGCATTTGCAATGGTGGAGGTGTTTGGGGAAGGCAGCAGGGGAATGGGGGTGGGATGGCAGAGGAGCTGCTTTCAAGCCACTGGAAAAGATATCCAATCCAACTTGTATGTGTGTGTGTGTGTGTGTGTGTGTGTGTGTGTGTGTGTGTGTGTGTGTGTTTGAGAGCTGGAGGAAGGAAGAGAGGGAGGAAGGAGGGGAAGGGAGAAGAAAAAGAAAGAAGGAATCTTCTTTCGCAAAGGAGAAAAACAATGCTGTCGTTTTACATTGGAACTGAGCATGCTTGGCTGTGGAATTCTGGGAATTGAAGTCCACAAGTCTAAAAATATTTGAAACCCACCACTGGGTCAGTGCCTCACCAGCCATAAACCTCACCGCACGTCTCTGCATTTGTGTAATGGAGCTTTTCATGGAAAGACATGATAGCAGTGTTCCAGTATTTGAGGGGATGCCACAGAGAGGAAGGGTCAAGCTATTTTCCAAAGCACCTGAAGGCCAGACTAGGAATAATGGATGGAAACAGAACAAGGAGTGTTAGATCGGCATGGGAAGAATAGACACCAGGCTTGGAAAACTTTCAGCCCCTTTTATTTTCCTAGCCACTGCAATACAAACTGCCAGAAGGCTGCCGGAGTTCTCTATTTATTGAGCTCCATCAGACTAGCCGGCCAATAACAGCAATTCAAAATTTCAGCAGTTTGGCAAACCAATCTGTGGCAACCTGCAAATTCATGCTATATACGTCAGTACGTTACAAGGAAAAATTCAACCTGGAAATAAGGAGACATTTTCTGACAGTGAGAGCAACCAACTAATGGAACAGCTTGCTTTCAAAAGTTGTGGGAGCTTCACCACTGGAGGTTTTCAAGAAGAGACTGGACTGCCATCCGTCAGAAATGGTGCTTGGACCAGATGACTTACAAGGTCCCTTCCAACTCTGTTAATCTGTCTATATGCCACTTGTGCAAGTGGACTTGCACATGTGAGTGCATTTGCCTGCCACCTACATAGTCTGTTTCCGAATAGGCCAGGGGTTGGAGATCCTTGATTTAAAACACTTAATTCAGAGCAAACAGATTTACGAAATTATCGCCTGCTATATTTCCTTTCCATGTATTTTCTTCAGTTCGTCTCTGTCAGTACTGAATAATTCAAATCCCAGATTAGCTAAGTATTAGCTACATTAGCATCCTTCAGAACTAACAATCTATAATTCTGCTTATTTTTTTTAATCTATGTGTGATATACAATTGTTTTTGAAAAAGAATGTTCTCTCCCCCCAATTTATATATTGTTGCTTATTTTTGTCAGGTATACTTCACTGTGTATTGCATTCTTAGGTATTGGAAGAATGTTTAGCTCCTTTTCCATTTATGTTTATCTTAATATAACAAACATAACTGACTTGTATTATGGCTGCAGTCTAAATTGACATAGTGCAGTTTAATGCTGTCTGGGCACTATGTCAACAAACAGTTTAGACTTGCCAAAAGGGAAAAAAGACCCTCTTAAATTGTACATTGTGAAACACAGGAGAATCATAATAGAAGAGATGATACAATCTATCCCTGGAACAGATTGAACAAATAAATTATGCTCCCTAGTAACTGCAAAGTAACAGAACTAATATATAATGGAATGCTGAGAATTTACTGTTTACTTTGTCCAAATCAGTAGCCAGATTTGATTTCGGTTTTCATAAGCAAATCCATATTTTCCAAAATTCTTTTTTCCCTAGATATATTATGAGGGCTACATCCTGCTGCGGATGCTAGGATCACCATTAGAATTCATATGTCAGCCTGATGTTAACCCCATATTCTGTGCAAAAAAAGTCTAGATTAAAAAGGGAAATATTGGTTCTAAATCAAATAGATCTGGAAGTGAGCTTTTGGCTTTCATCAACAAATGCTTTTTGTCTTCTTTCATTCTCCACACAAGAGTCACTTGAAGTATTTTGTACCATACAGAAGTGCAGAAATGCTATGATACTGAAGATCCAATGCAAATAAAGATATGAAAATCCATATTGTTGAAGTTCATATTTCATGATTAAGAATAGTTCATTGAGAAACCACACATTATTATATTCTCAGAACACACTAAACCAACATTAGGTAAACCACTTAGTGTATGTGAACACAGTTTGTTTTAAAATAGGAAAGGGTAGTCATGAGAGAAAGGCTTCTGGGCTAGGTTCCAAAGTGTTTGCACCTGTCATTAATTGTCAAGCTTCTGTAATTTATCCCTAATTGTTTTTGCTAATAGTTTGATGTGATTTGATCAGTTTAAATAATTACAGCACTTATACTTCCTTTGTTAAAAATTGGGGTAGAGCACATGCTGATGATACAATACAATGAGTTCTTCTGTGACAAAACTTAATCAGAAAAAGTTCCAAATATAGACTAGTAATAGATTTTAAACAATGTCTCTGCAATTCATCATGCTACAAAGAAATGTAAGGAAGATTAGTCATTTCAGAGCTCCCAACTTTGTTCACATCTATTCACAGAATACCTTATCCTAATCCTTGACATAGCAGAATAGCCTTACCTGTTTGGTTTTAACTTACCTTTTCCTCTTCTGAGGAAAATAGACAATTTGCCACAGACATCTTGCCATGGACAATTCAGTGTGGAACAAGTTGCCGTTGCCAACTTGCCATGGGAAAACTCGCCAGGGCCAATTCCACATGGGATAACTCAATGAGATAAATGTTATCCACCATTGTTTCTTTGACATTATTTCCATGGACTAAAATGGAAATAATGTCGAAGAAACAGTGGCGGATAGCATTTATTGTGTCGAGTTATCCCACATGGAATTGTTGTCCTGTAGCAAGTTGGTCACGGCAAATTGTCCCATTGTGAGTTGGCTGCAGAAAGATGGCTGTGGTGAGATGGCTCTGGAAAGTTGGGCATGGTGAGATGGTCGTGATGAGTTGGTCACAGCAAGATGGCCATGGTGAGTTATCCTTGTCTCTTCTATACTGACGCCTAAACATTTTCAGAATATGTCCATTTGTTGTAATAAAGTAGAAGATCCTCTATGCTGAGAAGCATCATTCCATAGTATAATGACTTTGCTGGGTAGTCTTCATCAAAAGAAAAATCAAGAAGCACTGGCAATAGTAATGCCCTCTTATCCTAGACTAGACCATACATTGCACCTTATATGGTGTTGCTTTTGAAAATTGCAATTGATGCAACACAGCAATGTAACACCTGCAGATGCTGCATTGGGTCTCATCTGCCTTTTGTTTTATAATCTGACGCTGATATTTTTTAAAAACCCACATGGCTTGGTTACTGAGTAGTTAGGACTCTCCTGGGTAGAAGTGACCCATTTCCTGAATGCACCTTGACAGGAAATATTTGTAAAGTGAGAACTGGGGGGGGGGGGGAGATGCAGATGGTGTTTTTCCATTGCAGCCCCCATATTAGGGAACAGTTGCTCTACCCAGCTGGTCCTGATCCTGGGATTGTTTCATAAAACTGTTAAGACAGGATTTTTCTGCCGAGCTTCAGCAGTCTGATGTTCATATTGACACCTACTGACTTGCTCCACATGCATTTAAAAAATTTGGGAACTTGATCATCTGCCATTTTGATCCTGTTGATCGCCTTGCATTATCTCAATCCCATGATAAATCTCACAATTATTGATAAGGAAAATAAAATGCACTTGCTCTTCCAATAAAGGACAGCAAAAAGTGATCATATGAACCCTGCCAATTAGATTCCTGAGGCGCAATGTGGAGTGGAAATGGAAAGGAGAGAAGTGTAAGTGAAAAATCTAGTTAATAGCTGTACTGTACGCCTCTTATTGCCCTCATTGAACAAGATCAGTACTGTAGAACTCTTGAGCAAAACATTGTCTGAACAGTACCCCCTTTGCACAAGTATACATGCATTTACTCTTGTAAATTCATGTATACAACCTGGTTTAACTATGGGATCTATTCACCTTGGAAGGATTACATGATTCAGCCGGTGCAGGATTCACCGGCCTCCAAGAAGGAGTAGCTGTGGCTTCTGGCCCCCCGGTTCAACCAGCTAATTCCAACACTGGCCATTGGGGGCGAGCAACTAGCCCCCATGGAACAGGCGCGCAATTTGGGCGTCCTCCTGGATGCCCGGCTGTCCATGGATGACCATGTGGCAGCCGTGGTGAGGAGGGCATTCCACCAGGTTCGCCTGGTGCACCAATTGCACCCCCTATTGGACCGGGATGCCCTTCGCACAGTCACTCACGCGCTGGTGACGTCCCGCCTAGACTACTGTAATGCTCTCTACATGGGGCTTCCCTTGAGATGCACTCGAAGACTGCAGCTGGTCCAGAACGCGGCCGCGTGGGTGATTATGGGGAGTACGAGATACTCCCATATAACACCTCTCCTGCGCGAGCTGCACTGGCTTCCTGTGGTCTATCGGGTGCGTTTCAAGGTATTGATTACCATTTTCAAAGCGCTCCATGGCACAGAACCTAGCTACATGCGGGATCGCATCCTGCCCCATACATCCCTACGACCAATTGTGGACGGCACCCGGAGAAGAGGGACTTCTCCGGGTGCCGTCCACTAAGCAGTGCCAAAGGGCAGCGCCCAGGAGTAGGGCCTTCTCTGTGATGGGCCCAGCCCTCTGGAATGACCTCTCCCCGGATATTAGGATTACCACCGACCTCCGCTCCTTCCGTTCAAAACTCAAGACCCACCTTTTTCAACTAGCAGGCCTGGCTCAACCATAGTTCCATTTTATTCCCCCTGGCAATTTTTAAACTTATAATCTCTATTGGGGTTTTAATTTAACTTATTTTAATATTTATATGTTATTATAATATTGTATTGTGTTTTATACCTCCTCTGTACAATGTGTACAATGTGTAATTTTTATATTATGTGTTTTATTTATTGTACGCCGCCCCGAGTCCCTTGTAGAGAGGGAGCGGCTAACAAATTTAATAAAATAAAAAAAATAAAAAAAATCAGGGAATGTCTTTCTCATTGCATACCAACAGCGTTGTGTTAAATGAAAAATAAAAAAGGTAGGAAACGTTACCTGCCTACTTGGGGGGTGGAGACTTCTTATTATTATATTGGAGCAGTTTTATGAATCTGACTCTGTTTTTATTTGAAGCTCAGAAGGACCCTGACTTTCTATTACAGCACCTGAATGAACCTTTTACAATAGTGGCCTGGGGTGTCAGACCTGACTTGCAAAAGCCTATTTGAGTGCTAGAACACCATTATCTAGCAATACAACAAATGTTCATAATGACCTTGAAAATCAACACACAAACTCTGAAATAATTCATTTAGAAACAAGTTTTCCTTGGGTAGTAAAAACACAGAAGACCCAAAGACAATGAATGCTGCCATTTCATGGTTAAGGATTTTTGCAGCACAGATTTGGGAACCTTAAAGGAAATCTTCACATCAGTTCCAAACTTACCTTGGATGGGAAGAAATAAAGAGGGAGCATTTTTGTTGCAGAACTCATTTTCTTAAAAAAAATGTTTATCCCATTCCCTGGAAGCCTTTGACTTAAAGAACCTGATTTAAATTGTTCCTTTGCGGGTGATATTTTCTGACAGCCTTTTATAATTTTTAACATTTATTTACTCTTTTATGTTCTGCTCAGTTTGATTACTTAAGTGTTTATGGTTCAGGTTTCTAAGCCCTTTTGAGCTTTTAGATGAAGCAGCCAATGTAAATATTTAAAATAAAATAACTCCAATGTTAGATCCTGGAAACAGAGCAACACAGGTGAGCTAAGCAGCTTTGTTAAAAAGCTTGGTCTGAACAAATAGCCTCTAATAATTATCATTTTCACAGAAATAGGAATGTCAGCTAATCATCCATGGGAAGAGATTCTAAATATCATTTTTGGACTATATTGTCATCTAAGCTGGCTGTGTTCTAGCTATTGAAGCCAAATTTTTGAACTGCGTTTCTAGTTTAGCCTAGCAAAAATAATATCCCTGTAAGAAAGCATAATCTTTTGGGGAGAGACAGAGAAGAAAAAGAAGCAGCCACTACTCTCCTCTCACAAACACAGTGAAATAGGATGGAGTAGGCTTGAGCTCAAGTCAATATAAAAAAAAAATCACAGAAAAAAAGTAAAAAGAATGGATTGGGCAGGGAGACAATAGGGGGATAATTTCTAAAATGTGTTATGAAGGGTATATCATGTCTTGAGATTACAGTGGGGTAAGTACTATCCAAAAAACTAGAGTGTTGGCTGAGAATGAGTTGTCCTACTGGGACTATTTTTATTGATTTTCAGTTCCTCAAGGTAATGGCTTCCATTTCATTCCTGTCAGATAATAACCACTTTGCTCCCATTTTGTCTTTTCCCTGTAAATGCTTTCTGTTATAAACATGCTTTATTTTCTCCATCCAGAATTCCACTCTGGGGAACTCACATGTCATTTAGCCTTGCAATCTGTGAGAAAACATGAAAGATAAAACATTTTGACAAGTCATCTTTTTTTGGGGGGGGAGGGGGATTCAAAATGTTGTTTCCAAAATGGTCCATCTAACATGTACAAATGTTGTCACTTCTGCTATACTGTTAAGCCAGTTTTGTCAGATCGTGATATAGTTGTTTTGGTTTGTGGCTTTTCTTGGCATGTTGTTGACATGTATTTGTTCTGCTTGACTAAACTATTAATTTTTATTGGTCTTTAACTTCATTAATACATTGAACAGAAAAGCAGTCAAAAATAAATGAAAGTACAGCCCTGTTATTGAACATTCTAACTGTAATTCCAGTGTAAGTGAAAGTGTAAGCCTACAAATGCAGAAGGCGCTTTATCACTACACAAAGAGCTTATTTAGACTGTTATGAAGTATCTATGGAGATTCTCAGTCATCCAGATCATAGTTGTCACAAAAGTGTTTTTTTCAGAAGACAACTGGACTTTATGTTTTTTCTTGAAGACTTTTCACTTCTCATCCTAGAAGTTTCTTCAGTTCTGGCTGAAGTTCCGATTGAAGAAGCAGCATCTTGGATGAGAAGCAAAACTTCTTCAATGAAAAAAACAAAGTCCAGTTGCCTTTTGAAAAAGCACCTTTGGGACTTATATGAGGTGATTAAGCTTCATATAACATTGGCAACACAAATTTCTTTAGTTTTGAATCAGGTGGCTACCAGTCTAGAACAAATGAGTTCTTGTCTCCTTTTGCTAATAGGTGTATTTTCCTTGAGATACATTCCTATGAGAACTTTAAAAATACAGTAGCTTTGTCAGAACCACTATCAACGACTAGAAATCTTGTGTGGTAAACACACCACAGGTCTGCAATAAAAGCTATGTCTGTTTAGAATAATAATTGTAGAAAATCATCTTTGATCTAAAAACGTTGCCTTGGCCTTCTGATATGCTTGAAAAGTTTTATACTGTGCTTAGTTTAACCAGAAACTTCAACTATTTTAAAAAGTAGACAAATAAGGACATATGCTTTCTTTTGCTAACTGCATGCCCAAGTAATCCTCAAATAACATAGCAATCGCTTGTAAATTGAATTGTTTCTATCCCTGGGAATAAATGGTAGAAGGGGAAAATAACCTCTTTGAGACAATGCTAGGTGTTGGCTTTTTATTGTGGCATTTTTTCCAGCCACAATAAAGATTTGTGGCTTGAAAACTTGAAACAAAAGAGGAAAAAATGAGCAACATAGAGTATTCCCATATGTCTTTTGTTCTGTTCTGTTCTGTTCTGTTTTTATTTATTTCTTTATTTTTGGATAGGCAAAAGTTGCAAAAAAAAGAGAGGCTTTTCTCTTTAGTATTTGGCTATTTAGGGTGCTGAAAATAATTTTTAGACTAATGATCATTATGTTCATCTCCAAAATAGAGTAAAGGTCTGAAATAAAAAACAACAACACAGCACTTCAGTAATCTGTCTGTGCCTGTTGAGAAGAATGATCCATAGACCACATTTGCAAAATTGGCAGTGCAGCAGATTTATGTGTTTGGTAGTGTTTGTTCATTCCTCCCTTTATTATGCGTACAGAGACATACATTTTCCATACTGATCTGGTTGTCAAATACTTCCCTAGAAATAAATTACTGCTAAAGCTCTAATGCTGGTTTGAAATGAAAGTGTGAAATCTGGGCATGCCTGGAGGAAGCAACCCTCAACACTTTCAGTGTAAAGAAAGAGGCAAGGGAGGGAGCTAATGATGACAAAGTATATCAACAAACTCCAAGTAAAGATCAGATGACAAAAATGGCCTGCAGGAACACAGGTGGCTGCAGAGAGGGAAGAGTGATACAAGAGCACTCTATAATGTTAGAGTTTTCAGATTCATAACAAGATGTTTGCAACCGACAAGTACAAATGTGTGGTGATGTCTAGAGTGACACAAGAGGGGACCCAGCTTGCTTAGGACTGAAAAATGTGAAATCTGAATAGAAGCGGGATGGCAGATCCTTGCAATCCTTTTGATTGATGTGGATCTGATCACAACTGCCTAATGTCCAGAAGTGCCTAGGTATAAATTTAACATATACAGATGAATTGACATTTTATTTACATATGTTGCTTCTTTGGCTCTCCTTCTTGAGGATAGGTTTCCCCTTTTAACATTTAGTAAAGGACTATCCCTAAAGTCAATATTATATAAACTGAATATGATATAAATATATATATATTTTTAAAAAAATTATTGGTTTTTAAACATTTATAGGAAAGGGTAGGTGGATGTACAAAAAATTTTGGCAGCTCCATTGTGCTAAAGGTAGAAATCTCTCCAAATCTCACAACTTTTACAGAGAAAAACAAAAAACAAAAGATAAAAGATAAGCAGAAACAGCATCTTGTTATACATTGTATCAACCATATGTTCAATCATCTCTTTTGCCACTTTCTAATATATCAACAATTACAATGATCTTTCAAATACATTTATTTTTGTGACCTGAGTGTTTTCAATATTGCTCCCTCCACTCCTGTCCTCTGGCGGAGCCACAGCCCCTCCCTCCTTCATATCTTGTGTATTGTCACCTTTTTCACTACCGAATATAATATTTTTATATTACATTTATATATTTTACAAATAAGTATAAACACATAAGCCCCTAAATTTATATATTATATAAGCTGAAAGCAACCTGGAAGCTGCATTGTGTATTATTTAAAACCACTGCATAACTTTGTATGACAGCACAAAAATCACTTTAAAAGCCAACAAAAGACTTTTCTAATCAATGTAAAAATAAGCTGTTAAGATTTATTTAAGCAATAATATTTTGTTTATTATTTAGTAAACGTTATGAGACTTGGGGGGAATACCATTTTCTGCACGATGTAGCTGTCAAAAAATTTTCTTCCATACCTATTACCTTTTCCCTTAAAATTCTGTAAAAACCAATAAAAACTTTTAATAATAAAAAAAGACTTTTCTAATCACTGTTATCACCTCTGATGACACTGCATTCAAAACAATATCTAAAATGTGAACTTGGTCTTCAGATAAAGCATAACCTTTTCCAAATGATTAGCAGATTTCCTATACATCATACTTCTACATTATCTGAATTAAATGTCAGTATATTTACCTTTCTATCTTTGATACAAGCGCAGGAATAGTATAGTTCTTTTCAGTTTAACATAAGGAAACAAGAGAAACCTGTCTTCCACATGCATAATAATAATGATGCCCAGTTAGTATATATCATCAGAGAAATTGTCTGAAATGTACAAAAACATTTCAAATTTATATTAGAAATGTGAAGAACAAGAATGGGGGTTTTATGATGTTTTGTGAACATATATAAAAGCCAGAAAGGTTTGCATACAAATACATGCACCAATTCAGAAAGTCTTAAAAAGCAATGTTCTGTACAATTGAAATCAAAGGCTTTCCTTTTCATACTGATGGACAAACAGCTGGAAAAAATGTCATGGAACTTTGTTTTTGATAGCCATGATAACTGCAGCAAGATTGTTATATGCTTAGAAGTAGAAAGACTCAATACTTTTTGCATGAAATGGAAAAACAAAATGAACTTATGATATATGGCTTTGATCCTGACCTACTGACCTATCCTTCCAAGGTTGATAAAATGAGGACCCAGATTGTTGGGGGCAATATGCTGACCACTTAGAGAGGGCTGTAAAGCAGTGTGAAGTGGAATTTAAGTCTAAGTGCTATTTGAAGACCAGAAAAAATATGTAATAGAAAAAAAGAGGTTTTTTTTGTAACTTTAGAGTGAGAAATAATTTTGTGCTCGTAATTATATTTACTGAACCCATTTTATATTTGTTTTTTGTTCTCTTTGTCTTTTTTCTTTCTTTCCTTTATATTCATTCTTGTTTTTATTTGATTTTAAAAACTTTTAGTAAAATTATTATAAAAATTAAACAAAAAGCTGGCATTCTACTAGTCAAAATAGATGTTTTTAAGCCCCACCAAAGCTCATTTGTATAGCACAGAGCAGCCCTGGCAGCTGATTCTTCTGTGGACAAATAGGTATTTTGTGACCGGCTTTGCATTTGATAAATAAATAAATCATATGTATGTCACTTATAGATGAGAAAATAAAATAATGGGGAAACTAAACAATTAAACCATAACTTCATACCTCCTAATTTGTTTATACTCATTGTGGGAAATCACATAAATGGGCCATGAATGGAAGGAACCGCAGCTGATCCTACAGGTTGATTAGAAATTACAGGGCTTTATTGGAAATTAATTGTGATTTTTAAACATTTCTCTGAAGAGCTATTTTCCACATAAATTAATACAATGATTCCAAGGAGAGGAATACAGAGGTCTTGAGCTGAACAAAATAACAAACGATAGAGAGGGAGAATGAGATATAATTTAGTTTGAAGAAAGAACAAATAAAAATTTCTAGCAATGATAATTACAATCAGCCTTTTTTCACTAAGAGAGGTATAAAATTGCATGTCCTATCATCCTGGTAAAGATTATAGGATGGTAGTCAATATGTATAGAGGCTCAGGCTGGAGCAAAGGTTTATTTAAATAATGTTAACTAAAAACCTCAGGGGGAAAAAACCCCTAAGAATGCAGCCTTAATAAATTCAATAGATTTTCCCCCTTCCCAGTGTGTGGAATTAAAAGTGACAGTTGAAGGATTACATGAATTAAATCTGTATTTATTAAACAAAGCAACATTCTCCATATTAAAGGTTGAGAATCTGCAGGTGATAAACAGATCATAATTCCATTTATTAAATGTCTCAGCACTAATGGAAAAACAGAACACCATGAAGTCTTGGGTATCAACAAAGCAGAGAAACCATATAATAGGAAATGTATTAGAAAGGATTCCACATATCCATATAGGTTCATATGCATATATTAAAATAAATAAAAATGTCATTTTGAGGTGGTTGGTCTACACACAGAACATATAGGTTGTTATCCTCAACAACCTGCTGTCAGGCCTGCAGCCGGTTCCTTTTGGGATCTTTGGCCTGCCACTCTAATATTCTATTCTACTATGCTGTTTCATTAGTGGGGAATTGGGAGGAAGAATAGTAAGGAATAGAATGTTGATGTCAAGATAAAATTCCTTTCTAGAATCCAAGGTCATCCTTTGTCTCTACACTCTGCACCTGACTGGAACTGGATGGGTGAAACTGCCAGCATGGCAGTGGAAGTTTGGGCCATGTGATGGACTTGTGAGTGTGGGGGCATTATCTTGAACTTTCAACTGGGTGGGAAAAACTGGGAAGCTTTCAGATTCAGGTTTTCCCAAATGTGCCAACATGACTTTCTTAATAAAATGGAACTTTGAGCAATACTTTGCCTTGGACTCTGATTTAATTTTATGGCAAGTCCTGGAAAAACTTCTAGCTGCCAAGCTATACACAAAGTTGTCGTAGTGTGAGTTCCACAAAACCTCACTGGATTACCTGGATTATTGCATCGCCAACGAGGGGATAGAAATGGATCCAGGAAAGGTAAAAGACGTGTTAGACAGGAAACCTCCAAGTACTTGCAGACAACTACAGAGCTTTCTTGCATTTGCCAATTTCTACAGGCAGTTCATTCCGGCTTTCACAGAGATTGCCTTCACACAGGGCCTTCCCCAACAAAGCCAAAAGCAAACCAACCCCTAAAGTGGACAATGGATTGTCAAAAAGCCTTTGAGAAATTAAAACGGTTCTTGGCTCAAGAGCTCATACTGCAACACCCCGACCCAGATCGACAATTCATAATCCAGATGGATGCCAGTGATGTAGCAGTAGCAGCAGTGCTACTGCAAAAGAATAAAGAAGGCCACCTCTTGCCGTGCACTTCTGTCTCCAAAAAACTCACCACTACTGAAAGGAGGTGGGCCATTTAGGAGAAAGCGGCATTTGCAATCAGGTGATCCCTGCTCACTTAAAGCCATCTCCTGGAAAAGAGGGATATGCCGTTCGAGGTCTAGATTGTTCATAAAAAACTTGAAGCTCTCAAAGCCCATCGAAGACTATCCCCAAAACAAGTTTGCTGGGCACAATACTTCCAAAGGTTCCAATTCAAACTGAAACACATCCCTGCAGGGAAGAACTTGTTGGCAGAAGCCTTGTCAAGAAAACTGCAGTACAACAGTAAGAATGAAGAAGTTGTTCACCCCATCCTTGCTTCCTCCTACCAAAAGGTGACCCAAGTCACCATCTGAAGCCAGGATAAGCTGACAGCGAAGAAATCGGTACTCCCAGACAGACCTGTAGCTCAACAATAACAAGGACATCCTAACGATGAAAGATGGCTTAGTCTGGAAGGTGTCCAAAGTGTACATCCCAGCGGGGGTGAGGCTGGAAGTTCTACAGTGAAGCCATGATGCGAAACTAGGAGGCCACTTTGGATTCCTAAAAACACTCCATCTTGCCAGGCATCAATTTTGGTGGCCAAAGATGAAATAGGAACTGGAAAATTACGTAAAAAGCTGTGCTACTTGCGCAACAATGAAAATACGACCAGGGAAGCCCCCTGGACTACTACAACGAGTGGCCAGCCCTAACCGACCATGGGAAGAGATCACAATGGACTTCATCATTGAGCTCCCAGACAGCAGCAGGAATAGAGTAATCTGGACAGTTATTGATTTGTTTTCCAAGCAGGCACATTTCATCGCTTGCTCAGGGTTGCCGTCCGCAAAGAAATTAGCGAAAATGTTTGTGAAACACATTTATCTCCTGCACAGAGTGCCCAAGAGGATCATTTCAGACTGCAGAGTCAAGTTCACTGCATTCTGAAGAGAGTTCCTGAGGTCCATTGGGTCCACACAAGGATTGAGCTCAGCGTTTCATCCCAGCACTAATGGCACAGCGTAGAGAGCCAAGCGATGGTGGGACAATACATCCAGTGTTATGTGGACTATCAGCAAGACAACTGGTCGGACTTGCTACCCTTCGTCGAAGTGGTGTACAACAACGCAGTCCAGAGAAGCACTGGATTAACTCCTTTCCAAATTATCAGTGGCATGGAATTTGTTCCCATTCCTGAGCTGCCTAGAGAACCTCCCTCCTCCATGTCTCTGACTGAATGGATGGAAATGCTAAAGAAAGGATGGGAAAATATGAAAAAAGCTCTAGTGGAAGCAGCAGAAGCCTACAAGAAGCAAGCTGATAAACACCACTCCCTCCAATCCCCCTTTCGTGTGGGGGACAAAGTTTTCATATCTACCAAATACATAAGATTAAGAATGCCTAGCAAGAAATTTGGCCCAAAATTTCGAGGTCCATTCCCAATAATGAAGATAATTAACCCAGTTACAGTTCAACTCAGTTTACCCAGAATTGTAGGGAAAATTTACCCAGTATTTCATTGTAGCTTGTTGAAGCCAGTAATTGGGTCCAGCATAAGACCGTCCACCCAAGTTCCCTCTCCTCCTGTAGTGATAGAAGGGAAGAAACATTATGAGGTGAAAAAAATCTTAGACTCCAGGCTGCATAGGGGTAGCTTACAGTATTTAGTGCATTGGAAGGGGTACCCTTTGTCTGAAGCTACTTGGGTGAAAAGCTGGAACCTAAAAGCAGATAGGTTTCCAATAAGCCAAAGGGTCCCCCTGGGGCTGGGGGAGAGAGGTGGTTAATTCTGTTATGTTAACCCCTACATTATTCTGTTTTCAGGAAACATTTTTCTTCTGAGGAGAAGCTGCCTGTCAGGCCTGCAGCCAGTTCCTTTTGGGGTTTTTGGCCTGCCACTCTAATATTCTATTCTACTATGCTGTTTCATTAGTGGGGAATTGGGAGGGGGAATAGAGTAAGGAGTAGAATGTGATGTTGTCAAAATAAAATTCTTTTCTAGAATCCAATGTCTAGAGTCCTTTGTCCCTACATCTCTGCACCTGACTGGATGGGTGGAACTGCCAGCATGGCAGTGGAAGATTGGGCCATGTGATGGACTTGTGAGTGTGGGGGCATTATCTTCAACTTTCAACTGGGTGGGGAAAACTGGGAAGCTTTCAGATTCGGGTTTTCCCAGATGTGCCAACATGACTGTCTTAATAAATTGGAACTTTGAGCAATACTTTGCCTTGGACTCTGATTTAAGTTTGGATGTTATTTGGAACCCTGACACCTGCTCATCAACCCCTTCATGAAGTTTCAGATTGTTCATCAAACCCCAAACATTTATTTAAATGAAAATAATGTAATACAGGTAGTCATTGACTTAAAACGGTTCATTTACCAACCATTCAAAGTTACAATGGTGACTTAGGACTGTTGCAGCATTGTGTGATCAAAGTTCAGATGCTTGGAAATTGACTCACATTTATGACAATTGCTGAGTCCTGGGGTCATATGATCACCTTTAATGACCTTCTGACAAGCAAAGTCAATAGGGAAGCCAGGTTCACTTAACAACTGTGTTACTAACTTAACAATTGCAGCGATTCATTTAACAACTATGGCAAGAAAGGTTGTATAATGAGGTGAAACTCACTTAACAAATGTTTCACTTAGCAACATAAAATTTGGGCTCAATTGTGGCTATAAGTTGAGAACTACCTGTACTTTACTACTTTTACTAATAGTGTTATAAATACCGTGTTGCCCCCCACCCCCCAAATAAGCACTTGGCCTTATTTTCAGGGAGGTCTTATTATTTTTGAGGTGCAGGAGGCAGAAGCATGGTCACTGCTGTGTTACAATATTTTCAGGAAGGGCTTATTTTGGGGGGAGGGTTTATTTTAGCACATGCCCTCTGTTTGGGCTTATTATCTGGGCAGGTCTTATTTTTGAAAAAAAACAGGGTAATAATATCAATCACTTGCTTTTGCTAACCCTTGGGATGTAATATTGCTCATTTTGGCAACCCTACATTACACCAAGTACTGTTTTGTTTAACCATGGTTTAATGAATAAATCCGACAAAGAAATGACCCAATCACTCAGCACAGCGATGGCGAACCTTTTTTGGCTTGTGTGCCATAAGTGGGGGGCATGCACGCACTACAGGTGCTCCCCCTATTTTTACATGCCCAGGCTCCAGAGGCGTTATAGCTTCGGGGACCTTCAGGAGGCTTCCCTGAAGCCTTCAGAGCAGTCAAAACGACCCTCTGAGCAAACCTGAAGTGCTCGGAGGGTCGTTTTGAGCGCTCCAAAGGCTTCAGGGACCATCCGGAGGCCTCCCAGATGCCTTCGGAGCACTCAAAACGACCCTCTGAGCAAACTGGAAGTCACTTCCCGTTTGCTCGGAGGGCCGTTTTAAGCGTTCCGAAGGCTTCAGGGAAGCCTCCGGATGGTCCCTGAAGACTTTGGAGCACTCAAATCGACCCTTCGAGCAAACCGGAAGTCCGCTCCCAAACTTCCGGTTTTCCCATAAGGGTGGTTTTTTACGCTCCAGAGGCTTCCCGGAAGCTCATGAAGCCTCCGGATGGCCTCCGGGGGGGGGGGAGGCTCTTTTCGCCCTCCCCAGGCTCCTATAAAGCCTCTGGAGCCTGGGGAGGGTGAAAAATGGCTTTAAAAAAGGGTGAACTCAGATGGCCAGCGCGTGCATGCACGCTGGCCACCTAACAGGGCAGCGCCTCGCGTGCCCTGACAAATGGCTCACATGCCATAGGTTCGCTTTCACTGACTTAGCATGTTGTATAAATCCACAGCTGAGAAGTTTCATAAGGCAATTCAGATCCAATATTAAATGACCTTTGCTGCTTGCAGGCATTCCATCTTTTTCATCTAGATTTTCATTCCACTTAGGCCAAAGAGTAGGTGAAGAGCGGTTGATCAGATGAGATGGCCATTCATTAGGTCTGTATCCTCTGCTGGATACAATTTGTTGGATAGCGACCCAGAAGACAGTTAAATATTGAATGTGAATCCCCTACAGTCTGACAAAACAGCTCCCAGGGGATATTCTCTCACATCTTAGTAACTTCTATCTTATTTATTATTTGATCCTGAAGAATACTGAGAACTTCAGATACACAGGGCAAGATGTAAGCAAATTCAGCTTGGGTAATAGCACAACATTGTTATGATTGTGGGACAATAACTTATTTTCAAAATTCCCGAATGTTAAACCAAACATGGGATATCTCATTTATTTACTTATTTTATTCAGTTTATATGGTGGTTGATTCTCAAATTATTCTTGCTGACTATCAGTGCTATAAACAGCAACAAACAATTAAAATCTATGAAAAGGATGAGTGAAAAGGTCAAAATTCTCTTCAAGTAAATGTAACCTTAAATCTGATCTTTTGTTTTTTAAGTGGGTCATTATAGCTTTGGCAATCTACCTTTGACTTATTATATTTTAATTGTTATAATCAGAGCAAATGAATACAGGGAATTAATGGATGGTTAAACTGCGATTAATAAATGGTATTGGCTTAACTTGAAAGGAAAACTTCACATTTTACCCAGAGCTAACAATAAATTGAAATACTAGTTTGTGAATTAGACTATCTCAAAAGTACAGTCATGAAGTAATACTTTTATTAGGAATAACCAAACATAGACTTAGTGCTGAACTGAATGCTTAGAACTATTTAATGGAACACTTTCCTCTTATAATTATGGTATGAATGAAGTCTATAATAGATAAGAATAGAATTCCAGCCTCTGCTTGCAATCTATTATGCATCCACAGTGAATTTGTTCTCACAATACAGTATGTCATACAATACAATACAATATAATAGTAGAGTTGGAAGGGACCTTGGAGGTCTTCTAGTCCAACCCCCTGCCTAGGCAGGAAACCCTATACCGTTTCAGACAGATGGCTATCCAACATCTTCTTAAAGACTTCCAGTGTTGGGGCATTCACAACTTCTGGAGGCAAGCTGTTCCACTGATTAATTGTTCTAACTGTCAGGAAATTTCTCCTCAGTTCTAAGTTGCTTCTCTCCTTGATTAGTTTCCACCCATTGCTTCTTGTTCTACCTTCAGGTGCCTTGGAGAATAGTTTGATTCCCTCTTCTTTGTGGCAACCCCTGAGATATTGGAACACTGCTATCATGTCTCCCCTAGTCCTTCTTTCTCTTAAGCTAGACATACCCAGTTCCTGCAACCGTTCTTCATGTATTTTAGTCTCCAGTCCCCTAATTATCTTTGTTGCTCTTCTCTGCACTCTTTCTAGGGTCTCCACATCTTTTTTACATTGTGGCGACCAGAACTGAATGCAGTATTCCAAGTGTGGCCTTACCAAGGCATTATAAAGCGGTATCAACACTTCACATGATCTTGATTCTATCCCTCTGTTGATGCAGCCTAGAACTGTGTTGGCTTTTTTGGCAGCTGCTGTACACTGCTGGCTCATATTTAAATGGTTGTCCACTAGGACTCCAAGATCCCTTTCACAGTTACTACTACTGAGCAAGGTATCATCTATACTGTACCTGTGCATTCCGTTTTTGTTGCCTAAATGTAGAACCTTACTCTTTTCACCATTGAATTTCATTTTATTAGATAGTGCCCAATGTTCAAGTTTGTCAAGATCCTTCTGTATCTTAAGCCTATCTTCTGGAGTGTTGGCTATTCCTGCCAGCTTGGTGCCATCTGCAAATTTGATGAGTTCCCCATTTATTCCCTCATCCAAATCATTGATGAAGATGTTGAAAAGTACTGGGCCTAAAACAGAGCCTTGGGGTACTCCACTGCATACTTCCCTCCATGTAGATGCAGTTCCATTGAGGACTACACATTGAGTGCGGTTGGTCAGCCAGTTACGAATCCATCTGGTGGTGATGCTGTCTAACCCACATTCTTCTACTTTATCTAGTAGTAGGTTATGGTCTACCTTATCAAAAGCCTTACTGAAGTCCAAGTAAACTATATCAATGGCATTCCTCTGTCCAAGTCCAAGTAAACTATATCGATGGCATTCCATTAGTGGACAAAATTCCACTAATTTTGTCACATTATCAAAGAATGCAATAAGATTAGACTGGCATGATTTGTTTTTGACAAATCCATGTTGGCTTTTGGCTATTACTTTGTTTGCTTCTAGGTGTTCGCAAATTCGTTGCTTATTTTTTCCAGAATCTTTCCTGGTATTGAGGTCATGAGCAACTAAAGCAGAGTTTATTGTACATGAGCCATGCATCCTCTAAGGTTTTTTTTTGCAGCCCACAGAGTTGGATTGTTGCTTCTTTTACATATTTTGGGATGATAAGGGCTAATAGATTCTGCAGAAGATTTTGGCACCATTTCATCATTTGAAAGCCAAAATCTAAAACAACTGAAAATAGCCTCAGCTACTTTGTGACATAATGATGCAAAATGCTATATTTCCTGCAACTATTAGTGGGGTAAAAAAATGTTCCCCATCCCCCAGAAAGCGACATATCAGTAGTTTTCTGAATGAACTGAGTAGCCCAGGTTTGTATTTCCAATAATATTTTAGAGCAATGACTGTCTCTCTTGCAAACAAAATAGAGTAAGGCTTACAATTTTCTTCAAAACGATTGCCCAAATAGCTAGACATTGATAGTTCCAGTTGGTGTACACTGTGGTGGTTAAGGCACCAGACTAGAAAGAAGGAGAATGTGAGAATGTGAGAAAGTCCCCATTTAATCATGAAAGCCAGTTGGATGACTTTAAGCCTGTCATTGTCTTTCAGGATTGTTGTGATGAAAACAGGAGGAGGAAGATGTCTATGGAGATTCTCAGTCATCCAGGTCATGGTTGTTCTAAAGGTGCTTTTTGGAAAGGCAACTGGACTTTATTTTTCCTTGAAGACCTTTTACTTCTCATCCAAGAAGCCTTTTCAATTCTGATTGAATGGTGAAGGATGGAAGAATTTAAATTCCTTGCAGTCATCTGGTCATTAGCACTCTTTCCAAGAGTTGTTGAAGCCACTTGGAGTGCTACTGTCCAGGTAACTACAAGGAATATAAGTCCTTTCATCCTCCACCATTCAGTCAGAACTGAAGAAGCTTCTTGGATGAGAAGCAAAACATCTTCAAGGAAAAACGAAGTCCAGTTGCCTTTTGAAAAAGCATCTTTAGGAGAAAGAGGAAGATGTGTCAGATATGTTGGCTCTCTTGGGTTAGTTGCAAAAATAATAAAGATAAGACACAAATAAATGAATAAATGAATATGACTTCCAACAACTGATTGTTGTTGGAAGTTCAGATAATCTTGCTGTTCAGGATCGTTGGAGTTAAATGCCTCAACAGATGTAGACAGCTGGAGTCTTAATCTGCATCTCTTGGCTATTCTAGTTTCGTTAAGGCAGTTAATAGTTTGGACAGTGTCATCCTGCCACAAAACCCATGCTGCATAAATCCTGATTTTGGAATGAAGATCTGGAGAATTGCCACCATAAGCTGCGACCATCATCGTAAACATGGCACACCTTTTTATCACTGTTTGAGATGGTACTCGGCACATCTCTCAGAGTCACAATTTCATTGTTCAGTACAATACAATTATAGCACAGATAAGGAAAGGAGTAGATTTAGTTTGGGAGGGGAGCAGGTGTGAGTAGTAGCCAGCACATTGTATATGAAATTGTTGGCCACAAGGCAGCAGATGGTATAGTGTGCAGTCTAAGCCTTGGATAATGGTTGCAGAGGAGTGAAGCGTCTATTTTGAGAACACCTTTATTTTTAAAATCTGCTCATTGCTTCAGAACAAAACCCTTCTAATTTAGAACAGTCTTGATTATCAAAATGTGTTTAAAAGTACTCAAACCCTTACTTATTTCCATTTCCATCTTTATTGTCAAAGTCCTAATGCACTATTACTCTGTGGCAAAAACATGAAGAAAGTGCATTGCTCATGTTCTTCAGAGGGCGAGAAATTTAATAATTTTCACAAAACATCCATCCATATCTTCTCAATATTCCATAGCTGAGGATTCTTTTTAAAATGTTTTAGGAAATTCAAATCATTTCCAAAGGTGCTTTATTTTATTTTCAAAAGGCAATTGCACTTCCTTGGTTTTTTTCTCCATTGAAAATGTTTTGCTTTTCATCTAAGAAGTTTCTTCAGTTCTAACTAACTGGTTGTTAGCATTCTGAGAGTCAGTTGTTGGCTGTTTGAGAGTTGTTAAGGCCCCTTGGGGGGTTAACTCTATCCTCAGAGTCACCTCAATCAGAACACAAATGGGTATAGAATCTTCTTGGAACTGCTGAAAGGACTGTGTTATATACTCCCCCCTCAACAGAGGAGTATCTCTCCTCTGTTGAGGGAAGGCTGTTCAGTTTTAACACAGATGGCCTCTTTGACTTCAAAGCAGTGGTCTTTTCTGTCCAGAATGTGAACCTTGTTGTCTTTAAAAGAATGAGCCTTGTCTTTTAGATCTTTCAACAGTCCCAAGAAGATTTCATACCAGTATGGGATTCGATTTTCTTCAAAATGACTGTAGAACTGTTGGTCTTCCAGGATACTACTGCTGCTTAGGACACTCATACTTACATGGAAAATGGAAAAATTATGAATAAGACACTTAGTAGACCAGCAAGATTACAAAAACAATGCTAAGTAAGAGTACCAGTTTGTTTTGGTGGCTTCTTTGGATCTGAGAGGAAAGGGTCAAAACCAGTTACAAAAACAACTGAGTTCATATAGCAGTTTTTCATTCTGAGCTACTGTTTGCTTGTAGAAATTGCATCCTAAAAAATTAGCATGTAAATACTTTATAAAATGTGTCATGGAGACATTAAACAGGAATTTTCAATCAATTTCAATTACAGAAAGTACAGAGGCAGGGCAAGCACTTATCATGGATTAATTAAAAGGAAATAGAAATGAGCTAGGGTACTATAATTCCTAGGGTAGTATAATTCACACAGTGAACATGCTCTTGTTTAATGAAAGAAAAACTTTAATTTAAATATATTTTGAGGTAATAACCACCACTGCAAGCAATAAATGAATAATTATATAACCAGGTAAAAATAAACTCCAGAGCAGATCCAACTTTTATTTCCCACCTACGCAAGTAACAATGAGGAGAAATTGGCATGATTGAGGAAATAAATGTGCAAAACAAGATGGGAGTGTAAGGACCTTGGTGCCTTCTGAGCCAGGCTGTTTTCTTGTAGACATTTCATTACTAAACTAGGTAACATCATCAGTGCTAGTAGGGAGTCAGTTTTGTTTTCATTTTATATACCAGTGTGTTGTGGCCCAGCCGGTGCCGCTGTCACCAGACTCCGAGAGTGAGACTCCATACAAGTCAGCTCCAGAGGAGAGGTGCGATCCTGGACAGGATTCGGAGGCTGAACAGGAATCCGAGAGTCTGGTCGGCCACCAGGTGGCGCCAGAGGCATGGAGCAGCGGTGAGAGTGAGAGGAGGAGGACTCCCGATGCCCTGCCTTGGAGCAGCGGAGAGGATAGTGACTCAGGACCAGTGGTGGGTTCCTACCGGTTCGCACCGGATCGCGCGAACCGGTTGAAGACTGAACCCGGAAGTAACCGGACCCGGAAGTAACCGGGAACCGGCACCGGTCCTGTCCCTTTATCCCCCTTGCCATCCCAACGGAGCTCGCTCGCTCCCCCACCCGTCCGCACTAAGCTAGCTAGCCCAGCTAGCCGCTCATTGATTGGCTGGAGTTCAGCCAATCAGTGAGCGGGCTGGAGGCGACCCGTTTAAAAGCGGGTCGTCCTCCATTTCAAAACTCCCTTCTCTTCGCTGGGAGCTTGCTGCTTCCTTCAGGTAAGCAACTAAGCGCGGGGGGGGGGCGGGAGGCTAGCTTTGGCGAGGAAAGGCCTCTAGGCCTTCCCTCGCTGAAGCGGCGGGCTGGCGTGGGCCGTGCGGGCGGTGGGCAGCTAGCTTCACCCGGGAAAGGCCTCTGGGCCTTTCCGGGACGAAGCGCCAGGGTCGCGTGGAACGCGCAGCCGTCGGGAAGCTAGCTTCGCCCGGGAAAGGCCCCTGGGCCTTTCCGGGACGAAGCGCCGGCGTCGCGTGGAACGCGCGGCCGTCGGGAAGCTAGCTCCGCCCGGGAGAGGCCCCTGGGCCTTTCCGGGGCGAAGCACCGGCGTCGCGTGGGACGCGCGACCGCCGGGAAGCTAGCTCCGCCCGGGAGAGGCCCCTGGGCCTTTCCGGGGCGAAGCACCGGCGTCGCGTGGGACGCGCGACCGCCGGGAAGCTAGCTCCGCCCGGGAAAGGCCCCTGGGCCTTTCCGGGGCGAAGCACCGGCGTCGCGTGGGACGCGCGACTGCCGGGAAGCTAGCTCAGCCCAGGAGAGGCCCCTGGGCCTTTCCGGGACAAAGCACCAGGCTGGCGTGGGCGGCAAGCCTCCGCGAGGCTAGGCCAAAAGCCCCCCACCCTCCCCTCTCCAGCCTCGCCTGGCTGGCTAAGCCCTAAGAGTCTTAAACAGTCTTACCTGTCCTCCTGCCTCTCTGCCTGTCTGCTGCCTGTTGCATCGGAGAGCTGCTGATTCTGCCTGCTGGTAAGTAACCTGGTTTTTTTTCTTTTATTTTTTTAATGTATTTTAAAATAATATTTTATTTATTGTGCATAGAATTTTTTAAAATATTTTTACTTAAAAGTATTGAGTGTAGAATATTTTAAAATGGTTTACTTCAATTTATTGTGTATGGATTCTTTTTTAAAATTGTCTCAGACTATTTTAAAAAAGATTCTATCCAAAATAAATTAAAATAAACCATTTTAAAATATTCTATACTCAATACTTTAAAATGTATTGTGTATAGAATTGTTTTAAATTGTTTTATTGTAATTTATTGTGTATTGAATGTTTTTAATGGTTTCATTTTAAATTATTGTGTGTGGAGTAGTTTGAAATGGTACAGTATAAATTATTGCTGGTGGAATAATGGTTACAGTTGGTACAATACCTTAAAATAGTTATAGTATAAATTATTGCTGGTGGAATACTTAACAATGGTTTTTAAGGATTTTTTTTATTTATAGAATATCTTTTTTAAATTATTGTTTGGGAATTTTTATGTTTTAATTGTTTATAAAATATATTTACTACAAGAAATGTTATTCCTTTTTGCAAATGTTTTATTTGTGATGCAATATGTTGCTTTTAAGTGTACAGGTTGGTGTATGGTATGTGTCTCAAGGTGGCTTCTTTTCTATGGGCAGGCCAGGTTGGTGCAAGGCAGCTTTGCCAGATTTTGTGTGTTTCTATGTGATACCTGGTTGTTTAGGTAATTGTGAGGTGGTTGCTGGTTCTGTGAGCTTCCTGGCACTGTCTTTATAATTTCCCACAATGCCTTGATGGTTTTTATTCCTGTGGCTTTGTCTTTCCTGTTCTTAGGGTTAGGGGGGGAAAAAACACTGTTTTCATTTGCAGTCTTTGGGGGGTGGGGGACAAAAAGGAGAAAGAGGGAGGAGGTGGGGGAAAGTGGGATCCTTGCTGCTTTCTGAGCTTGGTGGTTTTTTTTACAGACATTTCACTACCAAACTAGGTAACATCATCAGTGCTAGATGGGGTTGTGGGGAAAGGAGGAGGAGGAGAAGTCGAAGGACAAAAAGGAAAAAGATAAGGAGGGAGAGGACTGTGGGGTCCTTTGGTGTTCTCTGAACCTGGTGGTTTTTAATTATTTTTAGGAATTTTTATTTATTTATTGTTTATAGAATGTTTATTACAAGAAATGTTATTCCTTTTTGCAAATGTTTTATTTGTGATGCAATATGTTGCTTTTAAGTGTACAGGTTGGTGTATGGTATGTGTCTCAAGGTGGCTTCTTTTCTATGGGCAGGCCAGGTTGGTGGTTGCTGGTTCTGTGAGCTTCCTGGCACTGTCCTTTATAATTTCCCACAATGCCTTGATGGTTTTTATTCCTGTGGCTTTGTCTTTCCTGTTCTTAGGGTTAGGGAAAAAAACTGGTTTCATCTGCAGTCTTTTGGGGGAAAATTGTTTGTGTGTGTGTTTGTGTGTGTGTTTTCCTGGCACTGTCATAGTTTGTGTTTGTGGGTATGTAATGTCCTGCAGTTATCTACACATTAATAATGATCAAGTACTAATAATATTTCCTTATACATTTTAATGACCTTTCCTTTCATAATTGGTGTTTTCTTTCATACTTTTAGATTTCTAATTGCTGTTTCTGTTAGTTAGCAATTGATAAAACAAATTCCACGTGAAAAAGTATTCAAAGCCTTCTTGGTTTTAATTGTCAATTTATTCATTCTTGCACATTCTAATATTTATTCATTTTCATATCTTTGTTTTTTCCACTGTTGTGCAAACACAATTCCAACAGCTGTTAACATGTGTAAAATTAAATATGTATTTATTTCCTTTGAAATGCAAGTAGTAAGTAGTAAGCTACTTACCTTCTGTAAGTATCTCTTTTATTGTTTTGTGTACTTATTTTAATCTTATTTAAGTAGTAAGTGCACAAAATAATAAATTTCCTTTTTGATATCTTCTTTTTGTAGATCATTCATTGGGGCAAAAAATTCAGTGACATTGTCTTGGCCACTCCCATCCGGTCACATGACTGCCAAGCCACTCCCACCCGGTCACATGGCCAGCAAGCCACTCCCACCCGGTCACATGGCCGGCAAGCCACTCCCACCAGGTCACATGGCTGGCAAGCCACTCCCACAAAGGAGGCCACACCCACAGAGTAGGTTCCAAAAAATTTTGAAACCCACCACTGCTCAGGACTTAGTAGGGCGTTTCGAGATGCCCGTTTCCGGCGCGCCCACAAACGCATGGAGCGTGGGCGTAATTATAGGCAGTAAAGAGCTCTCAGGTGCTGTTTGGGAGACGCCCTTTTTAGGTTATAAAACGGTTGACTCTGGAGAGGCTCGGCGTAGCAATCAACAAAGGACTTTGGACAGCAACTCTAGTCTGGGATCCTGGCAAGCTGGATTGCTGTCTTTGTGAGTTCTGTCTTGGTGGCTTGCTGCCACAAAGCCTCTTGTCTGTTGGTGTAATAAACCTTGTTCCCTTGTACTGTTCCGGAGTGTGTGTGCTGTGTGGGCAACGGAGGAAGGGGGGTCAGAACAGATTGATTGCTACCCCAAACGTATCTCCATTCAGCTATGATGGAGCAACTTCAGGCGGAGAATGCTCTCTTCGCACAGCAACTTGCCTTGCTAACAGCGCAAGTTGCACAGCTGTCTGCTCCTGCCAACCCCCCCACCCCCCACAGCAGCAACGAAGGAAATGCCCAGTGGCCATGCCGGATAAGTTTGATGGCAGTCCGAAACTTTTCCCGGCGTTCCTGGGCCAATGCCGGTTGTTCATTGCCTTGAGAGCGGAGGACTTTCCCACCGACCAGACGAAGGTGGGCTTTGTGATAAGCTTGCTCTCAGGCACAGCAGCACGGTGGGCTACGCCTTTGCTGACTCAGCCGAGCCCCCTGCTGGATGACTTCCAGGGTTTTTGCACTCATCTTCGGCTGACGTTCGAGGACCCCATCAAAGGAGAAACAGCCACCAGACTCCTGAAAGAGTTGCACCAAGGGCGTGGTTCTTTACTGGACTACATTACCGAGTTCCGGCTGCTCAGTCAGGACTCTGAGTGGAATGAGCCAGCCCTTATGGATGCTTTTCAGGATGGCCTGTCAGAGGACCTGCAGGATGAGCTGGTGAGAGTGGACAGGCCTCCAACGTTTGATGCGTTGGTTCATCTATGCCTCCGGATTGATGGCCGGCTGCATAGTCGGAGGCCTCGCCGAGCGTCCCGGGAGGTGCTGAGAGTGCCAGTTCCACGAGAGACTCCTGTCCCACGAGAGGAGCCCATGGAGTTGGGTGCAGCCAGACCCCGCTTGTCACGCACGGAGATGGAGAGACGGCGTGCAGGGGGGTTGTGTTTTTACTGTGGGGATCCGGGACATCTGGCTACGGGTTGCCCCAAGAAGGGAGGTAGAGGGGCTGCACGGTCTACGGCCCCCCCTCAACGACGGACCTCCGTCTCGGGAAACGGGGAAAGCCCGATCTGAGGGAGACTTCGGGTCGGGCACAGGCCGGAACAGAGGCGGAGGGGCCTCCACGACATCTGATTCTTGCAGCGCGCATTCTTTTGTCGGGTAGTCCGCAGGGAATACCAGCCCATGCCTTGGTCGATTCCGGGGCTACCACGAATTTTATGGATGCAGCGTTTGTCACAAAATATCACGTCCCTCTGTGCCCGGTAGACCCTCCGATGCGAGTGGAGACCATTGACAGCCGGGTGCTTCTGTCTGGGCCCATCAAGAACGCCACGCAGCCTTTGTGCCTGATCCTCGGGGAGCATGAGGAGGCCATTCAATTTTACGTGGCTTCGGGTCTGCATTTCCCCGTGGTGTTGGGCTTGGCTTGGCTGCGGGCGCACGATCCCCAGATCCACTGGTCGCAGAACCGCATCTCGTTCCCGTCCTTGCAATGCATGGACCATACCCATCATGTTTGCGCGGCTCAGGTGCCCAGTTCGGCCGAGGTGACAGTGCCGCCGGATTTAGCGGAGTTCGCGGACGTGTTTAGCGAGCAGGAGGCGGATCAACTGCCACCGCACCGGCCTTACGACTGTCCCATTGACCTGGTACCTGATGCGAAACTCCCGACGGGCCGCCTATACTCCATGTCTGAACCGGAGTTGGCCGCATTGTGGGACTTCCTTGACAAGAACCTGGCCCGGGGTTTTATCCGGCCTTCATCTTCGCCCTTGTCTGCCCCGGTTTTGTTCGTCAAAAAGAAGACCGGGGATCTAAGACTTTGTTGCGATTACCGGCGCTTGAACGCCATCACGATCCGTAATCGCTACCCGTTGCCTCTGATTCCCGAGTTGTTGGAGCGGCTCCGGGAGGCCGTGGTGTTTACAAAACTGGACTTACGTGGAGCTTACAATCTGGTTCGAGTCAGGGCGGGGGACAAATGGAAGACAGCTTTTGGCACCCGATACGGACATTTTGAGTATACGGTCATGCCGTTCGGGTTGACCAATGCCCCAGCTGTCTTCCAACATTTTATGAACGATATCTTTCGGGACCTTTTGGATCAGTTTGTCGTCATCTACCTGGACGACATCTTGATCTACTCTACGTCTCGGAAGGATCATCAACAGCATTTGCGTCAGGTCTTGCAGTGCCTTCGAAAGCATCGCTTGTTTGCCAAGCTGGAGAAGTGTCAGTTCTGGCAGACCACCATCGAGTTCCTGGGGCACCGTATATCCCCTGAAGGAATTGCGATGGAGCCAGGCAAGGTGGAGGCATTACGAAGTTGGCAATCTCCTCGACGGATGAAAGACGTTCAGAGACTCCTCGGGTTTGCCAACTACTACCGGTCCTTCATCCCCGGCTTTGCTTTCTTGACCGCGCCCCTCACTCGGCTCCTGCAAAAGAAAGTGCCGTTTCACTGGGGGTCCACGGAACAACAAGCGTTCGTGGCCTTGAAGCGCGCTTTTACAAAGGAGCCAATCTTGAAACACCCTGATCCCCATCGCCCCTTTGTAGTCGAGGCGGATGCGTCCGACATCGCGGTGGGGGCGGTGTTATTGCAGGCTCACCCCCCTGATGGCACCCTTTTCCCTTGCGCCTATTACTCTCGGAAACTCAATCCTTCTGAGCGCAATTATACCATCTGGGAGAAGGAGTTGCTGGCTATCAAGGCGGCGTTCGAAGCCTGGCGACATCACCTGGAGGGGGCCAGGCATCAGGTCGAAGTCCGGACAGACCATCGGAATCTGGAGTTTTTGACAACAGCGCGGAAGCTCAATCAGTGCCAGATCCGGTGGTCTCTGTTTTTTGCCCGGTTCCACTTCAAGGTCACGTATATCCCCAGTGCCTTGAACCAGAGGGCGGATGCCCTGTCTAGAAAGCCGGAGTACTCAGACCCTGCTGACTCACTGCCCCACGGACGGTCCTACCCGTCGAGTCCTTCGCTGCAATCCAGGAACCCGTGGATTTACGGTCGTTGATACGGAATGCGCAGCGAAACGACGAGTGGGTGGAACAACGGCGGGCAGAGGTAGGGCCGACATCCCCGTGGACCTTTGACGAGGACCTTTTGAGGTATCGGGATCGGCTCTACGTGCCTGCAGGACCGCTCCGTGGATTGGTTCTCTCCCAATGTCATGACACTCCGGCAGCGGGACACTTTGGCCTGTTCAAAACTTTGCACCTGGTTTCCCGTACGTTTTGGTGGCCTCGCCTGCGACACGACGTGCAGACGTACGTCACGTCATGTGTGCAGTGTCGACAGGTCAAATCAGCGACGGGAGCTCCTCCAGGCTTGCTACAGCCATTGCCGACCCCGGACAGACCCTGGGGAGCCGTGTCCATGGACTTCTTGACAGAACTGCCTCCGTCGTCCGGTTTCACTACGGTCCTAGTGGTGGTGGACATGCTCACCAAGATGGCGCATTTCATCCCCTGCCGGAGATTGCCGACAGCCCGTGCCACCGCCCGCATGTTCATCCAGCACGTGTTCCGGCTGCACGGCCTACCTGACCGGGTCGTCTCCGATCGTGGTACACAATTCACGGCCCAGTTCTGGAAAGGGCTGATGGCCGCTCTTGACGTTCAAGTTTGTCTGTCCTCGGTGCACCATCCCGAAACCGATGGAGGGACGGAGAAGGTGATTGGGATTCTGGAACAATATCTGTGCTGCTTCGTGAACCAGCAGCAGAACAATTGGGCGGAGTACCTCGCCGTGGCGGAGTTTGCGTTCAACAACTCGCAGCACTCCTCCACACGGACGACGCCTTTCATGGCGGGTACCACCCTCGTTTTTTCCCTCTCACCCCCGTGGACTCTCCGGTCCCCGCAGCGCAGGATTTCCTCTCTGAGCTTCAGGCGGTTCACCAGATGGTGCGCTGCTACTTGAATCAGGCGAAGGAGGATTACAAGTGGGTGGCGGACAGGTCTCGCCGTGCGGTGCCGGAATTGGCCACCGGTATCTGGGGCCGTTCCCTGTGGAGGCCGTTATCAATCCGGTGGCCTATCGCCTGACCCTCCCGCGCTCAATGCGAGTACACCCGGTGTTCCATCGCTCGCTCCTGATCCCTGAGCGGTCGGATTGTCCTCTCCGACGTCCCTCTTCACCCCTGCCGTCGTCGCCTGAGGTGCACGCACGGCCATCGCACAGAGTGACCTGGATCCGTGACTCGAGATGGCTCAAGGGTCGGTTCCAGTATTTGGTCGACTGGGCGGATGAGGACTCGGACGGGGGGTCCTGGACCGATGCGACGGCTGTGCATGCTCCAGCTTTGGTGCGGGCCTATCATGGACAATTTCCCTCTCGACCGCATCCCGAGCGTCAGGCCCGGGGGAAGGGCCCTGCGGTGAGGGATAGTGTTGTGGCTCAGCTGGTGCCGCTGTCACCAGACTCCAAGAGTGAGACTCCATACGAGTCAGCTCCAGAGGAGAGGTGCGATCCTGGACAGGATTCGGAGGCTGAGCAGGAATCTGAGAGTCTGGTCGGCCACCAGGTGGCGTCAGAGGCATGGAGCAGCGGTGAGAGCGAGAGGAGGAGGACTCCCGATGCCCTGCCTTGGAGCAGCGGAGAGGATAGTGACTCAGGACTTAGTAGGGCGTTTCGAGATGCCCGTTTCCGGCGCGCCCACAAACGCATGGAGCGTGGGCGTAATTATAGGCAGTAAAGAGCTCTCAGGTGCTGTTTGGGAGACGCCCTTTTTAGGTTATAAAAGGGTTGACTCTGGAGAGGCTCGGCGTAGCAATCAACAAAGGACTTTGGACAGCAACTCTAGTCTGGGATCCTGGCAAGCTGGATTGCTGCTTTTGTGTGTGCTGTCTTTGTGAGTTCTGTCTTGGTGGCTTGCTGCCACAAAGCCTCTTGTCTGTTGGTGTAATAAACCTTGTTCCCTTGTACTGTTCCGGAGTGTGTGTGCTGTGTGGGCAACGGAGGAAGGGGGGTCAGAACACCAGTGGCTTGCCCTTTCAGTGTTGATGGGAGTGGTCTTGATGGTTCTTTGGGAGGACTGTTGTTTACTGTTATCTTGTTTGGTAGTTTCTTGATTGGAATATTGTTTACTTCTTGATAGTTGGTCTAATATTAATCTTGGTGTTAACCTCTGCTCATCTGGGTGATTACTGGTAAAGGTGTCAAGAATCACTCCCACCAACACTGACAGGGCAAGCCACTAGTATATAAAATGAGAACAAACTCCACTCCCTACTAATACTGATGTTGCCTTGTTTGGTTATGAAATGTCTGCAAGAAAACAACTAAGTACCAACGGTCCCCAAAGTTCAATCCTGAGATAGAAATATTATCTTGTAGCAGTACAAGACAGAGTGCTTAGAAGATAGCTCATCATCATGATCTATTGATATTGTAGATCTCTGTCAGATATCTATTTCAGAATGTTACATTTCTAGAATTTTGATTAACAATATCATTTTTTTTCTTAGGAATTATTGGAATTGTTTTTCTTAAAAGAACTAATGGGTCATTTTATCTTTGCTACTGAAAGCCAGTTCCTTGGCTCAGAATGATGCCTCGTTCTTAAATTCCAAGTATACATTTAATTGTAAGAGTTTCACCAGAGTTATAGCTTTTAGGTTTTCATATTAAAACTATCTAGCAGAAATATAGGTAGGAGGTTTACTTCAAGACAAGCAAACTATCAAAGATTTTTAAAAGCCTGCATTGGTTGATTACACAAAAGGCAAGCAAGTACAAACCTTGATGCAACCTAAAAATGAAACTTACGGAATGTGCAGGAAACAAATTATGAATATTGAAATAAAGTAATAAGAGCAAAAATAGAAAGACTTGATATTTTTCTGTTTAAGAGCAAGCTATGGTATTTAAACTAATGCAATCAAGACCAGAATTGAAAAGTTTCAAATGATTCAATGTTTGTGCAAAGAGGCAAAAACAGTAGATCATATATTTAGCTTGTGCAAGAAGATGGTACAAATTGATTATGAATAACGACATAACACAGCCATCAAAATGATTCATTGGAACATCTATAAAATTTATCATGTGCCAATAATGAAAAGTTGATGGGAATGAAGAGTTGAAAAAATAGTTTAAAAATATTATGGGATTTCCAAATACAAACAGGTAAAGTCTTGGCTCATAACACATCAAATATAATTGTGGTTGAAAAGTAGGAAGTATGGATAATTTATATGACGATACCAGGGGATAGTAGAATAGAAGACAAAGAATTGGAGAATATCACAAAGTATCAAGATCTGAAAATCAAAATTGAAAGATTATTGCATAAGCCAACCATTACTGCTGCAATCAATACTGTGATTATTAGCACAATGGGTGGCATACCAAATATTTATCCAGGCAGTCTCTGAGACTCAGACATGATTGAATGGGGAAAAAATATTTATTAATTTTTTGGAGAAAGTACAAAACTACATAAATACGATTGTGCTGAGATTTTTAGAGGATAATATTCTGTTAACAAACGAAACTACTACAAATTCTACTACATGGAATTTGACAGCTGGACAATATTAATGAATTTTCTGTGTCCTTGCTATGGGCAAAAGATTGATATTGCAGCATTGGAAAGATACATATATCTATCTTTGTATGACTCTTTTCACTCAATGCATTGAAGATCTGATTACACTTGTCACCTATGAACCAATTGCCAATAGATATTGATTTTGTATGGACAAGTATAATGAAATATGAAACTCATTTATACAAAATAGAGTAGGTTAAAGATTATAGGTATCTCTCTCTCTCTCTCTCTCTCTCTGTGTGTGTGTGTGTGTGTGTGTGTGTCTGTCTGTCTGTCTGTCTGTCTGTCTCTGTCTCTGTCTCTGTCTCTTTCTCTCTCTCATTATGTACATATAATTTTATTGTTTTTGCATTAGATAAGTATTTACAGATTTATAACTGCTAAGAATTATAGTGAAAACTTGGTTTCTTTTCCTTCTTTTTTTATTTTGTTTTCAAAATGAGCAAATTCAGCATTTTTATATGTTGGGTTATTTTGAGGACGTATGTATTTGCATTGTAATTATTTTAGTATTTTGTTACCTTTTTTGTGTGTGATTGTTTTAAAAGCAATGAAAATAAATAATAAAAAGATAACATTCACCATCAGCAATATCTCTGGATTTCAAGTCTGGAAGCATTTGAAGTCAATCTACAGGCTAGAAATTTTGCTCATTTGGAGTGCTGCAGTCCCATGCTGTAGTCATGTTATTTGACACCATGGGTGGTAAATTAATACAATTTATTAGCCACTGATGACATATCAATGGAATATGTGCCAATGTGTGAAAAAACAGAATAATTAGAAACTTCTTTATTTTGTTTAGAATACCATGGATCTGTTTTCATATCTTTTTTCCCTAATGCTCCTGAGTGTTATTATTCTCAGTAGCATAGCGTCTCAATTTTCATTTGAAAAGAATATCAATGTTACATTCAATTGGCACGCAAATGGGTGCTTCAAGATAGGAACAATGTAATGTAGAATGTGGAAGAATTTTGGGAGATTTGAATGTCTCTGTTTACATTTCTTTTACAGAAACTTTCCTTTGTATAGCTTCTCAACATAGAAACCTCTTGGACTTTGCTTACTTTCTTTTTTCTTTTTGCAAACCAACAAGCAGATGCATATTTTGCATAAAACATAGGTTTTTTTAAAAAAAAAATCAACTCTCTATTTATATAGATGGTGGCACTTAGCATGTTATATTTTGTGAAGAGAGGAATATGGGATTTTTATTCTCAATTTCCTGTGATGGCAAGTGAGGCAGGGCATTGAGTGAACAATATTCCCTATTGATAAACTGAAGGATGAGCAATGGTTGAGTCATGATATTCCCTACATTTGCATTTCAAAATCAGCCACAAGACAAATGTGGGCCAGATTCAGATGGCTTTGTCACATACTAGGGAACAGAAACCCTCTTGGTAAAATTGTTTTCAAAGTTTTGGTGTTTAATCTGTTACCCAAACTTGCAATTATGTTCTTGCAAACAGGCATGTCAAGTTAAGATATGACAAAAACAAAATGACAGTGGGATCAAAGTAATAATTTAAAACATGCCTCTACTTGTTTAATTACAGCTGACATTAAAGTTCAAATTTTATGGGAACTATATGAACATTAATAACTGTAGGGATTTTCTCTGCACTAGATGTCTTTTATTGTAATAAAACATTTAGAGCAGCTACACAATTATATTAAAAAGAATATTAATTGTAAGCAATAAGATTTTATGGCAGAAAGTGAAGAGGAACTAAAGAGCCTCTTGATGCATGTGAAGGAGAGTGCAAATGTTGGTTTGAAACTCAACATTAAGAAAACCAAGATCATGGCATCCAGCACTCTCAATTCCTGTCAAATAGATGGGGAAGAAATGGAGGTAGTGACAGATTTTATTTTCCTGGGCTCCAGGATCACTGCAGATGGGGACTGCAGCCAAGAAATTAAAAGATGCCTGCTCCTGGGGAGGAAATCTATGGCAAATCTAGACAGCATACTAAAAAGCAGAGGCATCACCCTGCCAAAAAAAATGTGTATAGTCAAGGTTATGGTTTTCCCAGTTGCAATGTATGGCTGTGAAATTTGGACCACAAGAAAGGCTGAGCGTCAAAGAATTGAGTCCTTTGAACTATGGTGCTGGAAAAGACTCCTGTGAGTCCCTTGGACTGCAAAGCTATCAACTGGTCAGTCCTAGAGGAGATCAACCCTGGCTGCTCTTTAGAAGGCCAGATCCTGAAGATGAAACTCAAATATTTTGGCTTCCTAATGAGAAGGAAGGAATCACTGGAGTACCTAATGCTGGGAAAGGTTGAGGTCAAAAGAAGAATGGGACGACAGAGAATGAGGTGGCTGGATGGAGTCACTGAAGCTGTAGGCGTGAACTTAAATGGATTCCAGAGGATGGTAGAGGACAGGAAGGCCTGGAGGAGCATTGTCCATGGGGTCGTGATGGGTCGGACATGACTTTGCAACTAACAACAAGATTTTATAGTATTATATTCTAAATCTTGAAGGCTATAGTGATTTTTAAACATTTTTTGCCATTATTATGATATTAAAGTAGAGGATATAGAAGAACAACAGATTTTATTGTGCAAAATAGATTGAAACTGCTTTGAGTGTGGATTTGGAGTTTTTTAAAAATGCTAGATTACAAAAATGATATTGGCAAAGATGTTGTGGATCTCTGAAAATGGGTTCAAAAATGCAATAATATAAGAGTTAAATGGAAAACAATGCCAAAATGGATTTACAAATGAAACCAGTTTCTATCTTAAAAATTAAAGGGACATAGAAATAATAAATCAGAAGAGTATCTTTGAAAGCCTTCTTACTTAAGGTTTACAAAAGAAATGGGTGAATCAAGGAAACTGTTTCCAAGAAGTAACAAAGAGAAATTATTCAACCTGTTCCAGGAAGAAGATGAAGAAAATATGATGTCAACTTATGGGGCACTACTTGATGGGACTAAAGGTCAGGTTTTTAAAAATCTATTTATATATAATGGTGCACTTTGGTGGTGCAGTAGTTAGAGTTCTTTTTACTACTGTTTTCACTTCTTCTTTTCTGTACTTTTTATCTTAGTATTTTAATAGAATTATTAAAGAATGTTCAAAGATCACAATCATAGGATAATATAAAATCTAAGAAGCAGTTGATGAAACAAGCATAACAAATAAAAGCTCAAACTAAAAACTATAGGCCTTGATTCATATTCTGGAGGTTGGTTGTACTTTCTATGAAAATAACAGCACTGATCCATTATTATTTATTCATTAGCTATTTATGTCAGTTGAGGTGTCCCACCAAATTATCTGCTTACTCCTTAATTCTCATGACCATTTGTTTAATGGAATAGTAGCTTTAATACGTTTTGTAATCTTTCTGCATTATTTATTGACTTGATAGCTTTGTATCGTTCAACAGTTGCACCTGTTCCTAGTTTGGGATGCTCTGCTTATGCCCAGGACACCTCCCAGATGGTCTGTTCAAATGCACTTTATGTGGGATTAGACTCTCTCTGTAAGTTTCAGATGATGAAGAATGCAGAAGAATGGACACACGTAACCCCTCTGCTGTGAGGACTGTGCTGGTTGCCAATTTATTTCTGGGTCAAATTCATGGTGCTGGTTTTGACTGTTTTTCCTTTAATAATTCTTCACTAAGCAATAGTTCTAAAGCAGTATTGTAATATTGGATTTAATTTCCTAGTCCTAAAATATGTGCCAATGAATTGTAAACTGTTCTTTTAAATTTGGAAACAGAGCCTACACAGCATAAAATTAGGTGTGGTTCACAATTTCAGATATTTTTTTTTAAAAAAATCTATATATCTCGAGATTTCATTCATGTTTTCCTCTGGAAATTTCTTTTTGCAAGTAGCAAGAAAAGAGGTTATGATTAATGTTTTTCTTCATTTCCCTCTCTTTTACAATGGAGTGTGGGTTATTATAACAGGATTTTATGCATGTAAGTTTAGTGTGATTCTTGTTGGAGACCTATAAAAGAATTCAATCTCTTGATGCAGATGGTATGTTAGAATCAAGAGTACAAACAAACAGTCCTCTGGTGTTCTGCCAGGCTTTGTAAGGAAACATTTCATGCTGTGAAACTATCTATTAATAATGTAGATGCTTATCAGCCAGATACCAAGTGTATGATATATAAAAGGGTGCCAATTCAACATTGTAGTGATAGATCATGTTAGGTAAGGGAGAAAAACAGTTCTGTACAGCACATAAAAATAGGGGTGAGAACTTCATTTACTCTTCTGGGATGAGAACTTCATTTATTCTTCTCTTTTCTAAGGAGAATTTTTGAATGTTGATTCCTGAGAACTTTCTGGCCAGTCCCTGCAGTTTCTCTACAAGATTTCAGAACCACTTTCCCATTGCCTCCTTCCTAAGACTGAAAGAGTGTGACTGATCTAAAAACATCCAGCTGACTTTATGCTTAAGGTGGGAACATAAGTCATGGTCTTCTGGTTTCTAGTCTTGTGTAATACCTGGAAAGCCATAATTTGGGAACAAGCATGGGATTGAAGCTCTACCAGAAGAAAAAGGAAAGTCACCACATTATATCTTAGGGCAGGCAGCTCTTTGAACTTTTGTTCATATTTTGTTCATATTGTTGCAGTAACACACCTGGTTAACCAAGTAGAGATTATTACTATTCATATCAATTAAACTAAAGTAGGCTGAATATTTCCTTCACTCTTTAATTATTCTACATGAATTTGATCTATGGAAAAAGTTTGCTTTGAATAATAAGATACATTTGAGATGCAGACAACACAGATGCATCCACAATAGCCTATGCAACTTCAACAGTGAAGGGACACAGGGCAGAAAACATCGTGTAGCCAAGAAGGCTCCACATAGATTTGCACTACTCAGGTGATCCCGAGGACACAGATTAACCTTCAAGTGGCCTCAACAACTCTCTAAAAGGATGCAAATGACCAGCTGTCTGCAAGGAACATAAATCCTTCCATTCCCCACCATCCAGTCAGAGCTGAAGAAGCTTCTTGGAGGAGAATTGAAACTTCTTCAAAGAAAAACAAGAAAGTCCAGTTGCCTCCTAAAAAAGCACCTTTGGGACTGGTCTATTTAGTTTTTGAAACAGATAACAAAGCTTCCTTTCTGTTAGGTTGATGACATTCATCTAGGCTTAATGGATAGTTCTACTGGCAGGAGCAGTTTAAGATCAGGTTTAAAAATGAAAAAGGATAAAGTTTAATTCTGATTCATGTGCGGAAAATACACAACAGCAGAAACCCCTTCCAAATGTGTGCTTATTGCAATAGAATTAGCAATCTAGACTGAAATATCTAGCAGTTATAGCAAAACTATAGTTAAGTGCAGTAGTGGTTGCCCATCAGGAGATATGAACCACTTAAAAAGAAACTCTAACAGAACAATCACTTGTAAGAATATATAAAGAGAAAATTTACTAATTTAAAAAGAGAAAGGGAAAGAATAGAGGGAAAATTGCATAGGAGACAATATTCCATGCCAAATTGCAACTGCCTGAAAATAACAGATCTTACTTCATAGCAAACTTGTAATTGCCCAAAACTACAAAGAAAAGGCAATACAGATAATGTTCATTTAAGGTTTTAGAGATCCAGTTCAAATTGTCAGTAAATTGGCCGTTCTTGCCTAAGTTGATCTTGATGTACCCATTGGGATGGATGGATGGGTACACTTTAGAGAATTGCAAAATGAACAAATTCACCTTCTTTGAATTCTTCACATGAGGACCCAACCACAGCCATTCTTGTAGTTCCTATTCTTTTTTGTATGGTACTACCTTTCCAGAAGGGACATGGCAGCTCAGTGGCTAAGATGCTGAGCTTGTCAATCAAAAGGTCGGGAGTTTGGTGGTTTGAATCCCTAGTACTGCATTATGGAGTGATCTCTCATTACTTGTCCCAGCTTCTGCCAACCTAGCAGTTTGAAAGCATGTAAAAATGCAGGTAGAAAAATAGGAACCACCTTTGGTGGGAAGATAACAGTGTTTTGTGCGCCTTCAGCATTTAGTCATGGTGGCCACATGACCATGGAGATGTCTTCAGATAGCGCTGGCTCTTCGTCTTTGAAACGGAAATGAGCACCACCCCCTAGAGTTGGGAATGACTAGCACATATGTGCGAGGGGAACCTTTAGCTTTACTTTTTACTTTTCCAGATGGCCTGACTCTTGAAATTCTTAATGTAATTTAAAATAAATTTCAAATTTATTGAACTGTACTGACAAAGAAATATAAGACAAAGAAGCAAACTGTTGTAGAAGCGCATGACTGTTTTTGAGCAGGTAGAGAAGAGTATTGGTCTATGAAAGATAGAATGTGCATATGACTGCACTGCATATCCACTATTTAGTACCTCTGCATGTAACAAAGCTGGGAATCACAGGACTAGATGAGGTTGTACTACAAATAAAGCTCCTGTTATGGAATTCTTTAATTATTTAGTTTAATACTTGAGTGCTCTGCATCCTGACACTATTCCTACCTTTGCTGGACTGCATTCTACCTTTCTTGCTGGACACCATTTTTCACCACTTATAGTACGTATATTATCATGTGCAGAAGTAAGAATGGACAATCTAAAATGCACTTTCTTTAAGCATTGAAAAAAATCCCTTCCTTAACAAGCAAGCACTGGAGCTTTGATATCCAAGAGAAAAGGAGATTTCTATTCTCACTTTGACGGAAACTAGATTTTGATGAAAGCACAGCTGCTAAATTCAAACACGTTGATTTTTTGGCTGCATTCATTCAGAAGACAGGAAGAGGACAGTGCTTTTGACATACATGAGCTACTTTGATTCCCTGCATATTCACCCATGAGACACATCCTCTGGATATATTACTCGTGTGCTAGGTTTCATGATGTAATGCCAGCTTATTTTTACAGATTTTTCCCTGTTCTGCTGCCTGATATTTTTATTTGCCAGGAAGAAAATCCCTATGGATTGGTGAGCAATGAGAGAGTCTTCAAAGGACATATAATTTTCAGTTTTCAAAAAGATCCTTAAAAACTTATAATTTAAAACGGTACTTAATGGCTGTGTCTGCCGAATATGTTGCCATTAATTTATTCTAAGAATGAATTCTAAAATCTATGATTATCTAGTTATCTGCCTTGAGTGGGCAGAGTTCAGAAAGGTGGCTTAAAAGGTAATTTAAATTTTGTTTAAAGAGGGTAAATAGAATTGTGCTGGGATTTGCCCAAGATATTTTTGATCGAATAAAAACCCCAAAGCTAATATGTATGTGTGAAAATAAGATTTGGCAACTGGTACAGCACAAAGCCTTTTGACTGCAGCTGCTCAGAGAATGACCTATATTAAGAATTGTAAGTGCTGCCATGAAACAATTTAGTGTACAGTAGAAGAAAATTACCTGCAGGGGCTAATGCCTAGTAATGCTTATTTTTCACATAAAATAGAAGTCACATAATCTATGGGTGCTTTGTGCAGTGAGTTCCAACTCTATGATTATATTTGATCAATCATGAGACCTTCTCTAGCTTGAAAATGAATTTTGTGCCTCTAAAATATCTTTTTGGTAGAGTACCCTAATCATGATAATGATAGCAAAGGACTTTTTCTAATTCATTGCTAGAATTAGTCCAGTGTTTCCATTTGTTTCATTCCATTAACAGGGCAGCTTTTCTAAGCCATAAAAAGATGATGGAGTCGCCCAGACTTCTGAAGCAGAGCCATATCTTTTTTTGCAGCCCAAAGCTTACTGTCAGCCTTTGCGTCTTATGCCTCAAGTCTAAAATAGAAGTGGGGAACTATGGCCCTCTTTATAACTTGTGGACTTCAACAGCCAGAATTCCTGAGCCAACATGGTCCATCATTCCCCACCCTTGCTCTAAAACTTGGATAGGACCAGGATACATTTTTAATTTTAATTTAGTTTCACTTAAATGTAATTAAAATGGTTTAATACAGCAACTCCAATTATTTCTTCTATATTTCTTCTAATAGTTCTCTCCTCTACTGCCTTGAAAATGATAAGTTGCCCACATCCCCAATTCTTAGATTGGTTTTAGGTAGCCCATACCTTTTTGGGGTCTTGCTCTCAAGACATTTAAAGATAAAGTAAGAGTGTTCAGTTCCCCACATTAGATTTCTTTTGTTTTACAGCTTCCCTGTTAGCCTCCTTTATAATTTCAGTTTTTTATTTATTTAAAAACATCTGAAGGGAGAAGAATACAGGTTCTGTCCCTCCTCCAAGCTCTTAAAAGGGTTTGGCTGCCAGAGAATGGGATAGCTGTTAATATGCCAGAATGCTGGTGGCCCACAGAGCCATACCTAAAGCTGTGGGATGACTCCTATTGTTTGCTATTTCATTAAGCAATTGCCCCTGTGCCTTTTTGAATGATGAGAAACAAACTTCTGAGCAGCAAATGAACTGCTTTGTTTTAACAAGAAAGGCAACCAAAATTGCATGCTAATTTCTCTCTTCATTCAGTTAAAAAAAAGCAGTAGAGAGTATTGAGCCAAAATGAAACTGAATAATTGTGCCATGATCTTGCATATTAAGTGAAACTTAGGAAAATAGTCTCAGCAATAGTTATTTGCTCCCTATCATCTCTGCTGGTAAAAGCTAACAAGATCTAGCTGAGCTTCCTGGAGGCCAAAGAACTTTTAAATGCACACTAAGAATCAACTGGGAAGAATATTTCCAAAAGTTGTAGACTCAAAGATTAAGCCCTCACCTCAGTAATGAACTGGACTCCAAGCAACACATTTGTGAAAGGGAAATAAAGAGAGATGCAAACATATTATGCAGTCGCCTAGTTTTTCAGAGCATTGGCCTATCCTAGCTGCCTCATTTTGAGGGGGACTTAGACCAGGCTTTGTTGACTAAATGCCCAATGTGAGAATGGATGAAATATTGAAAGCCCTGATCTCTGGATTTCCAATGAACATGGCCAACTGACCATTCTAGGGAGAGTTTCCTCCAGAATAAAGTCCCAAATGTGCTTTTTCAAGAGGCAACTGGATTTTCTGTTTTTTCTTTGAAAACGTTTTACTTCTCATCCAAGAAGCTTCTTCAGCTCTGACCAGATGGTGAGAGTCAGAGAAGAAGGTTCTCTGAGAAGAACCTCATCCAAGAAGCTTCTCCAGTCAGAAGCTTCTTGGATAAGAAGCAAAACATCTTCAAAGAAAAACCAGAAAGTCCAGTTGAAAAAAAAAACACCCATGAGACAACCATGACCTGGATGACTGAGAATCTTCGTAGGTTTTATAAAAACAAAGGATCGTTTTTATGACTTTCTTGGGCTAGGGAATGTCCTAAAATCACAAGATTGTCCCTACAGCTGTGGTCTATAGGAAACCTCAGGAGCTGTGCTTTGAAGCAGCTGATGAACCATTCAGCAGGAGGGGGTGGGGGAGACAAAGACTGAAATCACTTCACTATTGAAAAATCAGCCATTTTGGATTTTTTTTTTCATATGAAAGTCTGGATCTTGCACACAGTTCTTAGTAATAAAGCAGCAAATAATAGACAGATGGTATGGCAGTGCACTTTCCCCCTTAGATATCAAGATACTTTGTGCCATTCTTGAAAATGGAATACAGATACTCAGCGTAAGTCCCAAATTCACACAAATCTCTGAAGCTTCCTGAGATGAGTTATTCAAGACTAGGAATCTTGTTCATCAGATGCAGGCAGCCTATTTTGCTATCTATAATCTCATATTTTTCCCTTGTCATTCATCTGTTCCTTAATACTAAATACACACATATAAACAATATCTTGCAGGAAATGATGGAGCTGAACCCCAGTTAAAAGTATGTATAATGAACCTGGTCTACCACTATGTAGTGAATCCTTAAAGATGGAACAGCTAGTATGTGATTCATTTGGATAGAAAGCATTCATCTGAAGTTTCCTTTAAAAAAGTTAACCTAGCAATTAAAAGCTGATCAAATCAGTGAGAACTCCTGAAACCTTAAGTTAAACAGCACATTTCATCTCAGGCTATAGTAACCTGTAGATGAGACATTGAGGTTAGGTGTGAAATCAGTCCAGCTACTCAGCCTGGGTCTAGTAAGTCAGAAACAACCTGAGCCTCTGAAGACAGTATTTCTGCTTAGTGATGCAAACACCCAATAGTAATTCAGTTAGTCAGAAGCCACAGGCAGAAATCAACTCTTGGCCAATTCTATTTATTTCTTTTTGCTTATATGCATGGGAAGCTAACGTTGATAGGCTATTTTTATTTTCCATTTTACTTTTATATAGACACTCATTTTATAAGTGTCAAGTGGCATTTCACTTCCCGGATTCATGTAGCAAAAAATTCTGAGGAAAAGTTCTGTTTTTCCTTTTACTACATCCATCATATTTCCAATTCTTTTGCTATCATCATAAGAATCTCAGGTTTAAATGACAAAAATCTTACCGTTCCTTTTCACAGGCAATGTTCAGTAACACTGTTCTTTTATTTAAGGCTACTATATGACAAATCTGTCAATTTAGAGCTAAGTGTTATAATCAGCACATTCTTTCAAAAAACACATTAGACACTGTATAATCTATATCAAATCACCAATCTATCATTGCATTACTTAAAATATGCCACAAAGGACAATGCCATTAAGGGCTACTTGAGTTATCTGGGTAAGGTAATGTGCATATAATTTGTGTGTCTGTATTTTACACACAAAAAAAAAATGAATGTACTTCAAATTTTATGGACTTCCCAAATTTGTTCTGCTAAAATATATGAATCTGCATATTATAGTTTCCTGTATATTGAGGCAGAGAAAGAACAGTTGGAAGATTCAGACAATCAGTTTTTCAGTTATCTGAAATTGGCAGTAAGCCATCCTTTTTCTGTGCCTTCTCCAATTGCCTCCCCCAAAAGCATATTGCGTCAGTATGATTATTCTTTTAAATATAGAGCTATAGTGTTTAATTATCTTTTTGTAAAGTTATTACAGCAGTTTCAGATGCTGTTTGCATGTTATCTAACTGGGAAATGTTGCTATTGTATTAGTACCAGCTGTAATTGTATCAACAGATGTTTGAAACAGTCTCTTGGGAGGGACAACCACAAGGAACCTTCCTCCCCTCTCAAGAGGCATCATCTCAAGAGACAACATGCACAGAAAGAAATAGTGCCCAACATTTCAGTTACATATATTTATTAATCACATTTTGAATACACTTGTCCTTCACCCAGAACAGCCAGAAAACCTTTGGAAGGGCTTAGACAAACACCTTCCTAATTCACTGAACTATAAGGAGGAGGAGGAGGATGTTACATATATTTATTAATCACATTTTGAATACACTTGTCCTTCACCCAGAACAGCCAGAAAACCTTTGGAAGGGCTTAGACAAACACCTTCCTAATTCACTGAACTATAAGGAGGAGGAGGAGGAGGAGGAGGAGGAGGAGGAGGAGGAGGAGGAGGAGGAGGAGGAGGAGGAGGAGGAGGAGGAGGAGGAGGAGGAGGAGGAGGTGGTGGTACAGCATAATCAGATATGCAAAATGTTGTTATTATAGCTAATCTCAATAAAAAAAAATTCATCCTTACTGTGGAGTTGATTTCATGGTCTGGATGGAAGAGGAGGAGGAGGAGGAAGAAGAAGAAGAGGAGGAGGAGGAATCTAAGATACAAAGACAATAGGGGAGAAAAGGGGCTCTTCTGATATGTATGGTATCTTATTCTCTAGTGATGTGAGACTGACTTCCAAGCTACTTGCTGCTACTACTATTTTGTGCCCTCATGCTGGCAATGAAAGCTGCCTACAACAACAGGGGTAGGAACTGATCAACATACTGAGCCTGGTCCAACACTTTCTTTCCAGCTCTAAGGAGGCACTTTACCAACACTACTTCTTCTCTGCCTTTCCCAAGAATCAAAGATCTGCAGATACCTTCCTACTTGCCTGCCTTTTAATCTTTGTTGTGACTCCCTGCTCATAACTTTCGTAAGAGTTATGGTCCATAGAGGACTAAAGGCTTCTTCATTTTAAATCTTCCTCCCACATAGCCAACTATAAGCTATTTCCAATTAAGCCAGTGAAAACAAAGATGACTCATGTTTTATCATTTCTAATTGAAACCAATCTAAATGAAAACACAGTAGAACGCAGCAAGATTAGATAAGATTTGCAACAAGGACATCTTTGTAAGATACATCCCTGTACCAGTGCAGGATCTTTAGATTGGTTTGCCCAGTTTGGCTTTATATACCTATATATTTACAAAGTCTTTAGCTTTTGTGTGGGGTGGGTGGGTGAGTTGGCGGGAAGATTATATGGAAAGTACAGCTCAAAATGCAGCAGTGTGAGCAGCAAGTGACACTTCTGATTATGCCTATGTGTCATCACTGCTCCTGGGTGCAATTCACAGTGCTGATTGTCACCTGTCAAGCTCTTCATGGCATAAGGTGTGGTTATCTGCAGGACTGCCTGTCTCTCATTGTTCCTGCCTAATCGGTATACATTCAATCAAAATGGCTGTGCTCCAGGTTTCCTCAATTAAATGTTGTCAACTTGAGAAGATGAAAAAACTGTGCCTTCTCTGTCACAGGCCCTACCTTCTGGAATAGCATCTCCCCAGAGATATGTGTGGGTGGTGCCCGATCTCCTGGAGTCCCTCAAAACGTTTGCACTGTCTCAATGGAAATAAAATTGGGAAGGCGTTCCAGCTATGTTTCATAAGTTTGGGATCTGCAGCAAATCAAATAATGAGTTTTTAATTCTGTTTGCCCTCTTGGATTTGAGACATTCTCAAATGCTTTACATTTATTTAGTATGAAGCTCCACACTGATTGGTTGAATATTTAGGGGAAAGTATTCCATCCTGGCAACCGTTTTTTTCCCTGTAGCACTGCTATGCTAGCATCAGCAGTGATCATGTTAATAAATGCATCTCAGTACATTGTATTTCTAGCACAATCAGCCAATGCATCCTGAAATACTTCTGAAAGAAGTGATAGAAAGTTACCGTTTACTCTCTCATTTGTGTTTATGGCAAGAGACTATGCCAATTCTGTATAATGCTGCATCATAGGAGAGGCAGCCACCTGGGAAGCCATTACTGGTTCCTTTCTTTTACTTTATAAAAGCATATTTTCAATTTTCAGCATGTACATACACAGCAGGGAAAGCTGTAAGTTTAAAATTTAAAAAGGCACAGCTCAGAGTAACATGGTGTAGAAGCGCTGTGAAAATTAGGCTGCCATATGCTTATTCAGTGCAAATATTTTATTCTACAGTTCAAAGATGAAAGAATATGGGGGAGAAATGTTGAAAAAATGGTTCTGTATCCTTTAGGAGAGGGCTGTCAAACTCCTGGCCGGCATCATGTGCTGGTCATGCCCCCCTCCAGTTTAGCGAAGGGGGAAAAAGTCCTGATACATCACATGACACCACTGTGAGTTTGTGAGTTCACCATCAAAGTGAGTTTGACACCCCTGCTTTAAGACATTAAATCTGATAAGAATATTTATTTCCCCAAATGGAACAAATATGGCTTAGTAGCCCAGTAAAACCATAAATTATCTATTTTTTAAGTCAAAAAAGTGATTGGGGGGGAGAGAAGTATAATAAAGGATGAGTGGCATGAGAAGGATGGATTGAGAAAAGTATTATGTGTGCACAAGCCAATCAGATAGTATTGTTTCAAGAATGAATTCCCATTGCAAACCATTTCTAAAATTGAATTTTTAATATGTTTTAGCAGTAAAATTAATGCGTACATTTATACTATTTGGGTGAGCGGTTAATCACCCAACAATCAAAGCTAAATAAATGAAATTGAAATAAATATTAATTATCACTAGCTGATTAATAGTGCTAGACAATTTCATACATTGGCCAAATACTAAAAAAAAAAGAGTTATCCTGAACAGAACAACAACAACAAGGCTTGTCACTTCTGTTAGCAAAGATCTGTAAATTATCCACTCTTTCTTTAGAGTTCTTAAATATTAATCTGAATTATTTGTCATTTGAGTCCCATGTATCCTCCTGCAAGCGCCCTGCCCCCACCGCTTTACTTTTTTGCCAGTTGTCTCCTTGACTACCTGGCCTTACCCTTCTTCCAGGGCCTCTGAGTAATGAAACAGCTTTTAACGCCACTCAAAGAAACAACTAATAACATGCCCTGATGGGACTTGACATTCCATCTGTTCTTGAGCAGGTTTAGATTAACCTAATGAGGGCAACACTGATTCACTGCGCTCCCTCTAGGATGCTCAGCAGCCTATATTTCAGCCGCCACATGATATACGAGAGCTGTAAAACATGATTATGGAAAAAGGAGACATGGTGTAGATTACATTAAGATTATCAGACAGGGATGAGACAGTTATTTCCTTTATATACCCCAGGTTCTGCTAACCAGGATTTCGCAGCCAAGATATGTTAAAAAAAAACAACCTTATTATGTTAAAATCCTAATGAAAATAGTGCTTTGTTTGGTGAAGTGGTTTAAATCAGCAGGCTAGAAACCAGAAGACCATGAGTTCTAATTTTGCCTTAGGCATGAAGCCTAAGCTAGGTGATCTTGAGCTAGTCAGGATCGCTTGGCCCTAGGAAGAAGGAAGTGTCAAATGGATGCTAAGGCTCAAGAAAGGCTCAAGAAAAAAAAGGGGAGTGGGCAGAGGAAAGGGGAAAGGGGAGGGAGACCGATAGAGAAGATAAACTTCATAGTTCTGAAGTGGAATGACCTAAATTCTAATTTTCCCTCTCTTGGATTGTTTTCTTATTCTTTTCAAAGGAAAGCCTTTAGGGAATTTTTGCAGGATGTTTGTGGAAGATTTTTTAAATTAACCAGAACAAATACAATTTCTCTACAGGGAAGAGGGCATGTATTTAAAGCTATTAAAATGATATTATTCCTGTTATATATATATATTATTTTGCCTTCACGTAATGGGGTGGCCTACTGTAGGGCATATTTCCTTTCAATATTTGGTTCCTTGGGGACTCCATTACTGTTCTTTTTTAGTCTCAATTAGGATAGAATGACTTTATTGGAAATAGTTCCATTTGGAACATAAAATAAATGTAATGTAATAAAGAGTACCCAGGAAATAAGACATAAGTTGCAAACTTTTATTCTAGTAGGGCAGAAGATAAGTTTAATGACTTTGTGATGTATATCTCTGAAAGAGTACAATTTTTAACACTTTCAAGCATGCATGTTTTGCTTGGAAGGAGGGGTAGAATCATTTTAGCAGGTCCCTTATACCTTCCCACATCTGTAGCATGCAGTGTCTAACATCATAAGAGGATTTGCTAAAAAGAGCTGTCACTGAAGGGAAATGTAACAAGAAGACAGCAGTCAATCATAAATCCAGAATTTCAAAGAAAAAGTTCATCAGTATTCAAAGATTAAAAATAACTTGCATTATTTTTAGAGAGCGAGAACAGTCCAAAATTCCTATCCATGCCCTCCAACTATCATTGGAGGGTTTGCTTCTAATGCCCTCATATCCCAATGTGCAATAGATGGTTATTTAGCAGGACATATTGCTAAAGAAACACTTCTCCAGAGAGGCCCAATTGATGCTTAATCCTTGATTTTTCTAATACCATATTCGGTACACACCAAATGTGCTTTTTTTCAAAAGGCAACTGAGTTTTCTTTGTTTTTGCTTGAAGATATTTCACTTCTCATCCAAGAACTGAATAAACTTCTTGGATGATAGGTGAAGCATCTTCAAACAAAAACAAAGAAAGTACAGTTGCCTTTTGAAAAAAAAAACACTTTTGAGGCAACCTGGAAGACTGAAAATCTCCATAGATATATACTCAGTATAGTATGTGTACATGTATCTAAGTATGTATGTATGCATGTATGTATGTATGTATGTATGTATGTATGTAGATAGTTAGGTAGGTATTTATTCATTAATCACTCAATAATCAATTTGATAAATTATCAAACTTGTATGCCACTCAACTCCCAACTACTCTGTATGACTTACTACAATCAAAATAATGAAATTACAGTTAGAGCGATTAAAAGGAAGGACAAAGATAAAAGATGGCAAGTACAACTTTGTCCTCCTCGCCAAATATCTGGGTGAAGAGCCAGATCCTCACAGCTCTTCTAAACAGCAGCTTAATGGGGCCCATCTGCCAAAGGGAAGGCATATTTCCAGAGTCCTGATAGATAGCACTGTTTAATTGAAGGAACTGGAGTGCAAGAACCCTGCAGGAATGAATTGACCAAGCAGATATTATGGAAACCAATAACAAGTAACCAGGCCCTATGCCATGTAGGATTTTATAGGTAATAACCAGCATTTTCAATTGCATCCAAAAGCAGACTGGCAACCAGGCCCCCCACCCCACCCCCAGTTATTTTAATGTTTCACAATTTAGTTGCTAGGTCATGTTTTAGTTATATTTTTTATTGTACATCTCCTTGAGGGTTATTATGGTAGTACAAAAACAATTACAATAGATTTAGCTGCCTTGCTACCAGATGTGGATTGTAACAATCCAGATACTTACTACACGGCAGGGAAGAGATACAGTATACTCCCCCTTTTTGCTATCATCTGATGGTCATCCCGGTATTTATTTGTTTGTTTGTTTGTTTGTTTATTTATTTATCAAATTTATATAGCAGCCCCAATCTTGTAGTACCACCTCACATCAGAGGTTTAATTATCTAAATCAGGAGTGTCAAATTGGTGGCCCACGGGCCAGATGCGTCACACATAGGCCACACCCACCCCAGCTCCGCGAAGGAGAAAAACATCATGATATGTCATGGGGCAGCAACCTGACGCCGCGAGTTTAGCACCCATGGTATAGTTTTTTGGTGAGAAAGGGGAGTTACATGCAGATGTTTTACTTGTCCCAAAGAACTGGAACAATTTGCTAGGATATCAAAATAGAACATCTAGGTAAGTTGTTTGTGTGCAGAAAAGCTAGGGGTCTCTGATGGGCATTCTCAATTATCAGTAATAACTTTTGAGACGTGTTTCATTTGTTTACTAACTGTTGGAGATACCTTTAACTACTATCTGGATAAATCTTGCTCAAACTGAGACTGGATAAATTTGCTGGGGATGATTCAATGTCAGTTTCGGCACTCTGTAGGAGTTAGTGCCCTAAAATGCCCCTTTCAATTCTATGATTCTGCCATAAAGACTCTATAAAGAGATCTTTGTATACAAGCATCTGATTTTGCATATTTAATTTTTCCACTAGTTCGGTTTTGTTGTAAAAAAAAGGTGATGATAGTAGTTAGTTTTGGATGTGTGATAGTGGCTCCAGAGTGCTTTTTAAAAGGACTTGAAAATGTTCTTTTTTAAAAAAAAAAGTCTGCTAGCAACATCTCATTAGCCAGAGGTGATAGCCTGTAATCATTTAACTCAGAGAGCAAATTGGGGCCTTGCAAATGTTAGATTGCAGCCTTTATTATCATTCATGATGTTTGATCTGATGGGTGTCATAATTTAGCAACTCATGAGTTTTCCCAGCCCTATTCATTCTGTGTACTATATTGATTAGAGTTCTGGATGTTAATCACATCTGTTAAACAAATTCATTTGCAGGTTGTTTGTTCTATTCTAGGTGCCTTCCATCTGATGATTTCCAGATAAATTTCAATTATAGCTCTCAGAATTCACAATTCATATGCCTGGCATCAAAGACTGACAAGCTTGTTTTCAAATCACTACCAATATGCTGTAAAAGGCTATCTTCTCTAGCAAATAAATTGATGAGCTGAAGATATAGAAGGATTTTTCTGATGTTGCCTTTCTGTAAAAGTCAACTGTAAAATAGATCAGTATGCTCCAAGCAAAAGTCTTTTCTTGACTTTTCTAAGGATAAGCTTTGTACTTCCATAAAAATCTCTGTCTTCTAAAATGAGATATTTGCATTTAATATATTAATATTTTCAATTTATGTATTTATGGTAGTTCCAAAATTACTTTGATTTAGCTATGAAAATGGAGAGGTCAGAACAGACATTAAGAAAATGTTTAATGCATAAGCCTTAATGCTACTCCAATTTTTAATCCCAATTGGATTCAACACCACATTACATTCGAATTAAATAAACCTATATAATATTGTGCTGTGGAAGGTTTTTTATTAGAAATCTCTAGACAACTTCTGCTTCACCTATATTTCCTGACAATATTCCCATTTTCTTTGAGAAATTATTTCCTTTTATGTAAAATATTTGAAAGCAATCCTATTACTTTTTTACTGGATATTTTGGTACAATGACATATTTACAAATCATGAAAAAAATGAATATTCATCCTGTTATTTTGTATGTCAATATATTCTAATCAGTAAGGCACTTACTGATTACTAATAAGTAATAAGTACTGATTACTACTAGTAAGGTACTAATTAGCTTACTGAGAACCAGTTTAGTTTAGTGGTTGAGACATCAGGCTAGAAACGGGTAGTTCTAGTCCTGATTTAGGCATGAAGCCATCTGGGTAACCTTAGGCTAATCATTTTCTCTCACCTTAGGAAGTAAGCAATGAAAAACCTTGCCAAGAAGACTGCCAAAGGCAGTCACCAGGAGTCAATAATTGAGACACACACACAGGGGTGGATTCCTGCTAGTTCTAACCTCTTCTATAGAAAAGGTTCCACAAATCTACAGTGCCATTTAGAACCAGTTCCAACTCCTGCCCGTCCGCATATCATCAATGAAGAGCGAGAGGAAGAATTCTGGGAGTTGAAGTCCACAAGTCTTAAAGCTGTCAAGTTTGAACACCCATGGGGTTTTTTTTCTAAAGCGTCAGGGGTGCAAGGGTCTTGTAACTTGACAGCTTTAAGACTTGCATGCTTCAAATGTCAGAGTTTCTGAGCCAACATTTTGGTTGCTAAGCAAGAGCGTTGTTAAGTGAGTTTCACCACATTTTACAAGTTGGCCATGCCCACCCAGTCACATGGCTGGCAAGCCACTCCCACCAAGTCATATGGCTGACAAGCCACTCCCACAAAGCAGGCCTACAGAAGAGGTTCTAAAAATTTTTGAAACCCACCACTGCACATACATAAATAAAAATAAAAGTGAATACATAATTTCATGATGAGTATTTTCACTTTAGCCATAGCTTATTAAGTTGATGTTTAGGCATGCAAACATTTCTGGCAGTGTGGTATTTATGTCCTTAGTTCTTTAAAACATACATTTTGCCTTTGGCAAATCAAGTTTTGCAGAAGAAGAGATTCTATTTAGTTCATGAGAAAACCTGAAAGCTAGCGTTGGATAAGGTTCCCCAATCAAAGCCCCATGAGTTATGTTAGATTTTTGTTCCCATAAGTCTCAGCCAATGCATAACAGCAAGACGGGCAACACAGTGAAAGGAGATAATTTGGCAGAAAGCAGGGGCATGAATCTTAAACAATATATATATTTGTGTGTGAGAGTGTAAAAGACTGTAGGCAATGTGTATATTCCAGCTGTGCTTTAGAGAAAATGTAATAAAACAACACCATGCAGGTGTGAACTGTCACATGGATCCCTGCAGTGCTGTTACAATTCAGTAAAATTACTGGGATAAGACACCAGTAATTTTCTTCTATGAAGTCATGGCATACTGTATAGCATGCCAAAACCCAAGCTGTCCCACCTTTCAAGTGATAAGGGAATGCAAAAAAAATTGGCCTAATGCCATTATTTACTTGTTTGGCAGAAATCCTCTGCTCGCAATGCTACTTGCATGTTTATATCATTTAAAGAAGTTGATATGCAGAGGAATGTTTTCACTTATTGCTTTCCTGAAGAATCCAAAATTGCAGTCCATATCTATTAAATTCAGTAAGGTAAGAATTCTACCACAATTAGTTTTCAGACGCTTTTGACACCACTGCTTATGGATTATTGATGGAATGACTCATTGGGTTGAGAATTGGGAAAAGAACAGCAAATGTAAAGAAAGGAAGGAAACAACAGGATAAAAGCCATAATTATTTATTAATTTTACGCTCCATCTTTTCTCCAGAACATAAGGTGACTCAGATGGGAATATTCCTTCTTCATTTTATTCTTACAATAAATCTAAAAGGTTGGTTGGTTCACAAGAGAATAGCTGACCAAGACAGGGAATTCTTACAGTTGAAAGCTAATCCTTAATCTCAAATTGCTTTTCTAGATTAACAACTTTATATAATAAATATATATTTTAATATGAAGATGGGATGACAATTGTACGATTCCTCTGAAAATAGTGAGGAGGACAAACTTCATACCCCTTCTTTTAGTCTGGCACTTGGGCTGAATCCCTACAGTTTTACAAAAAAACTATACATGCAACTGTGTCAGGTCTGCGGCCATCTTTTATTTTGGATCTTTGGACTGCCACACTTTCTATTATTCTACTATGCATTTTCTATTGTGGGAAAATGGGATGGGGGATTGTACGGAATTAGATGCTATGTAGACATAACAAAATTCTTTCTAGAAAGCCAAGGTCATCCTTTGTCTTTGCACCTCTGCACCTGACCGGAACTGGATAAGTGGAATTGCCAGCATGGCAGTGGAGGATTGGACCATGTGATGGACTTGTAGATGTGGGGGCAAGATCTTGAACTTTCAACTGGGTGGGGAAAACCGGGAAGCTTTCAGATTCGGGTTTTCCCAGATGTGCCAAGATGGCTCTCTTAATAAATTGGAACTTTGAGGAACGCTTTGTCTCAGACTCTGATTTAATTTTGGATGCTATTTGGAACCCTGACAACTGAGCTTTACTTTAATGCCAGTGATAGGACAGATCTCTTTCATTTAGGACAGAACAGACTATATAACCTTTGGAGTTAAATACAGGACAGGCTGGCACATCACAGCACTAGCCTACAGCAAAGGAGAACAAAGAGACTTTGCACATCATCTATCAACATCTCTTGTCAGCAACCACCTCATTCTGCCTAAGAGTAGGACAAAGCAAATTATCCTGCATGCATACATTACAAAATATTCTAAAGAGGTAAAGGCAAAGGAGGACATGTAGCATTTTCTTTGTTAGTCCTTTAGGGGGTGATGCTCTTCTCCATTTTTAGGCCATTGAACCAGCAGGGCCCAAAAACGTTTCCGGAGTCGTATGGCCAACATGATATCACACCGCAGCACAGAGTGTATGGCGAAAGACGGAGCATTGTTACCTTCCGCTGAAGTCATATATATTTATCTACTTGAATTTACTGTACCTGCTTTTGAACAGCTAGATTGGCAGGAGTTGAGGCAAGTGACGGGAGTTCACTCCATCACACAGTGATAGGACTTGAACCCCCAGAGCACAGACCTTCGCAGGCATCTTTTAAGCCATTGAGCCACTCCACCTCATAATTCTAAAGAGAGAGAAGATATTGCTGCCCTTCTAAACAACAATCTTAAAGCAAGGCTCCATATAAACAAATCAAGTGTTCAAGGTGCTAATGAATTTACCATGTGACAATGTAAACAAGTCTCTGCTTGGGATATTCTAGCAGTCTTTCTAAAGGCGGTAGCAAGCATGAAATAATTCATTGGATGCCTCTGGATGCAAGACTCAGAATGTTGACTACTGTTGTGCAACATCTATTATCTTGACTACTTGATTAGTAGACAGAGAGTTCAGCAGCCAGAATCATAAGGCTTTCCCTGACTAATCAAGAGGTATTCCCTACTGAGATGCTGGAAAGGACATGGAGAGGAAAGAGGTAAAGAAATCTTTCTTCCAGTCCTTGCAGGGTCACCATTTCTCTGTTGCAACCGCTATTTACATCTCTCTGTGTGTGTCTGTGTGCTTCTGAATCAGTTTTTGACTCCTAGTGATTGCCTGGACAGTCCCTGCAGCTTACTTAGCAAGGTTTTAAAACATGATTTGCCATTGCTTCCTTCATAGAGCTGAGAGAGAATGACCGGCCCAAAGTCACCCAGCTGGCTTTGTGCCTAAGGTAGGAATAGAGCTCATGATCTCCCTGATTCAAGCCTGATACCTTAATTGCTATACCAAAACCAACTCTGTTTACACAGCAGAATATAATTCGTAGAAACAGTCTCCTCCTTAGTTAAAACAGGGAATAAAAGAAAGAAAACGTGTTGATCCTATGAAACAGAAGGTAAATAGCAAACACTCAAAATAATGCAATAGCCATCAAAAATACTAATTTGGGGTCCCTGGATTATCCAGCATAACAACTACATTATCATACTTAAGCAAAGTTTTGGTTTGTTTTAGCAGATAGAGCAAGAAAGAACTGATAATCATTTATTGTTTATTCCAGATATTTTTTCACAATTATAGTTAAATATTTGGCTTGCTGTCAAAAATTTCTGATTTGATATCAGCGAGCAGGCAAATAGCTGTGCTATGAACACTCCAGAAATCATGTATTGTAAGCAGATGTGTGTGTGGGCACAGGAAAATGTGTTGGAAACATTGTTCCCCCAAGGAAAAATTGTTGGTACTGACTATGATAACATTATAATGAAAAACCTGGATTATATACTTACTGAAAACAGTGAAATTAGTTATAGCACAAATGAGATGTTAATGGTGGTTCCTGGATTATTCAAAATAACAACTACATTGTTATTCTTAACCAGTAGCAAAGTCTTTTCCTAGTTCTATTTACTAGATGAAGCAAGAAGCCTGGAAAATAACTGAACTGCATATATAAGTGGCCTATACATGCCAGAAATGCTTCACAATTATAATTTGATGTTTGGCTTGCTGTCTAAAATTGCTTACACAGTTTTCTGTGTCTCTAGCTATCAAAGCTGCAGTAAATCTCCGAGGTGGCATCTGTATTGTCAGAAGAAAATAAATGTGAAGCTCAAGTTGAACATTAAAAAGAAAACTGCTAGTGGCATTAATTTTGGAATTGCCTATGTTAAAAAGTGTATGTTGCCATTCTTGGCTGACCAGGAGTGTATAGGAATGCTCCACTGTCTTACAGCCTGTTTTCCTGAGATAACTGGGATGGTTTGTTGAGTTATTTGGATGTTTTTGTTGGGGGGGGGGGGAGGGATTCAATAGCTATACTGCTTTACCTATTTAGGAGTGGTACTTAAGATCTTTCATCCCAATCATGGACTTTTCCTAAGTAGCATGTAACTTTCTAAATGCAACAGACCACATACAGGTTGGCACTTTGACAACTGATCAGGATTAAAGAAGGAAATTGTTTTTTCCTGCCTAAAGGATGCAATCAAAAGATTTATGTTAAAGAAAAACTCCCTTCATCAAACGGTACAATTATAGGCCAGTCTCAAACATGCCATTTCTGAGACTGGTGATCAGATGTGATGGTATGGTAGGAATTTTCTTTTGGAGACAGAAGGAATTCCTACAGCCAGAGAAAGGGTCAGATAAGAGGGACTCAGTCCATAGCAAGAATATGGATGAGAGGAGAGACCCTTCATAGTTTTTTGGCATGGCAGAAGAATAATGTACTTTTAGACTTGCAAGATTCTGTTAATGTAACTGCACAACTAGAGTTAGGTTCTTTGGGTGTGTTTCTTGTCTTGATTACCTCACAAGGCTAACATCAAGTTTGACATATGTTTTCCTTTTAGGTTATATCCTTAGTTTATCTCCAGTTAGATTTTACAAATAATTTTCATTTGAAAGTGTAGTACTATTTTGTGTGTGTGTGTGCCTGCACGCACGCACACACACACATCTATGTAGTCTTTCTCTCTTTATTTCTGGTGTAATTACTATAAAAGCAATTACTTGCTTTATGTCTCTAATTTAGAGTTTAATAATTTCTCTGCCTTCAATAATGGTTCTGAAGAGAGTGAATCTTAGTTATTATTTCTTGCATAGCTATATCTAAGTCCCTATAAGAGTTAATTAAGGGCTTTAGATAAAACTTAGTAAATGCCTTCCCTAGCTGGTAGGAGAATTTCAGATCTTCTTGTCCTTCTTTCCATATCAGATAGACATGATGCCCTTCAAGCCTAGCCTGTCTCCATCCTTAGTGATCCTCCCTTCACTGAGGAACTTGTAGATTCTCATCAGCCCAAACTGCTTAAATCCCATTGAATTTGTCAGCCACCTTGGTCATCTCTCTGATCCCAACAGTAGCTTCCTTCTTGTCACTTTCAATATCCACTTCAGCTTCATCTCTTGTCTCCATGAGTGACTATGTTTAAAATCCTCTGGTATTTTCCCAGGCCAAACTTATGATCTTTAAGCACAGTTTTTATATTTGGGAGATAGGACAGCATAGCAGACTGCCTGTCTAGTTCATAACTGCATCTTGTACTGGTAATTTTTTTCTCTTAATGCTCAGAAGCATAAACCTGTGTAAGGAGGCTATGCCAAAGTGCTTTGTACTGTGTAGGCCATGATATTTTAGATGCAGCAGTGATATGCAATATGCTAAGGCACTTGGAGTCACTTCCAAGGTTTTGCTGGTACCTCTAGGAGCTCGTTGTATATACATGGGAGAGATGAAAGGGCCCTTGAATTTATGTGGCAACTTTACTTCATTCTTTAGCAGTAAAGACCACACTGCTTATGAAGCTTTGCTTTGAAGTAACTTTACACTCCCCTAAGAAAAGACTGATGGGAATGTAGATATGATGGGAGGGATAGATGGAGAAAGACTGTACAACTTGAGAAATATTATCTGGAGCAGTTTGGTCCAGGGAAAAAGTTTGGTCCAGGGAAAAAGTTTGGTCCAGGGAAAAAGTCATGGAAGGATGCTTTCAATGCCTTTTAAAGAAGCTTCTAGAAGAGGGAGCATGAACTGGGCCTTGATATTTTTTTAATGCTGTTCTGTTTACAGATGCCTAATTAGTATCCAAGTAGTTAATGGCAGGATTTATGCAATTAATTATCATACTGAAATGACTCCCAGAGTTCAGTACATCCTTGACCAAATCATTCTGGAAGAGAATATTTGAAACTATTTTCCTTCTGCAGTGAATGCTACCTTCAATTTATCAGTGTTTGATATTTTCCATTAAAAACCTAGTCACTCTCATTATTCAGGATGGTCTGATGGAAGTTTTGCAAACTGTCCACTTAAATTAATTGACTGACAAATAAAATAATTGATTAGATTTCAGATAACTGCTAATGAAAGAAACATGTTAGTTTATCACCTTCATTAAAATGCACCAGGGACCCGCAAGATAATCAAGAGGTATTTGTAGGAAATAGAGACAGAAATATATTTTCTTAGTCTGAAGAAAGACTTGAGATCAAAAAATCAAAAGGTGTTTCATTATTAGATGTTTCGGATAGCTGGTTCTGCTGCTGTGAGGCTAGCAAAGAGAAAATGAATAGTGCTGATGTCTGGATGGAAGAAGAGGTGGAACTATTGTCACTAACAGAATGGCAGAAAAGACGGAAAATCATCCAAGATGGTTGAAATGAGTGAAATAGTATACAATTTTTTGCGCTTCCTTCTTGGCAGTCTCGGCAGGAACACTTGGCAAACAGCAAGACATTTTCCTTCACCTTAGCATGCATGTACTGTGTTTCTTTTTAAAAATTATGTGTTGTATTTGTGCTGATAAATAAATAAAGGGAGACTAGTATAGATAAAAAACACCCCTACAACATGAATAAACATGACAATACCTCCCACCTACCAGACATCTGGAAACCAGCCCTAGTCAACAAACGAACCCCACACACCACCCAGGTTGTTACAACACAAAAGAACAATGGACACACAGCCAACAGCTCACCCACACAGGATGATATAAAACAGCCAACCAATCTACAAACATCAACTCCATCTACCAATAAGGATGCAACTACACCCAGTCAACCCACTTACAGCAACAAAGCCAGCACTCCACACAACCCCACCAAGATTTATAGAAAGACAACAGTTCTGACCACGTCTTACTCGCACAAGCATGAAGCCGAAAACATCAGCCTGAAGATGGCGAGTGGGACCTCGCCGAAACGTTGCCAAGACAATCTCAATCTTACACAGGAAAAGACCTGAATACCCGTGAAAATCTATGAAAACGTGCGCACACACACACACACACACACACATACACACACACACACACACACAATGGTGTGCCACTAGCCATGCCTTGAATACTCCATGAATCATGAATTGTAAACAAATGTGTGTGCATTTGGAAATAGTTGGTACTGACTATAATAATATTATAATGGCAAAATCTGGATTATTAATTTACTGGCAGCAATGAAATTAGTTATACACAAATGAAATGTTAATGGTGGTTCCTAGATAACTCAAGATAAAAACTACACTATTATTCTTAACCAACAGCAAAATCTTTGCTTAGTACTCAGAGTACTCTATTTAATAGATGAAGCAAAGAGCAAGGAAAATAACTGAACTGCAGATATAAGTGGTAACCTTTTGAAGAGAAGGACTGAAACAAGTACAGGAAAACTTTCTTTTGAGAATGGATGTACTCTGGAAAATAATATCAATTTACTAGCTGGATACCTGTGCTTCGCTACGAAACTATGTGCTTGGACTTGATTGGAACAGAGTTCTGTTCAGGAGGAGAGGAGTAGAATGCCTAACCTCACAGCCTGCAGGCTGGATGAGTCATGTGCTGGCCTCGCCCACTCCTGATTTAGCGAAGGGGTAGCATCAGACCATGTTAATATAAGGCAACTGGCAGTTGAAATGAAGTTCTTTTCAGGTGGGGAGGGGGAGTAGAACATCAAACTCCTTAGCATCAGAGCATGTTGATATAATACTGTATAAGAAATATTAATGATTGGATAGTCTTTTAGACAAATCCTTTCTTAGCGAGCACCTAGAAGCCAAGACGGACCTACGTGCCAAATTTCAAATTTGTAGGATTTACCGTTCTGGAAATTTCGTGATGAGTGAGTGGTATTTGGCTTTTATATCAAGTTATAAATAACTTTATTCTAACTTTATTTTGGAAATATCCAGAGTAAATGAGTCAAAAAGCATATATTTACTGAAGTACAATATTTTTTCATAACATGAATCTGGAATAGAACAAGCAAAACAAGGAATATATTTTTTTATCCATTTCTCTTTTATCCTACCCCCAAGTCAAAGTGTTTCACAAAATGTCTTCTCCAACAAGGATTTTGGGAACTCAGCATGCTGTATGGAAAGGAAGACATTGTCTGCTTAAGAGAGGGAAAACATATACTTTTAAAATGTGGAAACTTTTGTACTCTCTGAGCTTGGTTGTTTACTTCCAGACATTTCACTACCTGACTAGGTAACATCAACAGTGCAGCATCAATGTTAGATAATGTTACTTAGGTAATGAAATGTCTGCAAATATATACATATACATATACATATACATATACATATACATACACACACATTCACATACACATACATATACATATACATACACATACACATACACATACACATACATACACACACACACATACACATACACATACATACATACACATACACATACACACACACACACATACATATACATATACATGTATTTGTGTTACAAACCCTGGTATGCCTAAATATGGGAGGGAACTCACTACTCCCCCTTTCTGTCTATCGGCTCACTGAAGGAGACCATCCAGGCAGAAAACCACATTTTTAATGTTGCCTTTTTATATTTGTGTTGTATTTTTTGTGCTGATAATTAAATAAAGGGAGACTAGTATAGATCTATTTCAAGCTATTTAGCTCTCATCAGCTAGCCATACCCTTACTGGCTTAGTGGCTAATACATCTGCCTAGGGTATGGGTAGCTGATGAGAGCTAAATAGCTTGAAATAGATCTATGCTAGTCTCCCTTTATTTATTTATCAGCACAAAAAATACAACACACACACACACACACATACACATATATATTACACACACACACACACACACACATTCTATCTATCTATCTATCTATCTATCTATCTATCTATCTATCTATCTATCATCTATCTATCATCTATCTATCATCTATCTATCTATCTATCTATCTATCTATCATCTATCTATCATCTATCTATCTATCTATCTATCTATCTATCTATCTATCTATCTATCTATCATCTTCTCTTCAATTGGAACTTTTAATTTGATGTTTTTAAACTTCCTAATATTTTAAAGCATCATGATTGAAAAATAAGAGATAAATATTTGATCAAATAACTTAAAAGTCCACTCTCAGATCAGAGAGATTCAAGTCACTTGGGACTATTTTTTATCTAATCCTATCCATTTGGAGGGAGAACAGAAAGAATTTTGGAGAGTTCACTGTTTCTCCCACTCTCAATTTTTTTTTTAAACATCATGGTTGTATTCTTTATCTGATGGGCATAGTTTTAGCTCATTTTCCCTCTTCTTCTTTTTACTCCTTCTGTTGCCTTCGCTTGGTGTGATTGATTCCTTTTCTTTATTTCACATCATGTTACTTAGCCCAAAAGGGAAATTGTGTATATAGATTGATAGATGGACAGACAGATGAACTCAATAATCTTTTGGAGTTTTTTAAAAAATGCATGTCTGTGCACATTGACTTTTCCTGGGGTCTAAAGCAAATGGAATCTAAGGATTCAGAGTAGAATCTCATAATGTCAATGACCCTCATGGGGAATGCTCCTTCCCCAGTTTTGAAAAAGTAATAATAAGAAGTTCATAGTAGTTCCAGAGGGAGAAAATAACCATTTGAACAAGATCCCTCAAAATGGTTCAATATGGATCCCCAAGAGGTGATGGGGCTATCCAAGACGTTGCTAAATAAATATATGAGGGTCAAAAGGAGGTCAGTAAATATGTGGGGGTGAAAAGCAGGTCAGTAATGACTGGGGATCCAAAGGAGATTAGTAAATATCTGGAGGACATTAGGTGGTCAATAAACTATGGAAGGTTGATTGGTATCAATTTATCTTTTCCAGTCTTTGTAGAGCTCCATGCCTGTCCTAGTGAGGTGAAACCAGTGTTACCCAGCGTTGGCTGGTCACCCATGAGTGAAAGTGGCCTTGAATTGTCATTCATTGTTCTTGCTATTATTACTCTCAGGGCTAATAGTTCAAGTCATATTTATTTCATTATTTTCATATAATAAATGTTTGGGTTCAAAGAACAATATGAAACTAGACGAAAGGGTTGAGTTTGGGGCTGCTTTCTAAGCCCTTTTCCGGGGATTTTCCTAACACTGGCAAAAATAGTTTTGGCTACAGGGTAACATCTGTAGTCAGCTTATTCTAGTATAGTTACTTATATTTAGTTTTGATTAATATATCTAGTGGTTGCATTTAGTATTAATTAGTAATTTTAATATTAGTATTAGCAATTGTAGCATTAGGGCTAGCAGGTATTTTAAAGCCCTGGAATCTAATAATTTTGGATATCTACAAATGATGTTGCATTACATTTTACAACAGCCAGGACTAGTGGAGAATGATTTGCAATTTGCAAGAAACAAATACATGAGGTTCACATAGCTTATGCACGGTCTTATAAAAATAATTTAAATGCGTTGTTATACTGTACAAACACGAAAATAATTCCCATGCAGAGACAGTTGCTTTCTATTTTTTGTTGTTCCCCCCCCCCTCAATTGAAAAAGGACATCATTTATCTATTACTGTATACTTGTCTGTTTACATGTATTATTTATTTAGTTTAATTTCTTATAGCTGTCCAGCTCATTGTCTTATGTCTGGGTGGCTAACAATAGTTTAAAAAAAACACAACATAAACAATAAATACATACTCGGCAGTTGAGATAAGCCACAAACAGCCATCAACTCAACCAGTTTACACAGTCTGTCATATGTTCCAACTTGCATGCTCAGTGACATAACCAAGACTTTATGAAAAGTAAACAAAGTTGGGCTAATCTAATCTCTGGGGTAATACTGATATCCAGAACTAAAGATAGAAAATCCCCAGAACCTAGAAGCCTTATAAGAGCCACTCACTCTTGCTAGGGTTGAGTTGAACTGTTTTTTGTCATCCAGACTTCCCCAGTTTCTAGATATTGAGATAGAACCTCCATGGCATTGCTTGGTCATCCCAGGGTGGGATTATAAAGCATCTCACCCTGTGCTATTGGATGCTCACCTGGTAGTTTCCTGTAGACATTAAACAGGTTCCCAATGGTGTGGATGGGGGGAGAATTCTAGCCCACGGTCTCTGCAGCATCCAACACAGTTTGTCATCAAAACTAGCTGGAACAGACCTTGAAGGAAGAAGGAGAAACAGTGCAACACAACACAATACTGTGCTGCCCATCCTCTTCTGCATGTAGGTGTTTTATTTTAATTTATTTCTAAAAAAATAGTCTATTGCAACATTTGTATAGGTTTCAAAGTACATTAAATATCTTACATGTTTATCCAAGAGAAAGCATATACTTTATCGAATTGGGCAACTTTTATAAAAAAAATGAAGCTTATAATTTTTCAGAAAGGAACGATCTCTTGTCTGAAAGAAATGGGATGTTGAAGTAATCATTGTAAAAATTCAGAATATGTTAGAGGTGTATGATTTTGACTTATAATTGCTCAAAACAACAAAATACATGACCTAAGAGGATTTTGTTTAATATTTAGGGAATGTTTAAATAAGTATACTATATTATTTATAATGGTCCTACTAAGGATTTTGTAGACACATTACACATTACATCACATGTTCTAAAATTCTTGTGGTTATAAATCAGATAATTATGGCTGCAAATTTTAATCAAGCTTTGGCTAATTAATAAGCTCAAAATGCTAAACCATTTAACTAATTCTTGTGAATCAGATTAAATTAAATTTGATGGACATATTATGACTTAAATACTTGACAACAAGAATACACCTTTTCCATTTCACATCAAAATGCTCTCAGTCTTTGCTGCTATGTCAATCCTTTTCTTAAAAACATAACTATATTCATATTGTTTAAAAACAGAAAAAACAGAAAAACAAACACAATACAATACAATACAATAGTAGAGTTGGAAGGGACCTTGGAGGTCTTCTAGTCCAACCCCCTGCCTAGGCAGGAAACCCTATACCGTTTCAGACAAATAGCTATCCAACATCTTCTTAAAGACTTCCAGTGTTGGGGCATTCACAACTTCTGGAGGCAAGCTGTTCCACTGATTAATTGTTCTCACTGTCAGGAAATTTCTCCTCAGTTCTAAGTTGCTTCTCTCCTTGATTAGTATAATTAGTTTAGTATATTTAGATTAGTATAAATATAGAATAAAGAAAAGTAAGAAAAGTAAGACAAAGCCAAAAATGCAGGAAAAAGAAAGAAAAAATTAAGAAGTAGCTTCCAAGTTTCTTTAGAGATGTTATGAATAAAAATAAAAAAGTTGTTTGTTGTTCTATGTTCTATATATATAATCTTGCTGAAGTTATCACATATCAAAAATGCTCCATAACATTTCCCCCCCAACTGTTTATCCAATAATCTCTAAAGGCATAACTCCGGTTTCAATTGTACGTGAATGTTTAAAATCTTCTTTGTTAATGTATCAATTTGAGTTCAATATTTTATGTCTATTTTACATGTTCACTAAGAATGATACAATGTTCCAAAAATGTTGTTCATATGTCCAGCATAAGTGTGAAGTACCATTATACACTCTAGACAATTTCTCTGGTGTTATATACCAATGATGCATCATTTTATGGACATTCTCTTTAAGATGACAGCATAATGTAAATTTCAGTCCTTTCAATCACTTTTTCTCCCACCGTTCCATCTGTATGCTCTCAGATTGTTTGTTGGTATATCAGTCCTTAATTGAAAGGTTTAATAAATGCAATATAGATACCTCATCTGATCGTGCCATAGTAGCACCACCAATTGCTATTAAAAATAAGCTTCATAAAAATAAAAAGTTAAATGGAAAAATATGAGAAAGAACATTTAGGAACTTTTGAGCATATATGTAAAATGAGTACATCAGTGTTATATAAAACTTTTATAAATGCTACTGTAGTAGATCTTAATTTATTTTATATACTTGAAACAGAATACGCATTGAATTGAATAAAATATACTGAGAGTAAGGTGAACACTCTTGCAAATTATGAGTTCTTTGACTGAAATAATTATACCAATCTAATATTGCCTGTACTTATATGACTCTGCAGGGTAAAATTCATATATCTCTAGTTTAATCAATATTTTATAAAATTTACTCTTGTTTGTATGAGTCAAATTTAACTGTGGAATTAATAAAGTCTAATATATCATGTACTATGTACAATGTAGAGTGTATTTCAAATGTGATGAAGCTGTACCTGTATTTCTCAAAAATGAAAACAATTTTTTCTTTAGCCAGTGAGGCAGTGGTGGGATTCAGCCAGTTCACACCACTTTGGGAGAACCGTTTGTTAACTTTCTGAGCATTTTTGTGAACTGGTTGTTGGAAGAAATCATTAGGGTAGAGAACCGGTTGTTAAATTATTTGAATCCTACCACTGCAGTGAAGGGCATATATTGCTGTGAATATTGCTGTGGTATATAAAGTTAATTTTTCCAAATGTCACTTATTGTTTAATTTTAGTCTCTCAGTCCCATATGGATGACAAAGTTTTTCTTTTCCAATGTTGTGCTGTATTTGTTATTTCTCCATGTCATATTTAAATAATGATTTGCAAATGCTTTCTAATAAATTATCTTGATGCTGAATAACTATTTAAAATTCTGTCATCTTTTCCAGGTTTCCTTCTTTAAGAATGCCTTTTATTTTTCCAATTATTTGCAAATACTTTAACTGTGGTAGATTTTTTCCTTCATTAAGCAATTCGTGTGTTGTTAGTATTTCTTGAGTCCAGTTATATCATGTTGGCATATATAATTAGATCCTTCTTACTGTAATTCTCTTTGAAGGGAAAACCATTTGATGGTGATGCCAGTAGTGAAATCTTTGGACTTATCTTTGCTTTTAAGGATTTCCAAATTTTTAACATTTTTTCTTATAATATTAGTTTTTATGTTTCATTATGTCATAAATATCTGCAATGTTAGCTTAGCCTCCTCCTTTTACATTTGATATTATGCCATTAGGAAATTATAATCATTGTTATTCATGAAGACAATTTGCTATATAATATAATCTGAGGCTGAGAAAAGCTCACCTCTCTCATTTATATCTGCTTGCAAATACTGTAGCAAAATGTTGAATCTTGCTCTTTTTTCTCATTCTGGATAAATCTATTATTTGTTGTTTGATAATCCCACAATCTGGGATTTGAATTGGTTCCATTTAACATAAGAAGTTTATACTAGGTAATAGATTCATTTTTGTTGTCACTATTAATCCTATCCAGGAAAAGTTTTAAGCTTTTCCATCTTTCAAGGTCTTATATTTTTTTCTTTCAATAATTTGTTGTAATTGATTTGAAACGTGCCTATTGCATCCTGTCAAATAAAATTCTAAACATTTTACTGGATCTTTTATTAGTTCACAACCAGTATTTTTTTTAAACAAAACTTCCTTCATCAAAAGTTGTGTCTTATTATTGTCTTTGGTTTTTTTTAAATATTGATCTTATATTTGGAAAACCAATCAAAATTTTTCATTAAATTTCACCAACTGTTGTATCAGGCTTTGTGGTGTCATAATGGTTAATACTACTCATATGTATAATTTCATCTTATATTCTTCACCTTGAATTATGATGCTGATTATCAGTTTATCTTTCCAAATCTTGTTGCCAAGATGTATGAGTTGGCTCATCTTAAATTAAAGTTTTAATGTATTTTCTTAATTAAAGATTCGAGGACAAAAAAATATTGGAGTGGAAGTTGACCCATATTCACAAGACAAACTTAATACTTGTGATAGAGATTTTAGTAGCTTGCATCAATTTATAGCTGATAGAACCTTTAAACCTATGAAGTCATTATAGAAGGAATTTTAATTGCCTAAAATTACAAAATGTAAACATATCTTGATTTCACAGCTTCTAAAATTCCGCAATTATTTCCAGTGTCTTGGATAAATTCGAACTGATTCTAAATTCCTAAATTATTATTATTTTAAATAAGCTATTGAAGCTTAGTTATAACTATCAATACTGTTTAAAGAAGTGAACCTACTTTTGTATTATGAGCAAAAAAACTAGAATGTATCTATATATGATAAATTACTGATTCAGTAAACATGGAGACAAGAAGAACAACAAAAGGTTTTTCAATGTGGAAAATATATCAGATTTATAATTTTGGATCACTCCTTGTTTTTTCTTTATGAACTGGCTCTCTACCAATATTCTCTAGAAATATTGAAGAAATGTGTTAATCTGTGTGGTTAGTGTTTGTCGGTTTAAAAATTAAATGAAATATATATAAATTTTTGTTGACTTCTTTTTTTATTTGACAGTGTGATTTTCCTACTTTATCTCCTCCTCCTGTCTCTCTCTCTCTTTTTGAATATTAAGTATTAAAAGTAATTACTTTATTTATAAAATGAGGACATAAAGGCAAGAAATACTGTCTCTCTGGAAGGCCAATTTTTCAACATTTCCCCTGCAAATACAAGAAAAGGCAAGACATTGGTCAACTCTTCCATAAAATTGCACTCGTGAAAAATAATTCTAGTGGAAACCAGTTTATGTTATATTGCTAATTCTATAAGTCATGCTACCTGCCTTTCAGCATAGTCTCTGCTAGGACTATAGTACATGATTCCAAACAGCATTCCTAAGTTACTGTTACAATTGCACTTCCATTTCTCCTAAACAATAAGTGGTATATGTGTTATTCTAATACTTGTGATCTAGGACAGCGAAGGTGAACCTTTTTTGGCTTGCGTGCCACAAGTGGGGGGAGCGCAGGGGGGTCATGTGTGGCTCCGAAGGCGTCAGGGAAGCCTCCGAACGGTCTCTGAAGCCTTCAGAACGCTTAAAACAACCCTCCGAGCAAACCGGAAGTGACTTCCGGTTTATTCAGAGGGTCGTTTTAAGCGTTCCGAAGGCTTCAGGGAAGCCTCTGGACGGTCCCTGAAGCCTCCGGCGGGCCTCCGGGGTGGGCGGGGGGCTCTTTTCGCCCTCCCCAGGCTCCTATAAAGCCTCTGGAGCCTGCGGAGGGCGAAAAATGGCTTTTAAAAATGGTGAACTCAGCTGGCCAGGGCGCGCAGCTGACAGGGCAGTGCCATAGGTTCGCCATCACTGATCTAGGACTTCGTTGTGACTGCTGCTGTTTAAAGTCAACAGCTAAATGAACTGCTAAAAGGATTTGTATTGTGGAATGTGTTTGTGTGCATTTTAAGCTGATCATTCTTCATCAATTCTTCAGTAAATCTCCAAATAGCCTGAGTTTTCTTAACGCCAGCAAAGACCGTGGGATTCCTACATCAAATCACACCATATTTTATTCATCTTTTTTCCCCTCTCCCGCATAACATGCAAACGTTTCTCAATATCCTGCTGGATAAAGAGGCCTTATGTGATACATCTATACCTGCTGTTTGTAATGTGTTTTATGTTTATCCTGGTAAATGTTTGACAAATGCCTACAAATGCCTGTTTTGTTTTATTAATTTATGACTGATGTGTGCACAGAAGCACCTTGCAAAGGTTGTTTGCTTATCAACTTACTCCCCACATCTGCCACGTCATGCTCCTTGAGGTCATAAACCCCCAAATAGCCTCAACAGCTTTCAGATAGAGTGCTAACAACCAGATGGCTGCAAAGAAATACAAGCCATCCATTCCCCTCACCATCCTATCAGAACCTATCCCTCCATCCCCTTATACTCAAACCTCAACTGTCAGTACTTATCCTTTCATCGCTCTCGCCATCAGAACTGATGAAGCTTCTTGGATGAGAAGCAAAACATTTTTGCCTTTTTTCTCAAGGGAAAAAAAAAGAAACAGCCCAATTGTCTTTTGAAGAAAAAAAAAGTACCTTTGAGGCAAACATGTTCATACTTACTGTTAATTCCATTTCTATCTCTATTGACTGTATCATGAGAAATTGGGCACAAAGTTATAGAGATAAGACATGATAAGTAAGTACAGGAATGTAATCACATGGCTTTGTCTGGAATGTACCACTTGCTTCCTAGGAAAGAAATGGAGGAAGCCCCAGAAACTTTATAATGTCTCTGTTGTTCCTAGTTTCTTTTCTTTTATGTACAGCCTCTGCAGAAAGGCTGGAGGAAAGATATCATTCCCTACTAAGCATGCTAAATCTCCAGTCCTCCTTAGAACAATACTGCTCTTTATTTTATCAAAATAAAATGAAACCAAACAAGGGAACACCCTTTCCAGACAACTATTGCAAAGGCTACTGAGACATTGACCGTAGATGACATTCTTTGGCCTCCTTGATTTGCCATCTCATATTTCACTCATGCTTAATATGTTCAGTTAATCATCTGTACAGCTTTTAATGGGAAATATACTACTGTTAGAGAGTGCCTTTATTTCACTTACCGAACCTAAAGAATTAAACCAATGGACAAATGATCACTAACCAGACATTAAAAATGCCAGGAGGCAGAAAGTAGCAAAAAAGCATTTGATGCACCAGAGTTCTCTGAAATAAACATTAAGAGTTCCACAGCCCAAAATAAAACAAAACCAGAACAAAATAGAGAGCTATATAGAAAAATGTTGTCAAATTGGATATAATTATCTAAAATGACATCATGTAATTTGATCTCAATAGATCAAATCTCCACCTCCCCATGAAAAGTTATAGTGTTCCCTTTTAAAATACTTGTTTATAATATTAGTCTTGCTCTAACTATTCAAAGTGATGTCAAAGGAACCCATTGTGCATTTATTTTCAAAGGAAATGGCATAACCCCCCCCCCAACAGAAACTTTAGAAAGGCACATAGTTTACCAAGCCTTCTTTGCTTTGTGTCCTAAAATGTTTCCTGGCTCGGAAATTGCACACCTAAGAAGCATGTATATTTATGCCACTAATATTCCACTTTTTGTGTGAGATCTTATGATTGCATATGTACATGGTCTTCCCTAGTTTTATTCCCTAGAAAAATAACTTTGTGTGGCAAGTTGGGTGAAATAACAATAACTACCTGGGAGGGTTGCTCATTCATCTTTGACCTTGAGTGGGAAACTGACCTTGGGATTTCCTTGTTCCAAATGCAGCACCTCGACCACTATATATTACTTTGGCCTTCATAGCTTCATAAATATGTACATCAACAAGTGTACTTTAACAAACTGTGTACAATTTATTTGAGAAAGTTGGATTTGAAAAATATCACATAAAATTAAAATGGAAACATATAATCTTAAAAAAACAATATTCTAAGTGCATGTCATATATATACCAGTGGTGGTATTCAGCAGATTCTGACCAGTTTGACCAGAATTGGTAGCAGAAATTTTTAGTAGTTCAGAGAACCGGTAAACACCACCTCTGACTGGCTCTGCCCCCATCTATTCTCTGCCTCCTGAGTCCCAGCTGATCGGGAGAGAATGGAGATTTTACAGTATCCTTCCCTGCCACACCCACAAAGCCATGCCCACAAAGCAACACCCACATAACTGGTAGTAAAAAAAGCTTTGAATCCCACCACTGATAAATACCATACCATAAGGAGGTTTCCCCCAAATTCTGCTGTTGTTTAGAAGAACTATAAGGAGCTGGCTGTTCACTCAGGCCTTTGGCAAGAGAGACTGAGACCATTTGCTTTATCATGCTTGCCATCATTTATCTTTTATTGATTTTATTGTAATTTATTTGATTGTTGTGAGCCAGCCAGAGTTGACAAATGTCAGGTGCCATACAAGTGTAATAAACTATTATTTATTGTAATATTATTTGAGATACATGGTATCTAGTATACTTTATGTTATTTATTGTCACTAAGGGTATGGATTAGATGGAATCCTTTCTTAACCTGGTTGGATCTTATTGATTTCTTTGTTTTTGTTTTTTTCCACGCATTGAATACTCATAATAATTTTTTGCATAGCTTGAAACTTTCAGCCACTTACATAGAAGAAACCTTCCCTTTCCGTGTTAAGTATTTAGATGACCACTTTACTTTTCTGAAGTAAGGAGTTCTGACTTATGCCACAAGCAATTTTTTCTTTTCTTTTTTTAAGGTCTGCTGGTTTTGCTATAACAGCCTGACACAGCTCTTTCTCATGATTACCTAACTTTTGATAACCAATATCTAGGAATCATTCTTCTGAAGCCCAAACATTTTTCGGTCAAGATGTTTTGGTTGATAAGGACATGCATGTGTTGTGGATGGACTTATAACAATGCCACTTAAAACATTTCATGGGCCTGCAATGTTTTAGATCCATCTCATTTATTAAGGTTTTGTCTGGAGATATTTTATTAAAGTCAGTGTATCTCATCCTGAAATATACAAACACTGCATCTATTACACTATATGTTTGACAACTGTTAAGATATGCATTGTGTGCTTTTCTACAAATGTATTATACATTTTCCATACATAGTGATAATATTCCCTAAAGTCTTGGGGGTTTCTAAACAGCTGGCTACCTTAGCAATTCAAAATTAGCCAGGTATTCTCATCTGGCCTTCAGGGCATCTATGGTAGGAAGTGGTGGGATATGACCAGTACACCTCGGTACAGGCATACCGGTGCCTGCTGGGAGCACCAGGTACCGTTCTGGTATGGTGTTCCGGAGGGCCCGCCCACCCACCTGCTCTCTTTACTGCTATTTGAGCCAGTTGGGGCTTTAGCGCATGCGCATGGAATGTACAGCACCTGCACAACACTCTGTTGAGCAGCTGGAGCATCACGGGTGGTAAGTATGCATGCACGTGCTGCACGCGTGCTGCACGCATTCATGTGGTGGACGCCGGGCCCCGTTGCAGTGTACTGATTGCAATGGGATCCGGAACCCACCACTGATGGTAGGTCTTTATCTACATTGTTGCTGCTTGCAACAGAACTACAATAGCTAGAGATATTCGACAGGAATTTGGCGTAGAACATGATTTAGCAGTCATTACCACCATAGTTCATTCAATAAAAAGTCTGCTAGTCCTTTAATTAATCCCCTTTGAAAAAGACAGTGGTTGTACTTCCTATGCACATTCCTTTATTTGTAGACCAATGCTGCAACACAAACATTTTCCTTCTTTTGTATACTTCTTTGTTCACAACCTGCTAATCTGGAATCATAAAGAACCCATGATTGGAGATATCACATTAAAAAATGACTTCTATGATAACTAAAGGCTTGGGATGGAACAATGTATCCCTTGCTTCTCTGGAGACTGACTGCCTTTTGATGGAATACACAGCGCAATCATCTCAGTTCACCTCATCTTATACCCACTGATTTTTACACTTAAAAATTCAGAGTGGATGATCAAGCACAAAGTCATCTTTCATTAAGATGGGGCTAGTAAAGGATAATTTTTGGGACACACTTGCAGGCATTCATATTCCTGGAAAGTCAAGAACAGATGTGGAATAGGAATTTCTCACTTTAAAACATGGTGTCCTATCCACAGTGAACTTGACAAATTACTTGACAGCACATTCATTATCTGGTCAGAAGAAAGTTCAGAGAGGCTTTTTCTCAGGTAAGTGAAAATAAAAATGCAGGTAGAACTTGCAATTGTCTATGGGAAGGTTTTTTTTAAAGCACTTAAACAGTATTAAACCTAATGCCTTATGAGTCACAAAAAAGCTTCAATTTAGCAGAATCAAGCTCTGCCTCTAATGATGCCTATATAACAAATACTGTATATAGAGCCAGGATGGTCTAGTGGTTAAGGCACCAGGTTAGCAACAGGGAGTCTACGAGTTCTAGTCCCATCCTAGACATGAGAGCTCCTTGTCAGTCTCACACCGCCCTACTTGTGAGGTACAAGGTCATTGTTGTGGAGAAAAGAGGAAAAGGAAGGAGTATGTTTGCCATCTTAGGTTATTTATAAAAATAGTAAAAGTGGGACATATTTAAAATAAAAAAATACAAATTAAATAGCGCTTTGAACTGCACATATTCGACTAAATTAAAACATCAATTTATTAATAATGGATCTGACAACCTGCATACCTTGGTTCAGATACCAACTCAGCCTTAGTTTCTCTATCAACCAAGAGGCACACAAGTCACTCTTTGGGGATAACCCTTGTGTTCTGAAGATGCCCCCTATACTTTTTAAGGCACTAACTCAACTCTGGTCTACTGAATTAACCTAATGGCTTGGATTTACCCAAGACCCTGAATTACAAACTAATCACACCAGCTTGTTTTGACACTGAGCCACAAAGTAGCCAACTATCTTTTAGTTCTGTGGGTTTTACTAGAGGGAGAAGAGGAAGAGGAAGAAATGAGCACAACACCAATGTGTGCAGATGGGTCTTCCTTAATAGAATTTCTTCCTTTTCTGCTTCACCATCACCAATTCTATAGTAAGAGTCTCTAAGGAGGAATATATCAACTGAAGATCTTCCCATTGCCACCCACACATTATTTCCAACTGTTCTACAGGAAGGAGCAGTTTTCAACTATATTCCTTCTATTGCACATTGGGAAGGGTTAATTCTGAAAAGGAAGATACAAATGATTGTGATGAATTAATAAACCAAAAGTACCGTCCCTCAGGTCAAAGAAAGAAGCCCGGGCTTTCTTTATTAGCGTACTTAGATGTGTATTTGCAGAACATGCAAGCCTAAATGTGATTCTAATTTGTGGTTTATGCATTTATTTACCCGCAAAAAGTATATGACTGCCCAAGTTGAATATATAAATGTGGGAAGCTAACAAATCAGTTCACAAGAAAAGCCGTACTTTAAAAAAAAAAGCCTGCCAACGAGAACAGAAGACATAGTTAAAAATAAATTCTGTACATCATGTAAAACTAGCTGATGTGATCTACATTTCTTTGTGTTCAGGGTACAGAGTTGTGACAGGAAGCAAACAATACTACATGCTACAAATGCATTATTCGTTTCAGGCTTTTCCAGATTTTTGGGGGGGAGGTGAGGGAAAGAGGAACAGCAGCAGGCAGCTGAACTTCGCTTATCTCCAAAAGCCAAGTGAGATCTGGGAGTCCCAACAACCCCCTCAATGACAAACCCCTGCTTTATTTCTGCCACCAGAAAACTCCCAAGACCTGGTCCACCAAGCTACGAGGAAGCCTGACCTTTCTACCCCAGTCAAATCAGAATCAGGATAGAGCTGGAAGGGACATTGGAGGTCTTCTAGTCGTCCCCTGCTTTTTAGGTTTCTGCTGCACATACGTGGGGGAAATGCAGGAGGTTGTGCACACATGCACAGGGGCAGGGCGCATGCGCAGAGGGGTCATGCATGCATGCGTAGGTGGATGGGATGCACGAGGGGAGGGCGTGCATTAGCCATGAAAAGGTTAGTCATCACCGTCCTATACCATTGTAGGAAGTTATCACCCAGCCCTCTCCCAGAAAAAATGAAATATCCTAGGAAATATTGAAAAGGCAGAATATTTCCCTGGATATGAAAAGGGATAACATGTTTTAAAGAGAGAATAGCTCCCTGGAGCTTCCTGCCCATCCCCCTTTGTCAATGGGCCATTGCCCAAACCAGTCCCTTTACACAATAAAGATTTTCCCCTTCAGCTCCAGGGGGATGGGATTAAGGCAGCGGTTCTCAAATAGTGGGGCGCGCCCCCCTGGGGGGGCGCGAGGCTCCGTAAAGGGGGGCGCGAAGGCTCCCTTTCCATCTGGGTGCAACGGCGGCGGCATGGGCGAGGCATAATATATCCCGCCTGGAAGTGGCAGCACTTCGGACTGTGGATTTTCATTGGAGCCGCAGGCTGGAGCTGTGCAAGAAGCCTGCTCGGGCGGGGGTGGGAGGGAGGGAACATGGCTGTCCCAGGCTTCCCTCCCTCCCCCCCCCAGCCCAAGCAGACTTTTTGCACAGCTCCAGCCCGCGGCTCTGATGAGTCTCTGAGCAGTCCCCAGCGCTGCCACTTCAAGCCGGGATATATTCTGCCATGCCCTCGGTGGCGTCTTTATGCAGGTAGCTGGCCTCCCCGCCAGCAGCTCCACCGCCAGGATTCCGTCTGGAAGCGGAAGCGCAACAGCCGCTGTTGGGGAAGGGACAAAGGGGCGGCGGTCGCCCGATCTTGCCACCGCCACCCCTTCGCCCCTGGTGTGCTGCTGCTTCCAGCTGGGATGCTGGAGGAGCTGCTGGCAGGGAAGGAGGGAAGAAAGGGAGGAGGGAGTAAGGATAGACAAGCAAGAGGGAAAGAGGAAAGAAGGCAAGCAGGCAGGAAGGAGGCAGAAGGAAGGAGGGAAGAATGGAACTGGAAGGGAGGCAGGGAAGGAGGGAGGGAGAAAGGAAGGATAGGAGGATAGGGAAAGAGGAAAGAAGGCAGGCAGGCAGGGGGAAAGAGGAAGGAGGGAACTGGAAGGGAGGCAGGAAGGAAGGGAAGGAGGAAGGGAGGGTGGAAGGAAGGATAGACAAGCAAGAGGGAAAGAGGAAAGAAGGCAAGCAGAAGGAAGGAGGGAAGAATGGAACTGGAAGGGAGGCAGGGAAGGAGGGAGGGAGAAAGGAAGGATAGGAGGATAGGGAAAGAGGAAAGAAGGCAGGCAGGCAGGGGGAAAGAGGAAGGAGGGAACTGGAAGGGAGGCAGGAAGGAAGGGAAGGAGGAAGGGAGGGTGGAAGGAAGGATAGACAAGTAAGAGGGAAAGAGGAAAGAAAGCATGTGACTACGGTGGGAGACGAGGAAAGACCGGTGTGCTATGTTATGCAGAGGTGTACTTATAACAATTTTATAGACAAATTATACTATTTACAGTCGCACGGGGGGGGGGGGGAAGCGAAATGTTTTCTTCTTCCTAGGGGGGGCATGACAGAAAATAATTGAGAAGCACTGGATTAAGGCATGACTAGCCTTCAACCGCTCCCCACATGGCATCTGAGAACTCAACCAAACCTGGATTCAAAACGCAGCCTAGAGAGTTGCCCCTGCATGGCCCCATGGGAGTCTGACAACCAATCAGAATACAAGCTCAAGATCAAAGGCCAGAGAGGGCATAAAACCAGGGACTCAGCATCTCAGTCCTTCCTTCTCTTCTTCTCCACCAACATTGAAGCATGTGATCACCTTTTCTGTTCAGGACTCAAGCCATGCGGTCCTGTCCACCATTAAAACCATCTTTCCAAGCAGCCTCCATGTCTCCGGTGTCTTTTTCCCCACTTGGAGCCGAACCCAGAAGGACATTTCTTCCAACACCATCTCAGTCAACCTCTTCTTTAAAAACCTCCAGGGATGAAGCACCCACAATGTCTGAAGGCAAACTGTTCCCCTGGTTAATTGTCCTCACTGTTAGGAAGTTTCTCTTCAATTCCAGGTTGCTTCATTGTTTCTTGTCTTGCTTTCTGGTGCTTTGGAAAATAAATCCCCCCCCCCCCCCGCCTCTTTGTGGCAGCTTCTCAAATACTGGAATATTGCTATCAAGTTCCCCCTAGTCCTTGTTTTCTCCTGGATGGACATCAGTGCAATGTCTTGTCCATTCTCCTGGGCAGCAGGAATAATTCACAGGCACGTGAGCCGAGTGATGAAGGGGGCGGGGGGGGGCGCAAAGCCCTTTTTCCCCAACGAAAACTACTGGCCGGTGTCCGGTCTGCGCTCTGTAGAACCACCGGCTTCCGGCAGGCGTCGCTTTTCCAAGGAATCGGCGCAACGTGTGGGCGAGAGGCAATATAGCCGCCAGGGGTGGTTCCTCCCCCCCCAAACCCCCCACACACAGTAGGATAGTATATGGTAATAGGAGGGCGGGGTTAAGCCCGGCCTCCTTTTTCTTATGGGAAGCGCGCTGGCTGATCCGAAGTGCTGGGCTTCGGCTTGTCCGTTTCTGGAGCTGGTGCTTCAAGGGACCCACAAAATGTGACTCACCGCCTGGTTGGTCTCACTGGCGGTGCACGGATTGTGACTCTTTTCTCTGGGTTTTGCCTTCCCAGCTACACCAGCAATCTTTTCTGCGGGCGGGACATGTTTTGAGGCTGTAAGTGGATTTTCGTTTATTTACTCGCTGGGACTGGAATCCTTCTGACTTTCCAAACTTGGTCCGTCTGCTTACCTGGGTCTCTCCGATCCTATTAGTGAAATACTTTGGGGGGGGGGTGAGGGGGTGAGGGTTGGTTTCCCGTGTCGCCAGGATAAATAGAGCTTGAGTTTGAGAAAGAATCTACGCCCTCCCTCTCTCCAAAGACGCGTTCTCCGGAGTTGTGGAACTACAAGTCCCATTGTCTTCGGCCGTCCTGCCGAAGGCTGTCAATCTTGAATCGTAAACCATACTTATTTCGAAAGGGGGGGTTCCCAAAACGGGGGTGGGATAGGTGATAGAATCGGGATTGCCTTCATTTCCTTGAACCAACTTGGCAGCTCCGCGCCCAGCCGCCGCTGACGTTAACTTTCCAGGAGTTAGAAAGGCAAGGAGAAAAATCATCTTAATTCGGCAGGGGGATAACTTCCTGTTTGTACGTAAATACAAAAACAAAAAACAAAGCAAAACCTCTCCGGAGGACGTGTGTGTGTGTGTGTGTGTGTGTGTGTGTGTGTGTGTGTGTATGTATGTATGTATGTATGTATGTATGTATGTATGTATGTATGTATGTATGTAGACCTGACAGCTGTTTTAATCGCGGTGTTTCAAAACCTGCCTTTGTTTTAAAGGATTCGCAGCTAGGCTTTTTTGTTGCCAATGCCCTAACAATGGTTTAGAACGGCGTGCCTTGAAATGAATGCAGGCGAAAGTGGGTCTCGTTTCGAGTGCTGCCGGTGTAACGGATCGGATTTTGACTATGCCATAGGCGGATTTTTTCCCCTCACGGAATAACAATAATGATCATAGGAGAAGGTTGTGAAAGGAACATCCCAACTGCTGACAAGCCAGTGTGGGGTGTTGAATTCACAGGAGGGAGGTTTGGGGGAAAGAGATGCCCCACACCTGATATTGTCTGTAACTTTAGCCTCAGTATATTCTCCATAGAGTAGTTCCCTTTGTTTAAATAAAGATGGGGGCAGGGGGCTAGTTGTCTGGTAAGGATATTACAGAGCTGGTCTTCTCCTCCTCGTTAATTTGAATATTGCATGTATAGAAACATGCCCTGAATCCATGCTGTGGATTCCCTGGCTCTGCTGTATTTTCCTTTCTTTTGCTCTGTGCCAAATGTAGCATCCAAGGACCATCCTAACCGTGCAAGTGTCTGTAACGTGCTAGAAAGGGAGGGGATTCCTTTGTCAGCTTCCTCTCCCCTTTGTGCCATTGGTGGAACATTGCTAAGATAGCAGCACTAAGTCCTTGTACAGATGCCGTGCCATTCCCCCCCCCCAAAAAAAAGGGGTGGTGGTAGAAGGGGGGGGGACACTCGCCAAATCCTATGCTTCTGTATCTGGGGAGGTTGGGCTGCTTCTCCCCTTGGAGATTTGAGATTCTGCTCTGCGCTCCTGGTTTTTTTCCCCCCTCCCTTGTCTGTAGGCGATTGGAGGCTCCGTTGTCTTTATGGGTGCTAGCTTTGAATTTTCCAGTGCAAAGTTTCATCTGGGGATCCTTAAAGGTTGCCAAGAAGAGAAGTGGGTGTGGTCCTTGGCAGGTGGGGTTGACTTGTCTTGCAGTGGACACACACTTCCTCTGGCTGATCTAATAATCTTCCTTTGTGCCAGTTCCCCCCCCACCCCCGTGGTTAATTCTCTTTGTTGGTGGAAGGGAAGGGAATAAACGCTCAAGTCAGTCTGAGAGCAATGGAGTTATATAGCCTATAAGCAGAAAGCCTCACAGCGGATGACAGAAAACGGAGGGGAGGGGGCGGGGGCGGGGTTGGAGCAGCATTCTCCTTTAATAAGAGTATGAGCTGGGAGGCTGTACTGGTTTTACCTCTACTGTTCCTTCACAGATTCAGATTTCTTTTCCACCACACATGGGGTAGCAATATCATTCTACCTTGCAAGGAAAATGGAATGAGTCCTCATCAGCTCTTTGGACTACAGTTTCCATAATTTCCAGCCAAGTAATCTAAAGGAGACTAGGTTTGGGAATACTATTTTAAGGTGATCTATTGGGGTGGAGGCTTGTTCCTATTTTTTTTTTTTACTATGAAAAATCGCATCCTCTTTGGGACAATTTATTATGGATGGCGACTGCTGCTGGTAGATGGTAAAGAAATACCCCCCCTCCCTCACAGTTAAGCTTGATTCCTGATGGGGCAGGCAAGTCTGATCTTTCGCTTTCTATTTTTCTTGGCAATTCACCCTCTTCTTCCCTGCAGCCTACTGGAAGAGGTTGGGCCCATATTTGCCAAAAAAATGGTCACTTGCAGAGTATTCATCTCATCCATTGCTCAGTTAGGATTCTACATTTTTTCCTGCTATTTTCCTGCACTTTATTTACCTAACCTCATAGTTTATTGCTGCTATCAAATTATACTGTAGGATGCAAGCATTTTGAAAACTGTATTCTCTACCTGGCCTTGGTATAAAGAGTTTGAAAAGTATCCCATCCTTTTGAAACATTAATTCTGTCACTGAACAGTTGGCTTATGTGATAGATGGAAATAAGGCAGATTATTAATGCAAGCTTGCCAACCCTCAAAATCTGGCTGACTTTCTAAAAATCTATATATATGAAGTAATTTACAAAAACTAAGGAAACAAGTATAAGGTCCAGTATAATGTAAGTGCTTCAAGAAAGGAACTGACTTTGAATATCTGTGAGAACAAACTAGGCTTGCTGACAGATATCAAAATATTTGATAGCAGGCTGCAAGCGTTACATTAAAAGTAGTACCTGAGCCGTCATATTGCTTGGAGGTAAACAACTTGGTGCCCTTCTGAATATTTGATCAACTCCCACGATCCCTTTCTATTGGCATTTTCAGCTTGGCAAGTGAGTTGACGTCAAAAGCATCTAGAACATATTTGTATTCCTTTTATCAAATTTCTACCCAACCTTTCTGTTTTTTCAATAGTCAATTGGGCTTAAGTCGATTAAAAATAAAAAAAATAAAAAAGTACAAGAAAACAGAATTAAATTTTACATTGGAATAAATTTAAAAGTTGGCAGAGGATAAGAGTGTACCATCTTCCGGAGTTCCGGTTCCGGCGGCGGCGGCGACGGGCAGCTCTTTGCCCGCTCCGGCTCCCCGGTGGGCTTCCCCACTCCTTGGGGGGCACAGGACACCCCGCAGAGGGGTCCTGCCGGAGGGGCGGCATCGCGGAGGTCTCCTGCAGCGGCGGCAGCCGGCGGGGGCTCTCTCGCGCGCCCAAGGCACCGGGGAGCAAGCTCGGAGGGCGCATCGCGTTTCCACGCCTCGCGCCTCGCTACAAGCCGACTGGAGAATGCTACAATTGAAGGAAGCAGCTGCGGTGCGGTGAGGTTGCCTCTCTCTTCATCCCTTACTTTGCATGAAGATTTGATTCAGCTTTTAAAACTTTAAAACAACTTTCGGAGCATTTTGGAGGTGCGGCTGGAGGGAGGGGGGTTTTCCCCCCCCCCCTTGGACAAGCGGCAAGAAACAATTTTGCTCTCAGCCCCCGGGGAAGGAGGAGGGGGGAGAGCCAACGAATGAAGCCTCACTTAGGCTGAGATGATTTTCTTTTCAATTTAATTTTACATATTACAATGATTTGAGGACTTTTGGAACTTTTTAAAACTTTGTTACGCCTCTGTGCCCAAAACTGGCAGGGCAAGATGGCACACTTCCGTTGTCTTTATGAACTCTGAAACCTGACTCCACCTTTAAAATTCAGGTTTCCGGTCTTTGTCTCCGTGTCTCCCAGAGGAACCTCTTGTGGATTGGTATTTTTTTAACCTTCTAGGGGAAATTTTCTATCTATTGCCAGACTTATTGGAGAGATTCTCTTCTGCCTGGTTATTCTGCTCCCGGATTCACCTGGCTACCCTTCTTTTCTAATTGCTTACTTCATATTTGGACTGAACTTTTAACGTTATAAAGGATGGCATCTAAAAGACCCCCTCCTGGAAAACCTGGCTTTGCCACTTCTGCTCCAACATCCGCAACATCCAGTCCAGCCACACAGTCAAAGATAACAGAACTGATGCAACATAAGACTACAGAGATGGACTTTCAACAAATGCTTCAACAAATTCTACAGGGCCAGGAGGAAATCAAGAAACAGTTAAGGGAAATGAAAGATGAAATTAAAGAAAATCAAGCCCAAATATATAAGAACTCACAAAGACTGAATCTTGTGGAAGGGGGGGTGGAGGAGGTGAGGGGGGTGGTGGAAGCTGTGCAGAAAGGGAACAAAGATCTTGACATCCAACAGATGAAATTAGAATTTGAGAGAATGTCCTATTATCTTAGATTTCAAAATGTTATAGAAGAAGATGGGGAAAATATAAGGGACATCATGACAAACATTCTGGCTGACTATACACACAAAGAAAAACAACAGATGGGGTGGGATATAGATCTGGTTTATAGAGTGAACTCAGCTTATGCTAGAACACACAATTTACCCAGGGAGGTTCACATTAAATTCCTTAGAAAAACCACAAGAGATGAAATTCTGGGTGTACAAAGGGGGCAAGCATTGACATATCATGATATGGAGATAACCATTCTGAAGCAGATCCCTAAGAAGATTAGAGAAAAAAGAAAAAATTATTCGCAATTAGCGAATAAATTATACCAGAAAGGGGTGTGGTTTAGATGGTTGATGCCTGAAGGTATGCTGATATTCTGGGAGGAGACAAGAATCAGAATTAATTCACCCATAGAGGCGCAGGCCTTTATGGAAAAAAATAAAACACTTCTAGAGAAACCACCAGACACTACAACGGACACGCAGGACACGGGAGGGGCCAGAGCTCTGCCAGTGGAGGGAGATGGGGCAATAGCAAGAAGACTCAGATCACAGAAATAAATATGAAAATCATATTATTATAAATTGACCGAAAGTGAAAATGGAATTATATTTGGATTTTATATTGTAATGTTTAATTTGATTGAATTTAATAATAGAACTAATATGCTGATTATAATCAATTATATACTAATGCATTATATATAAATGTACGCTATGGGTATGGAGGGAGGGGGGCCTCACACACTTTGCAACTGCCAAAATTTGTATACCTGTCCATTTACCCTTTTCCCTATAAATTTTGAAAAACCAATAAAATTTTATTACAAAAAAAAAAAAAAAAAAAAGAGTGTACCATCTTCCTAAATCTTTGGAGAGGGGAGGGGGTCAAATGCATCTCCCTTGGGGAGAGTGTTCCATAGCCTGGGAGTTTCGCAAGAGATGACCTTTTCCTATCTACTAGATGGTAGAACATCTGACAACAGAGAGATCCTCTCTGGGGCCTTTCCTGATGCTCTGAGAAGTGAGGTAGATTTATAGTGGCAGATAATATTCTAAGCCTAAGAAATGATAGAAGCCTGGGAAGCGTGCCCCTCGTCAGTCAACAAGAGTGCTGATTTACCACCATCAGGTACTTACAAGAGCTGATGACTTGGCAGCACAAGGAAACAACAGCCAATCACAATCCACCAATAGGAAGGCACCACATCAATACAACATATAAAATAGTTCAAAGCACACATTCCGGTAGAGAGAACTTCCCTGAAGATGGGCTCCAGCATGAGTCTGAAATAGTGGTGAGATTCAATTTTTACTATCGGTTCTGTGGGTGTGGATAGGTGAATGTGGTGTGGCTTGGTGGGTGTGACTTGATGGGCGTGGCAGGGGAAGGGTACTGCAAAAATCCCCATTTCCTCCCGATCAGCTGGGACTCGGGAGGCAGATAGTAGATGGGGGTGGGGCCAGTCAGAGGTGGTATTTACTGGTTCTCTGAACTATTCAAAATTTCCACTACCGGTTTTCCAGAATTGGTCAGAACCTGCTGAATACCATCTCTGGTCTGAAAACTCAGAAGACTAAACCTCTGGTTGCAGTGACTGATCCAGATTGGAACTTGTAACATTATCCTGGGGCACATATATTTGTCTTCATTTGTGACTGATAAAATTTCCTGTCTACTCTTGCATTGATTATGTGCCATCAAGTCATAGTCCACTCTAAGCGACCACATAGATAATTTTCTCCATGATGATTCAATATCTCCAGGGCTACTTATTTATCCAGATACTATAAACAAATGCAGGTATACAACTTTTACTGTTCATTTTCTGAACCAAGACCCTATCCTCCTCTCACATATAGCCATGCATGTGTATGCAGTTCAGAATCTAGAAGGCCAGAGTAATTCAGAAGAACTGAGATAAGAGAAACTAGTTCTTTCCCAAGGCTCCAAAGTATTACAATTCCCATTCAGTTCACATGGAAACTATCTGCTTTTGGGGAATTCAACTTTTGTTATGAGAACAGACTCTGACTTTCAGGACAACTTGTGACTTTTTAGAAATCTTCTCTTATTTTTCCATGTGCTGCAAAAGATAACATCTATCATGCCAATCTCTTTGCTTTATGGCATCCTTTAAATGGGTTTCATGCACTCAATTTTTTTGTAATACATTGATTCATTCATAAAGGTTCCCCTTGCACATGCATGCTAGTCATTTCCGGCTCTAGGGGGCAGTGCTCATCTCCATTTCTAAGCCGAAGAGCCAGTGCTGTCCAAAGACGTCTCTGTGGTCATGTGGCTGGGGTGCCTAAACACCGAAGGTGCACGGAACGCTGTTACCTTCCCAATGTGGTTCCTATGTTTCTACTTACATTTTTTACATGCTTTCGAACTGCTGGGTTGACAGAAGCTGGGACAAGTAATGGGGGCTCACTCCATTACGCAGCACTAGGGATTCGAACCACTGAACTGCCGACCTTCTGATCGACAAGCTCAGCATCTTATACATTCACACAACATATGGCATATAAGAAGCAAGTCACTCTAAGTCAATATGGAGTATATGATAACTTCTTAGCAACCCTGGTAATAATATGTTATCAAAGTAATGTATCCACATTTTTAAAATGGTGTTGCTTCTTTCCTGACTTTTAAAGCTGAAAAAAAACTCCCAGAATGCTTTCCATAACAAAATAAACATCAGTTACCATGATAATGGTGTAGGTTTTCATATCTGTTGGGCGATCTGTTGCACTTGGGTGTTTAGAAAACAGATGTCTAGACAATAGATTTCCTGACAATTTGCCAGCAATTGTGGCTGGCATCAGGACATCTGGCTATAAAGACAGGAGCCCAGTCAGTCTCTGCTCAGTTGCCTACATAGCATACCATTTTCTTCTTAAGATGTCAGCCATAGTTGCTGGTCAAACAAGCATATAGCTGTTGTCTAGACCATGGTCATTAAACCCTGAAGCCCAATGCTATCCATCAGTCCCCATGCATTTGTAATTTGAAACCAATATTCTACGTGAGACCTTGGGACGTTCCTTGCAACAAACCAGAAACAACAATGAAGCAGACCTGGAATCTTTGCTATATTTCTGGCAGTTGATCTCTGACTTGTTTGGGAGAGATGAAATAGAGATCTAGGTTCACACACCTCGTGCTGAATAAACTATGCATGGGATTTCTGCTTTAAAATGATTTGGCAGGAGGTTTTAAGAAGGAGCAGTATATTCAACAAGAAGACCAGAGCAGCTTGCAGATTTTTTTTTTCAGACTTAGGAAGACGTTGTCTTCACATTTATGGGGATGTCTTCAAAATGGGCAGTTAGTTAGAAGCTAAAATGACCTGGTGGAGAGCCCACCGTTGGCTCTGGAAAGAGTAACTTGAGTAGCTAGTGCAACACAAAAAGTTGGCACTTATCTGTAGCAGTGAGTTTGTGATTTCCTTGGTTTCCCCCCATTTCCTCATTTAAAGGCTTTTATAAAGGACAGCAAAGATGAATATCTTCAATCTAAGATTTGACATTGTAAATTGACTCTTGCAACAACTTAATATTATTCCGATAATTCTCATTTTGCTGCCAGATTTCAGTGGCTCAATAAGAGGTATATATCTGAATTGTGCCATTTAGCAGGGAAGACTCTGTGAGTCTGCAAGTTCTCCTCCTGTGATGATTTTTCACCAAGATTGAAAGAAGAGAGAGAACCATGGATAAATCTTGTGCTGTATTGTTTTCTACATTTAGCATTTGCCATCAGGAAAGAAGCCAATAACAAAATAGAGACCATGAAACAGTTGAGGATAAGATCTTAAAATGAAACTGCCATCCCAAAAGTAGCTTTATTATGAACACTGTTAACACACAATTATTTGAGAAGTGGATTGGAAGTGGGTTCTAGAAAGGTTCTTTTCAGATCTGTTTGAATGGATTTAGGCAGAGGATTTAATCACCAGGTTGTTTGGCTACAGAAGGGTATAGAATAGATACGACCATGTCTTGCCTCTAAAACTAAGGCATATTTGAAAAGTTAACTCTCTGACAAGTCTTCAGCATTCCAGTTTCAGAACACTCATACAGAATTGAGAAGGGAAAGGTTTGATAGATCTTCCTTGTGGACCAAGAGTTTCCTACCTCTTTCCAATAAACCTGCCTCCTACCATGTTTCTCCAAAAAGAAGGCCGGGTCTTATTTGCTTTTGATGCCTGAAAAAATGGCTAGGCCTTCTTTTTGGAGAGTTCTAATTATTGATTCACCTCACAACAGTGGCACTGACAGCACCCCCCAGTAGGAGCCTTCAGATGGCCCATTTCTTCTGCAGCCGCTTGCCACCACTCGCACATATCGCCCCGGCCTCTGTTTTGCTTTCAGATGCCTGCCAGAAGACATCTGCAGATGTCTGCAGATGTCTTCCAGCAGGCATCTAAAGGCGAAACGTAGGGTGGGGCGATGCATGCGAGTGATGGCAAGTGGCCGCAGAAGGAGGCAAGGCAGGTGTCAGGGTGTGTGAGGCCTGGTAACAGGTGTGAAATCCAGCAGGTTCTGACAGTTTCTGGAGAACTGGTAGCAGAAATTTTGAGTAGTTTGGAGAACCAGCAAATGCCACCTCTGGCTGGCCCCAGGGTGGGGTGGGATTGGAGATTTTGCAGTATCCTTCCCCTGGAGTGGGGTGGGAATGAAGATTTTGCAGAATCCTTCCCTTGCCATACCCACCAAACCATGCCCACCAAGCCACACCATGCCCACCAAGACAGGCACACAGAACCGGTAGTAAAAAAAATGAATTTCACTACTGTCTGGTAAGTAGGGCAGCTCCACCACTTATTTTTTACCTTTGTGCCTCATCCCACCCCCTGAACCATGGGCTGTGTGGGGTCTTCATTAGGACTAATTTTGTGGATGGGGCTCAAAAATGTGATAGGGCTTCTTTTCCAGGTGGCTCATCTTTTTGGAGAAACACAGTAGATTATTGAGAGGTCAGTTTGAATTATGTATGTCGTGTGAACTATATAAACTAAATAGCAGATGAAAATATTGCTGCGCTTGACTTTTTTAGAAAGGCTTTTTGCTACTTACAACATTGGGTTTAACAAATGCCCATTTTACATTTTCTTCTTTAGAATGACTAACTTTCCAATGATATTTATCATGCTTACAGAATATTCGCATTTCATCATCAGTTCACAGATGAGACTGGCAGTTGCCAAAAGATGAAGTGTCAATGAGATGCTGAACTAGATTTCATCAAAGAAAAATCAGTTTAGCCACAGCACAGTTCTGTTAGTATTTATTCATTAAAACGAAAACTCCTTTTTATTTTATTTAAATTCCCTTATTCAATCTTGCTCCTCTGATTACAGTTCCAAATCACCAGCCAATGCAGCCAGTAGGTGAGGATAATGGGAATTTAATATTTCTGAAGGTTATGATTGGAGAAATTTAGGTTTAATGCACATCTGAAAATGACATAGAGTCCATGAAACATCAACATACCCCAAACATACAATTACTGGGCCACACTTTTACCTCAGCTCCAAAATTAGTCTTGGTTTTCTCTTGTTTCAGCACCATCCTATAGAGGGATGGTAAAAGCATTGGCAGATAGATGATTCCAGAAAGACTAATACATTTTCAGGTCCTCTGTAGCTGCATTTGCACAGATTTATATGCGAATGTCATTGCCAATGCTTTGTCAACCTGAAATTTAACAGCAGTGAGAAACAGCTTGTGTTAAGAATGAGAAATTTTAGAATGCTGATGAGACGATAGTCTTGATTTACATTCTTATTCAATTGCTCTTAACTTTTGGAATCCTTGACTTTTTTTTCAGTAAAAGTAATGTGTCTGTTGCCATTTATATATTATGTGGGAAAGTTTCTGCATTTTTCAGGCAATCTATCTATTAGTCCTTCTCGTCTTGAGTTCAAATTTCTGCTTAGTTCGCACTTTAAAAAAAGTCTTGTGTTCCTCTAAAAACACTGATAAAAAATGAGGCGATTTGGGTTGAGAATTATGCATATAAAATCTCCAATCATTTGCTCAGCTTTGAGCTAAATAATTTCTGGCCATTTCCCATTATTTACAGCATCACCTTATTCCTCAGTATATAGTTTAAAAGCACATCTGCCTTCAATTCCTTATGACCTTCCTTATGCTATTATACTATTCAGGATTTCCCCCCCCCTCAGAAACATGGCTTCTAATGCTCCTGAATTCATGGACATCAACTGGCATCTTCTTATGCACTGATAATCCCATATTAGAATAAGAATGTTAAAACTAAATGCTGGTATTTGGGGCTAAAAGCCCAATTGAAATGGCCTGTTTACACCATGGGAATGTTGCTTTAGAAGAGGAGGAAGCATTTTTAAAATATCTACCTACAAGTCATACAAAAGATTGGCAGTAATTGCAAAGCAGAGTTATTTACAGGGTTTGAATGCCACAGCAGACAGACAGTAGATTGTCCTGTTCCCAACCTATGGGCAAATGTTGACTAAACTAGCAATGGATCTTATTTTAACCCTGACCATGGAATAATGCTCATTCCCATGCTGAAGGCTATTACGGTAATTTAAGGTAGCAGATGAGTATGTGTATGAAGCATAAACAACTCAATCCCTGAAACAGCCATAGAGTTCATGGGGAGGTTGCCGTACTGCCTTTGGCATTTACTGCCTGAAACAATCATCCTGCTCTCCATAATGGTAGAATTAACTCTCACTTTCTATTCATCTCTTGGAAATTTCTTCCTTAGTTGTTAGCCACCCCTTTTTGTTTTGGTTCAGATCAAATAACCATCAACAGTTCACAGAGATGGAATATCAGCAGTGTTTTTCTAAGTTGGGGACTTTAATATGGGTATACCTCAACTTCCAGAATTCTCCAGCCAACCCACAATTCTTAAAGTTGCCAAGTTTGAAAAACATTGTCATACAGGAAGCCTGCTAGCTGAGGACATCTAATTTCCTACCCTTGGTTCTTTGGCTTGTTGAAGACTGATAAATACTCTGAATAACCTTGAGTAGTGAGTTGGGACCTGAATGGAACGAGAGAAAGGATTCTATATATCGTATATTGCAGTGCTTCCTTTTATCAAAGTTCTTCAAATATTCTGAACTTGCTTCCCCCCCTCCCCAACAGAACAGTCACAAAAAGGACTTTTAAAACAGCTTCATACAATAAAGTTTACTTCTAAGCAGCATTTGATTATGTGTGCATTTTAGAAAATAAGTATTGATTGGACCAGACCTTTGCTTTCCATCACTTTGTGGATGTACATATAAAGTAGTCATTTTCTGTTGTAGGAGTTTAACTTAATTCTGTCCCTTGCTTCCTCCACCTTCGTACTTAAGCCTTGCTTTCTACAGTTAGTGTGTTGTCCTCTCCAGTTGCAACAATTCATAGGGCTGAACGTCTTGCAATAATTCTCACTGTTTGTTCTAGAACTTCAGTCATTGAGAGTGTGTTTGCCTTGAACACTGAAAATGTTTTAGGGCGATAGTCATCCTATTGTTGCAAAATCTACTGAATTCCTTTACTCCATTAATTTGCCTGATCCACAGCATTCCAAAAAGAAATAATTTTGAAACATTCCCTTTTATAAAAAGACAGTGAAATTGTCAAGTGTTAGAAACGTGTAACGCTGAAGAAAATTCCTAAGACTCCAAATAGCCATACTGTACATGAGCTACACTTGAAGTACCGTCCTCTCTGAATGAGACTGGAGGAAACAATGGAAACATTTCATTTCACTTTTTCTCAATCTCAGGTTGACCTCAAATGAAATATTTTTTCATATGCCATCCACTCTTTCCCCTCATTCTCATGGAATTTTATGATAAGGATATATGGAGTTGGACATTTGTAAAAGAAGCTGGGAAACTTCCTTTGGGCTCTGAAAGTTCTCTAGTATTCTCTGGTGTTGCAGGAATCAGGCTCCAGAAAGTTGCTTAGATACTTTGTGGCTCCATTGTGACATTTGGGAGCATATCAGAGGTGATATTCAGCCAGTTCTGGCCAGTTCTTATGAACTGGTAGCAGAAATTTTGAGTAGTTTGGAGAACCGGCAAATACCACCTCTGGCTGGCTCCGCCCCATCTATTCGCTGCCTCCTGAGTCCCAGATGAATGGCATCCCAGATGATCAGCTGGGTCGTCTTTTGTTGCCCTGCACAGGAGAAAAGAGCTGAAAAGCAAGTTAGTGGGGTGGGGCAGAATGGGGATTTTATAGTACCCTTGCCCTGGAGTGGGGAGGGAATGGGGATTTTGAAGTATCCTTCCCCTGCCACCCCCACCAAGCCACCCTCGCCAAGACATGTCATGCCCACAGAATTTGAATCCCACCACTGGAGTATATCCATCCACAGGAAGGATACTGGTTTAACTGAGCAAAATGTGCAGAAGAGCTGTGTGGTATTACAGAAAAAAACATGTTGCAAAAACAATATGGAAACAATGGCATTCTAACATAAAATATGACATTTAAAGGCATATATATATATAAAAACAAAACTGTGTATTTTTTCAGGGTTCCTTGGTGTTCCCTGAGCTTGTTTGTTTTCTTGCAGATGTTTCATGACCCAAACTGAGTAATATCATCAGTGCCAATGATGTTACCTAGTTTGGGTAACCTGCAAGAAAACAACCAAGCTTAAAAGAGGATCCCTTATTTCAGGGGTGTCCAAACTTGGGAACTTTAAGACTTGTGGACTTCAACTCCCAGAATTCCCCAGCCAGCTGGCTGGGGAATTCTGGGAGTTGAAGTCCACAAGTCTTAAAGTTCCCAAGTTTGGACACCCCTGCCTTATTTCAGCCCTGAGCTACAAATATTCTTCTTTATTGAACTGATACGTCTCATTCTTCCATCTTTCCACAGTTTTTGGAAGGTAACAATGTTTACTGCTTTTTTACAATTAGCACTGTCGAGCCTAATAAAGTTCATTCAAAGTACACTATATTGCCAAAAGTATTCGCTCACAACTGCTTTTGATTATGTGGATGGGTGAGCGAATACTTTTGGCAATATAGTGTAACTATGTTTAGAGATGTACCTTTAGAATGGTATACACGGATACTTACTAGAAAGTAAGCCTCTATGAGATTTTTCAACCTTATATCCAGGCTATATTCTTTACACCCTATGTTATTTTTAAAAAAATAGCTCTGGATCTAAACCCAACAAGAAAACTGAAGTTGACAATGAAAATCTCAATTTCCTTGGCATCCAAGTCTTACTGTTACCATATAGAGCCTGAGGGCATGCTCAGAAACAAATATGCAGGAATCCAGCCTTATGGAAATCAGATAGATCCCAGAAAGTTTAGCTGATGCAGCTATAACAGCTGAAGCAAGAAGGGTTTAACAGCTACTTGACCCCTCTTAAGGCTACCCAGCAAAAATCAGCCGTTGTTATGCTCTTAATAATCAACTTGGGGCTGGATGATATATCTTAATTTATAAACAACACATATTAAAAATAGTATATACAAAAATAGCTCTAGTTTTTTTGTGGGTTTTTTGGTCTGAACAACTTTTTAAAAAGATAATAAACAGTGGTTGGAAGCAAGGTCCAAGAATAAAGTCTTATTATAACAGTCTGAATATCTGCATTTTGTATAATATTTGAAAGGGGAGATTAAGACTTTGATACCAGAATTCTAAATATAGTATTCTTAGATGATTACTCATAACTTTGTTAATAACAGTTATTGTGAATAATAGTAATTGGATGGCTTAGTGTAGCACATCAGAAACACATCAAATCTGTTTTAGGCTTATTATTGTTTTGTTTTCCAATAGGAAAACTATAAATTGGCTTATGATGGATGAGATCACATATCGTAGTAAGACATCAGAGATTCTGTCTTATTACAGTATATGAATCCATTCATTGTAGGATGTTAAGAAAAGATTTTTACCTTACAGTAATGAATGAACCCAGGGATTGCACATTGGTCCACCGCTAGGATTGCCAACGTTACTAAAAGATCTTCAGAGTTTCAGAAAGGATTTTGATCCTAGTCATTCTTGAATATTTCAGGGACTGGACCTAGAGTCTTTGGTATGTAGCAATGCCATAGAATTATGGCACTCTTCAGAAGTATAGCTGGGAACGAGAATATAGCACTTTTTCACCAAACATCCTATGGGACATATCCAATAGAAGGGCACCCAATGTCTTTATGTTCTTTTTTTTTCATCTTTGCCAAGTAGCTCAAAAGCTATACTATATATGGAAAAAGAATTTGATACAAATCTGACCATTACATGAAAGCCAGTGCTCTACCAAAACAGACTATCTAATTTTTTACTCTGGGTGAACTGGGTGAAGAATGTAGATGAAGGTAGTAATTAAATTCAGGACTTTTGTCTTTGGAAAGATATTCTGGATACATAGGCAAATATCTTAGGTTAACTAATAGTACAGTTCTACAAATGAGGAAACATGCCTCACAATATCACGGTACAAACCTTGAGACTTTCTTTTTATATCCAGTTAAGAGAACATTAAGAACAAAAGACCAAGGTTTGTATTGTTATATCACAAGGCATGTTTCATTATTTTTGTGTCATTGTAGTTTGTTTTGGTTATGAATGCTACCTGACTTTGGCAGTTCTTAAATATTAACCAGGTCTGTCCTGTTAACACTTGGGTGGGGAACCAGCTGGGAATGCAGCTGTATTTCCTTGATTGAGAAGCTGAAAAAAGAGCCTTTCTACTGGAATGATTGTGTATTGTAAATGAGGTTCAATTTCTTTACCTTTTATTTTCTTTAAAGTAGATTTGAGCATCTACTTTTATGACCAGGTAGGCAGTGGTGGGTTGGCAATGTTTTTACTAGTTCGAGTGTGCTCCTACACGTGCGACACTTCTGTGCATGCACAGAAGCTTCCAGATGGGTGGGCGGAGCCTTGCACCGCTGCTACTACTGGTTCGCCCAATCTGGGCCGAACCGGGAGCAACCCACCTCTGCAGGTAAGTCAGTGCAGTTAATGAATCCCACGAAATGGCCATATTTTTTGAATTTGCACTACTCAAATTTCTATGGTAGTTTCTAGTTTTGTACGGTTAGTTCAAACTCAATGGTAGTAAGCAATTAAAACTTTAAAACATAAATGTTTATATATTTATTAATGAAATCGTTTATACTGTATACAGTAAAAGAGGATAAGTCCATATGTAGCACATATCTAAAGAGGTAGTAAGGTTCTTGCACCATAAGAGCAAAGTAAGAAGCAACCACAAAGTTTGTATCATATTTTGTGATAACAATGCTTATTATGGAGGTATGGTAGCTTAGCAGTTAAAACACTGGGCTTGTTGGCTCAAACCAGCAGACCAGGTTTGAGACTCGAGTGCCATGCAACAGGGTGAGCTTCCGTCCTCTCCCCAGTTCCTGCCAACTTAGCAATTCGAAAGCATGCAAATATGAATAGATAAATAGATACCACTTTGGTGAAAGGTAACAGACAGTGGTGGGTTTCAAAATTTTTTGGAACCTACTCTGTGGGTGTGGCCTGCTTTGTGGGAGTGGCTTGCCAGCCATGTGACTGGGTGGGAGTGGCTTGCCAGCCATGTGACCGGGTGAGAGTGGCTTGCTGACCATGTGACTGGGTGGGAGTGGGATGTTAGAAGATCCCAAATGAAGTTAGAAAGGCTGGGTCCCAAACCGAGCTGGCTTAACTGGGATAGGGGGAATAGGGGGTAGAGGCTCACCAAGGACCCTCCTCTCCTTCCCCTCCTGAGATCGCTGCCTTTCCCCCCAAAAGCAGAGGGTGTCAATATTTAGAGGGAGCGTCTCCCAACTTCCCCCCTTTGTGTATCACTTTCTCTCTCTCTTCCTCCCCCCCGTTTCTCTCCCCCCTTTCCTTCCTCCTCCTTTTCCTCTGCACGGTTCCCCCCAGTTTTTCACACTGAGCCATTGGGGGAGGGCAGAGGGAGAGAGAGAGACAGATTGAAGGGCGCAAAGAGATGGGGGCATCCCATTTTGAGAAGCCTCCCTTCGCAAAAGATTGCTGAGAGGAGGAAAGGGAGGATTCCCCGCCCCACTCAGTGCTGTTTTTGATGGGAGGCTTTTCCCCCCTCTCAGAGCTGTTTACCTTTGCAAAAGATCGGTGAGAGGAGGAAAGGGAGGATTCCCCACCCCACTCAGTGCTGTTTTTGATGGGAGGCTTTTCCCCCCCTCTCAGAGCTGTTTACCTTCGCAAAAGATCGGTGAGAGGAGGAAAGGGAGGATTCCCCACCCCACTCAGTGCTGTTTTTGATGGGAGGCTTTTCTCCCCTCTCAGAGCTGTTTACCTTCGCAAAAGATCGGTGAGAGGAGGAAAGGGAGGATTCCCCACCCCACTCAGCGCTGTTTTTGATGGGAGGCTTTTTCCCCCTCTCAGAGCTGTTTTCCTTCGCAAAAGATCTCTGAGAGGAGGAAAGGGAGCATTCCCCACCCCACTCAGTGGGGGGAGCAAGCAATGGAGCAGCTTCTGGATGGGTGGGGGGCAAGCGAGTGAGTGACAGGGCCGGGGCAGGAACTTACTTCCGGGTTCATTGACCAACAGGTTCACCCGAACCGGTGCGAACCGGCAGGAACCCACCTCTGGTAACAGAGCTCTGGGACTTCATGCTGGCCACATGACCATGGAAATATCTTTGGGCAGCACTGGTTCAGTGGTCTTGAAATGAGGATGAACACTGCCCCTCTATAGTCGGTAATGATTAGACTAGTGGAGTAAAATCCACAAGGACTGCTTTACCTTTTTTTAACCATGCTTATTATGCTTTTCATGCTTATTATGAGAGACATTTTGTCTCAGGTTCACACAATTTCAACTTATCTTCCAGTTTCCTAGTAGGCTGAGCAGGTGACTCCTGCCCTAATCTATTATCAGATTATTAAATACTCTTGGACATGTGTTTTATCTTAATCACACGCAGTGCTAACTCAGGTTTACTTAATCATGGCGTGCTTGTAAAAGCACAACAGGCTGTTCAAACCATGATTTACAATCCATCTAACATAAAACAAGCCATGTTAGATCTACCATGATATTTGAACCCTATTTTTCTCTCACCTTATTGCGGTAGGATTCCCTTTATTCTTTTCTATGTTGTTTACTCCCAATCCAAATGCAATTCCATTGTATTAACACAATTAAACTCTCATGTTATAGAGACATTTTTCAGGAAGTGTATAGATTATATAGTTTAGATAACTGATTACATACCAACTCTCTCTATTTAAAAAAAAATCTGCATTTTTAATAAAATGGAAATAAAAGAATCAAAACCTTTTGGGATATTTTAATTCTCTTATGTTTTTAAATTCCTGAAGCTTCAAAGAGTTAAAATGATTCTCCATTTTTTTTACAATATATCTATCATTAAAGGTCCAGACCAATGTTTCATTGCAATTCACAGGTAGTCTTCGACTTGCAGCCATTTGTTTAGAGCATTTGAAGTTACGTCACTAAAAAAGTTAGTACTTACGACCATTCTCACATCACATGAGTTCATATTGATAATTGTTGCAGGATTCAATGAGCTCTTCTTTATGATGATTACAGGTTGCATGATCACCATTTGATGCTTTCCCAGCTGGCTTCTAACAAACCCATGGGGGAAGCTAGAAGGGGAAAGCTGGATGGGGGAAACTTAATGACATTTGATTCACTTCACTTCAACTACAGCAATTCAGCAAAAAAAGTTGTAAAATTGGGCATGAGCCACTTAACAACTGTCTTAACAACAGAAATTTTGGTCTCAATTGTGGACATAAGTCATTAACTACCCATATAAGCAATAGCACTTAGACTTATATACCACTTTACAGTGCTTTCCAGCCCTCTCTAAGCAGTTTATAGAGTCAGCATATTTTCACCAACAATCTGGGTCCTCATTTTACCGATCTTGGAAGGATGAAAGGCTGAGTCAACCTTAAGCCTGTGAGAATCAAATTGCTGGCAACTGGCAGTCAGCAGAAGTATCCTGCAGTACTGCATTCTAACCACTACGCCACCACGGCTCTCATCCTATTACTATTTTGCTGTGTAGTTTATATCTTTTATGAACAAATATTTTTTTCAGCAACAAAGCTAGATTCTCTCTTCCCAATATAATTTTCTGTAGATATCATATTTCATCTTAATTTTTTTCTACTAATTGACATACTTTGTATGCTTTTTACTTATAGTTGAAAGTTATGAGGGGAGAACACAACTCCTGTCTTCTAATACATGTGGAGCTGCTAGTATTTGTTAAGTATTTTATCATTTTTAATTAACAAAACAATGGGACCTGGGACTATTCATGCTGACCTGTGTTACATCAGTACATGCAAAGCCAATAGAGAGACCATATACAAGGAAATTATTAGTTCATTGGCTTTGTAGAAATGCCTTATAATGTGGACACTACATTAAATTGATAGAGATTAGAATGGGTCAGAAAAATACATTATTTATTTATCTTTTCTCCCCATAAGTACACATCCATGTACATCAAATACATTCTGCTGGGAATCTTCAAATAGGTAAGAAGTGAGATTTTTGTTTTGCTGTTGGCTTCATCCATATGTACCAGTATGTCTTATGTACAAATAAAAATAGGGAGTATCTTGTTTCTAATAGTAAAAGAGATATGCTGAAAAGTTTTGCTAATCTGTCTCTCTTCTTCTCAATTAATCCAAAACCAAATGTGTGTTGAGAACTAAAATAAGATGGCTGGAAAAATGGACTGAAGCAGTGGTGGGATTTAAATAATTTAACAACCGGTTCTCTGCCCTAATGATTTTTTCCAACAACCAGTTCACCCAACTGCTCAGAAAGTTAACGACCGGTTCTCTCGAAGTGGTGCGAACTGACTGAATCCCACCATGGGACTGAAGGGAGATACAGAAAGGAAAAAGCAGCTGGTTTGCTATCTATTTCCTATGTGTTCACTGCTTCCAGGCTCTTTTATATACACAAACAGAAATATATGCCCACTGCAGTTACATACACTTCATTCATAATTAATAAGCAATTGAGAGTTATGGTGTAATGATTAAGGCATCAGGCTAGAAAGCAGGAGACCATGAATTCTAATTTCGTCTTCAACATAAAGGCACTGTATGACCTTGGGATCAGCCATTCTATCTCAATCCGAGGAATCAGAAGGCAATGCCAAACCACTTTCAAAGCCTACCCTGGTACATTTTCAAAACTGTTGCCAAAAAACCCCGTAGAGACAATTCTTCAGGAGTTATGATTGATTTGAAGGCACCAAAACCAGACAAACAAAAACCCCATGCATTCAATCTGACACTGCATCTTCTTTGTTGTAAGATCATATATTACATTCTTGTTTAATTTGCACACAGATTGTATTATTTGTTTCTTGCAGCAACTTTATAGCACCGCCTCCCCAACAACTCCGGGTGGTTTTCAGAAAGCCAATCTAAAGCCATAAAAGCAATCCTGAGCTTACCCTCATCCCAAGAACTTGGCATACAGACAAATAATTAAGGCATCTATGCCCCTTCCTGTCATAGAAATCCCTACTAACTAATGGAACTCACTTCTAAGTTTGGTATCCAGTGGAATTCCCTTTGCCATCTAGAAAAGAATTGGTTCTTTTTCTGACAAGATCCCTGGCTCTTGAGTTTTCTTACATCTGTCTTCAATTAGAATTTGGTCTTCATCAACCTTCCTGGGAGAAATCCAAACATTGCTGAAATCACTGATGGTTCATGTGTGTTGGCTCCTCCTCCTCTCACTTTTTAAAAGTGGGAAATACTTTTCTTTGAGCTATAGCCCAATTAGTAATACTCTTTGAAACAACCTTATTCATTTTATACTTTGTAAACCATTTGAATCAGAGGTGAACTGATAGTGGTATCGCGGCCTGGGTCGCAGGACCGGCAGTGACTCGGGCTAGCCACGCTTCTGAACTGGTTCCCTTGTTGCTGCTGTTGCCCTCTTCAATTTCCATTGAACTGCGCATGCGCGTGAAGCGCACACACAAGTGAATGGCAGTAATGCCAGCTAGAACCCACCCCTGATTTGAATGATTAAAATTCCTATTTCATCTGCTTCTTTGTTTCATCATCTTCTCTTTCTCTTCTCACTGTCCCCAGGTTTAGTTCACACAGAAATCCAGGTATTTCACAAGCTGGTTTTGTCACAGAAGTCTTCTGCTTTTGTTTTTGTTTTGCTTACCCAAGCAAGGGAATTCTACACCTAGAACTAATAATAATGTGCTGGGAATAAGCTTGTTTCCATAGAAACCAAGATGGTGTCAAACAGCTGCAATGGCATTTCCACAATTTAGGAACAGAGGCACATACCAGCTAGATAATGGACTGCATGATCTCTGGAGAGAAAGAAGGGTGAAATCGTGTTTTGATTTCCATAAGTCACAGGATATAATCTGTGTTTTGAGTTTCTAACTTGCATTTGATCTGTAAAACAGCTGTAATCTTTTGGAACTATAAAAAAACACGCTGAGAATTTTGCAGTGAATTATGAGTTGCAAGTTGTCATATTGAAAGCATCAATGAAGGCCATATCTTTTTGCAGTATTAGTAGTATCTTTAACTAGTCTATGAATGATCTGATTGATGTTTACACTGGTCTGATAGCTTCATTTGAATCCCATTCAGATGGTGAATTTATAGCACAATCATTTTCCCTTTCAATAGAAAGTGGTTGATATTTGCATTGAGTTTACATCTTTTGAGATGTATCTGGCCTAAGAAATTAAATCAGCATACTTGTTATGGGTGATTGTTTTTTTTAAATGAACTGTTGATTATTCTCCACAAATAGTAGACTCCCAGCTCTCAACCTAAAGAAATTCCTTAAGAAATTCCTTAAGAAATTCCTTAAGAAAAGTAAATTTGTTTGTAAGCTTCAGTTAGATGGAGACATTGCACAGCGAGGTACTGTTTCTCATTTAGCTTTATGTCCTGGCTTGGGTTACATGAATTGCTTTCAGATTATTATGAGAATGCAAGAATTTACAATATGGAACAAGTTGTAAAGAAGTTGTGAACAGCTTGGGTTTCCAAGCCAGCTTTCTTAACTGTCGTCAGATTACAGGATTAATGTGTGCAGTCACTTTTCCCAGGAGCAATGTCATGTCTCCAGACAATAACTTTTACTATGTCTGGGTGGGATCAGAACTGTGCAGAAAACTAATATTTCTTCAGCAGGTGGTAAGATTTTAGATGATGAAACTAAACTAATGAGCACTTCTCATATACCTGGAAAAACACTCCCTAGCTTCTTTTGAATTGCTTTTATTCATTTATATTATACAGAAGTATACCAAAATTCTTTATAGACAATAAAGAGTTGCCCTGCTGAGAAATTTTAGTTTACATTCGATTTGAGGGAAGAAAATCTGCTTTAGAAAAAAAATTCAGGGGAAAAAAGGATTTTAGAAAAAAACACTGTGCATGGAGCTTGCACTCATTTACTTGTGCCGGGATAATTAAGAGGTATTTTCATTATCAATTATCCAGCAATGTACAGTCTCACTGCATTCTTATATTTCAGTTAAATCCCAAGGAGACATATTCTAAGGTAATCCTTTCACTTTTCTGACCAGATTGGGAAATATTGACAACCAGAGAGATTTTGGGATGGTAAAAAAAAGGTGTAATACAAACATTCTAGAAGAAAGAGCTTTCATCACTTTCAGTTCTAAAATAAGCTTGGAAACCCCATCAAGATCAGTTCAAGATAAATGTCTAAGTTCTGTGAAAATAAGACAAATAGAACAAGAAGTTGCAAGAAAACACTTCTGAGAAATTGCAAAATGGATTCAAAATAGCTTAAAAACAAATGAATTTCATTTTCCTCCTTTGCTTCCACCAAAAATCTGATCCACCTGTTGATAATATTAACTGAAAAGAGAAAGTACAAAACTATTGGCAAACACACACACACACACATTATATACATTCCCAAAGTAAGGTGTGGTCTAATGTCTGCTGTCTTTTTTCAAGGTGAGAAATGCATTTGGCAAAAGATACACATCAAAAATGGCCAGGGCGAGTTGGTCACATCAAGTTGTCCTAGACCAGGCATGGCCCCTTTTAAAAGTTAGCCATTTCAGCTGGATTTTGTCCTCTTCTATGTATTTCTTCATTCATATGTGCATAGATTCTTCCATGCAAATAATGAAGAATCTGCAAATCTGATCAATGTTCATATTCTATTTGATGTAGCATTATGATCTCACACATACCAATATTTCTATTGCAGAATGAAAGCCTTCTATACAGATAGGGCATTAAGTGAATACTTGGCCATAATTATCTATGCCCTGTTCACATTCTATATAGATATTGGAAAACACATCTGATAGTGCCCTTAGGAACACTATTTAAATGCTAAAGGTTTTTTTCTTCCAAAATAGGCTCTCTAGTTTGCACACAGCAAGTTGTCCTATTCTGCATTCAAATGTTGGATGAATATAACAAGGAACAGGTTTATGTCCTCAAGCAGAGGATAAAAAAAATTGATGGTATCTCACTGGTAGAACAGGGACCATATTCACAGGAGCTTACATGCCACATGGTAAGGATATGACAGCTGGAAGTCAGAAGGCTAAGAGGAAGCCACCAGTGATAAAATCTGCTCTACAATAATGAAGCATGCCAACCCCAGTAATCTATACCAACAGATGTGTGCCATTTCCACTAGCTTAAATTTAATAGTCATCTTCTAAAGTCAAAGTGTGACCCAAGATTAATACTGCCTTCATATTTTGAAGATTAAGCAGCAACAGTTAATATTTTTAATACATACCTTAGTTTTCTCCATAGTGAGGGGAGGAGTATCCAGGATGGGTTGATCTTGTCCTCTCATTGATTGGGCTGAGTCAGATAAGCTCTTTGGGCCAGGCCCTGGTCAACAGGTACCATCCAGTTATCGATTCAGCCTCTCAATGGGCAGCTGCGATCATCCCAATATCCTGGAAAATTTTAAAGAAAGGATTGAACTCACTGTTAACTTGATTGTATTCGCTGCCTCCCTGCCTGAGTGAGTAACTGGCTCTTGGCTGATTCCCTGGCTGGGAAGAGAGAGAGAGAGCATGCACAGCAAGCCCTTCAGGGATACGCGCAGCCCACATCTAAAGAGAGACCTAGGGCACTAATTGAGACTGCGGGCGAGGGGACGCTCCCCTGGAAGCCCCGGGAAGGCAGTCACGTCAGAGAGGCTCAGCCGGCGCTGGAGGTTTCCGCCCCCCCCGGGGGTCAAGCAGCAAACTGTGGCATTTTTAAATGCAGCGCAGCGACCACGCCTGCCTGTGAGTGCTAGAGAGAGATAGCGGCCCACAGGAGCTCACAAACCTCGGAAGAGAGTGGAGGGAGTGAGAGAGAGAGCTCTCCAGTGGCAGCGGAAGACGCGCGGCAGCCCCAGAGGCACAAGCCACTTCCACATGTTCCCAGGGAGAGGAACTTTTTGAATTTGGAGCCAGTGGCCATTTTGGAACCACGTGATCCAAAATGGTGGCGCCCAGCAGCACAGAGGATGCCAGCAAGACTCAAGCCTCCAGCCCAGCAGCCAGCAGCCCCACCGGAGGAGCAGAGGAGCAGCTAACCAGGTCAGAGACTGCTACAGAGGCTGCTAAGGGAGGAGGCAAGGCAAAGAAAAAGCACGTCTCCTCCAAGGGGGCCAAAGAGGCTGGCTGCAGCTCCAAGCCCCCAAAGCCTGGCTCCAAATACAAAAGGCAGAGACACCAAGCCTTGGAGCACATTTGCCACAGGGCCAGCAGCAAGAGGGCTACACCTGGCCAGGAACCTGGGGAAGGATTTCCAGGGATTCTTTCTCCTGGCAGGACTGCAGATGGGGAACCCCCCCCACACACACACAGGTGAGGACTCCCTTTGATACTTCAGGCATCTGGGGGCTGCACAAGGATGGCAATCACCCCCACGCCCCACAGCAGTGGGACCCTCATCACAGCCCTTCCTGTCCACATCTGCTGGCACAAGGGCTGGAATACCACCCACATCAGAGATGCCCAACTTCCAGGATATGATGATGTGGGCCTTCCAGCAGTGCATGGCAGCAGCCTTTCAGCAGCTACAGATGCAGCCCCAGGCAGCCCCCATCCCTAGGGTCTTGGAAGGGTTAGGGACTCAGGAAGAAGAATTTCCAGAATCACCTGCCTCCTCCCAGGGGACAGGATTCGGATTCCGAAGAGGGTGAAATCAGAGAGGATACACTCTCTGAGGATGAAGGCATGCCTCCTCCCAACCTACCTTTTCCGGATTGTTCCAGCCCTCTTTGTACAAATCCTTTCTGTTCAAGGCCAAGACATCTGCCAAGCTTGGCAACAGGCCAACAGAAACCCAAGTCTTTCCTAGACATGATCAAGCGGCAATGAGCCTCTCCCACAGCAGGCCCAATGCCCACTTCCACGGACAAGACCTTCTTCAACGTGAATAGGGACATGGCCCTGGTACTTTCGCAACCCACCATCGATGCGCCTGTCATGGCCCTGCATATGCGTACTAACATGTCAGGGGAACCAGAGGATGCCCTGAAGGTGGAAGACAAAAAAGCTGACCTCACCTTACAGAGGACGCATCAAGCAGTGGCCTGGGCAGTGAGAGCAGCCACCACTGCCTCCTTCTTCAACCGGTCTTCTCTGCTGTGGCTGCAAGACCTGCAGCAGTGAATTCCCATTTTGGATGCCAGGGCCCACCAAGTCATCAACAAACTGGTGGCGGCCACCCAATTCTCCTCAGATGCTACCTTAGCTGCAGCCAGGTTTGCCTCCAGGGCGATTGCCTCATCTGTGGCATCTCGCAAGGTGCTTTGGCTGAAGTAGTGGCAAGCAGAAGTATGCCACAAATGGTGCCTGGCATCGGCCCACTTCATGGGGGAATCTCTCTTTGGAGCAACCCTCGGCCCATTCCTGGTAGGGAACAGGAGAAACGGAAGATGCTCCCCACCGTTCTCAAGAAGTCCAACTTCAGGGCTGTGCCATACCCTAGATGCCTCAACTCCTGGGGGCAGGATTTCAGGCCCTCCTTCCAGGGTCAGGATTCCTTCAGGGGGTCAGAGTTTGGGTACTCGGGCCCCAGGCAGTACCAGGGAGGTTTTTCATCCAGGCAGAGATACCCAGATAGACAGCAGAGGGGCAGGCAGCAGAAGAGGCCCTTTTGAGGGGGCGGAGGAGAAGGCGGTGGGCATTCCTTCTGCAAGAACTAGATCTAGACCTAGCTCACCTCCCATTGGGGGGCGCTTGGCATACTTTGCTGACCGCTGTGACTTAACTTCCTCCGACAAGTGGGTCCAGAACACCGTTCGGTATGGTCTCTCACTCAAGTTCCTCTCCAACCCCCTGAGTTCCTTTTGGAGCTGCCCTGTCTCAAGCAACCCGACCCGGAGGTTGCTGATGCAGGAGGCCATCCAACACCGGTTGGACATCAGGGCCATCCAGCCAGTGCCTTTAGAGCAGCAAGGCCAGGGGTATTACTCTATTCTCTTTGTAATTCCTGAGGCCTCGGATGGCTGGAGAGTGATTCTTGACTTGAAATGCCTGAACTTTTTCATCTGCTGTTGGAGATGAAACCCTCCTGGGACTTGCATAAGGTGTTGGACGCTCTGACAGGCCCTCCTTTTGAACCCTTGCGAACTGTGTCTCTTAAGTTTCTGACTCTTAAAGTGGCCTTTCTGGTGGCCATCACCTCAGCCAGGCAGATATCCGAACTACAGGCACTGTTGGCCAGGGAGGATCTCTGTGTGTTCCACCAGGACAGAGTGGTACTAAGGTTGGACCCCTCCTTCATCCCTAAGGTGTGCTCCTGCTTCCATCGCTCACAGGAATTAATATTGCCCAATTTCTGCCTGGACCCCTCTCACCCGTTAGAGAGGAAGTGGCACACTCTAGACATAAGGAGGGCTCTGCGGATTTACCTCAGAAGAACCCGGCCAAACAGGACGTCTGAAGCCCTGTTTGTCTCTTTCCAGCTGGGATCCCTGGGGAACAAGGTGACATCCATCACCATAGGTAGGTGGTTATGAACCTGTATTGTTACCGCCTGCCAAGCACGGGGTCTGCAGATACCGAGCTCTATTACAGCTTATTCCACATGAAGCGCGGCCACCTCAATGGCCTGGGCCACCCAGGCCTCATTGATTGAGATCTGTAGGGCAGCTACGTGGTCTTCCCCCTCACCATTCGTGAGAAACTGCAAACTGGACTCCTTTGTCTCTGCAGAGGCTTCATTCAGGTGTAGGGTGTTGCAGGCTGTGCACAGGGCAGAGGTGACGCCTCTCCTGGCATAAAGTTTGTGCGAGCTCTTAGCATGGGTAACCCTCCCTAGGGACGTATAAGCTTTGGTACGTCCCATCCTGGATTCTCGTCCGCTCGCTATAGAGAAAGGGTGTTGGTACTTACCTGATAACGCCTCTTCTCATAGTGGGGGAGGGGTATCCAGCCCCTCCCTAATATGGTTATGTAACATGAACATTATGTTTGATGGTTGAGCTGTTCTGTTGAAGAAATAATAAAGGTTGAAACTAAGATAAAGTCTGGAGTGGATGACACAGCTAGTCGGATAAGGTTCTTTGCCAATAACTGGGTGGTACCTGGTGACAGGGCATGACCCAAAGAGCTTATCTGACTCAGCCCAATCAATGAGAGGACAAAGTCAACCCAGCCTGGATACTCCTCCCCCACTATGAGAAGAGGCGTATCAGGTAAGTACTTTCCTATAGTGATATAGAAGATCCATTAGGGCTTCTTGCCAGACATAGCAAGGCACACCAGAGAAACAGAAGAGAATTATATGTCTTTTGCAAGAGATTGGGTTTTTTTTCTGTTTGATCTACAAATTCTATACTTCTCTTTTACTTTTCTGTTCAAATGTCTTTGAGCAAAAAAAAAAAAAATCACTGAATTCTATCATTCCAAAAACTAATTGAATCCGTGCCCATCCAAAGTCGATCACAACTCTTTCCTTTTAATTTCCAGAAATTTTATATGGGCATTCTAAACCTCCACCATTTTATCTACAATCTACCTTTTATTTTGACAGAATACTGCATTACAGTATTAAGCAAAAGAAATGAGGAATGTTTGAACACCAGTTCATTGTATGGACAAGGCCTGTTAGAAAACTATCTTATATTTTCAGCTTCAGATTCTGTAGGCACTAACAATGTTTTGTTTTAGGCAGCTATTTAATGATGAAAAGGTAAGTGTATTGTCACATGCCATGCTGTTCTCTATCATAGTGTTTGGTCATGTGGCTTGAGCTTAATTTTTATTGATGGAACTGGTGGGTGGCAGAGAGAGATGGCACTGCAGTAGTGGAAGGAATACAGCATTCAGAGTGTTGAAACTCCTGCAGCTGAACCTCACAATGAGATCAGAAACAGAGCTGTGAACATTGCTTGGCATTAATGTAGCCAATGTGTCTTGCTGTGGCCTGATGAAACTTTATTAAATGTTGGCATGTGGTCAGACTCTTCCATCTCAGAATGAAACTGCTTTGAGCCAAGTTTACATTCGGTCTGTGCAGCCCTAATTCTCAAATCTATCAAGAAAAGATGGATAACAACCACTGTCCCCCTTCTGATGTTATATGCACAAGCTACATACTGGTGATGCATATGCTTTCTGTGCTTTGTTTTTCTTTTCAAGTCTTTGCTGTTTAGCAAACTGCTGGGAAATGTGATAACACTGAGGAAGTCAGGACTCCTTGAAATCTTCTGAGTAGTTGTCTGGCTCCCAGGTTGCTTGCTAAGAAGAGAATACCAGCTTTTCAACAGGATAGAGAGGCTTCTCTACAGTCCTTTAGTTGTGTATTTCCAACCCTTACTTTGCCATAAAACATCTGCGCCAAAGAGTGGTGTTCATCTGTAAATAAATCAGTGATGTCGTATGACTCTTGTGAGTACATTTAAATCTACCACATGTTCCTTCAAATTGGTAAAATGCAGACAATTATATGTGGACTTACAGACAAAATCCTATTATTTACTGAAAAGGACCTGTACTGAAGGACTTGTACCTTAATTAAGCAGAGTGTAATTTGGGAGATATGCTACTTGTGGTTGAAGACTGGAATGCCACAGCTGAAAATAGTAAGAATTAAAATATACTAAAGATGTATGCCTATGAAACAAATAAAACAAGAGAACAACTCACCAGTTTCTGTTAATCCAATTATTCCTTTATCACTAAATGTTCTTTAAAAATATGTCTATATATGTGGACATCAATGGATAGATCACATAGAAATCATATTCACCATGTTATTGGTGCAAGGAGTTTGGGAACTTGGGTTTTAACAGTAGGGGCATAGCAAGGGGCTCATTGTGGAATAGTTCATGAATTGCTAATGTAGAAATTTCAAATCAATCCAAAACAGATGAACAAAGTTAAATTGGTTTCCATGATACAATCTTGAGCATCGGCGTATCTACTCTGAACCTCTGTGGGAACTGGAAAAAATTGTGCAATGTAATCTACACAGTTATTAAGGATGGATATAAAAAGAGGCTGTCAAAAACCAGAAACAGAAGAGAACAGCAGACCGAATGTCAGGACAGATAGTGGAAATAGCCAGGCAGAAATGAGCAGTCAAATCCAAGAATGACAAAAACTGAGAAAGAGGCTTAACAAAGAATTTCAGAGGACTGTTAAAGGAGGCAAAAAAACCAGCATTAAAATAAATGTAAAGACATTAAAGATGAAAAAGATGACGTAAATCTTCCAAACGTTCTCCAAAATCAGAAGATACCGACTGGTATCATAGAAGACCCCATGGACAGATAACTGGTTTCAAGAATATCAAGCAAAGATGGAAGAAGTATATTGAAACTTTGTACAATAGAAATGTATTTTGCAGATATTTTCTATTTACTTCTAGTATTAGAAAAAGTACTAATATTTCACCATTGTGGTAATTATCACATTGGAAGACTATAGGACAGTGATGGCGAACCTATGGCACGCGTGCCACAGGTGGCACGTGGAGCCATTTGTCAGGGCACGCGAGGCGCTGCCCTGTCAGCTGGCCAGTGCGCATGTGCGCACTGGCCAGCTGAGTTCACCCTTTTTAAAGCCATTTTTGCCCTCCTTAGGCTCCAGAGGCTTTATAGAAAGGGGGAGGGTACAAACAATAAGACTTGCAAGATTCTGCTATTGTGGACAATCTCAATAACAGTAGTTTTAGCCTTTCTTGGTCTGGCCTACCTAATAGGGCTGACAGATCTGAAGGGATGGGCTGGGAACAGATTTGGGGAGTTCTATATATTGGCTAAGAATTGAAACGGATTTGATGAAACTTGCATACTTACTCGATGTATCTGAAGAAATGTGGAGATATTTTTCAGCTCCAGATAAGCTTACACTATATTAGGAACAGTCTCCACAGAGTTGCTTGCAATGGTGGGTGAGGCAAGCGAAGAAAAAAAATAGGGCCAAAGCTATATTCAAGTTTATTGATTGTTCCTTTCTCTCTCCATGCTGCACAAAACTAGAAAAGCCCCCTTAAAACAAATGGCACCCTTTAAAAAAGGCAACAATCTCATTGTTACAATGGACTCAATGTTTTCAGTGTCTGGCAGTTTACAGGAAAGGGTATTACTAATGTTCTCCTTTCTAGCTGCTGTGCTTTGAAAATTATATGTGTGCTTAAATTCTCACGTTGATGGTAGAAGAAAAAACTTCTTCGTGTGGTTAAAACAGTTTTCTATACTAAATTCAGGATAGGGTTGAAGAGTGAGAAAGGGAAATGTCAAGATGGCAGACACATTCATTTGATGGAACCCAGTCTTCTTTTTAATATACAGGGCTTTGATCATGCAGCTGTAGCCCCAGCCTGACATTTTGACTCCTGCCTCCACAAATGCCCCTGGAGAGGAGACCATGAGCTACATCTTGCCCACAAATCGGAACTTCTCCACCCTTGTTGCAAAAAGACAAAGATACCATCAGATGCAGGGGCAGGAAAATAATTAGTTCTGAGCAGTCTCTGGGCTGCTGTTCTGGGATATAATATGAAGGGCATGGAGGTTTTGTTTCTAGAAATGCTTGGCTGTTTGCTTCTGTCTATGAACTTCCGTAACTGCAATACTATGTTGGTATATAAACAATTCAAGTCTCCAGTAATCTCTCTTCCAGGTGAAAGCAAACATAGGTGAGATGTTCTTTGGCACTTCTTATATCGTACTACAATATGCCATTCAGTTTTTTTAAAAAAAAACATTCACTACTATTTACATCAGTGTATATTTTCAATGACAAAAAGATAAATGATTAAATTGAAGTAGAAGGTTAAGTCAAATGTACTGTGTGTATTTCTTAAGCAACACTTGGATAATTAAAGGTTGTACACTTTATTATTGTGGAATGTTTGGATAATCCCATCTTTCATAGATAACTGACAGGACCACATTTTCCAGAATTTGTTCCAGTGGATAATGGTGATACAGCTCTCTGAGATTTTCACCTTATTGAACAAACATAGTATGTTTATTTAATGTTTCAGTGTGTTTCATGGGCTGAGAAAATTAAATTGTGTGAATTATGGTTCAGTCAACCATGACAGAATGAATCCCATAAAAGCCACCTGTTTATTTATCCCGATTATGTGCTTATATAGTCTATTGTGCCAATTATTCAGAAGAATTATAACACAATTTGTTATAATTTTGAGGTTGACAAAGACTCCCAATGTATGCATCTCGCCCTAAGCTATTCTGAAATCTAGACTTCCTGCTGTTGTCTACCCAAGTTAAAATGGCAATTTACTTCTCTTTCCAGATCATTTAGCCATAGTGACAACAGCTTCGTCAATTGAGGTGTCCAATTGAGTGAGACTAAGAAACTTCTCTTTTTTTCTTGTGGAGGTGCTGAAGGGGAAATATATTATCTTTTCTTTACCCACATCCTGTTATTGGGTTTTGGGGATTCGTTATGTTTTTCTTTTCTTTTGTATTTTTTTTAAATTTCATTTTTAAACCACCCAGAGTCTTGTTAGAACTAAGCAACATAGAAATTGTAGACATAGACAAACGGACTTCTTTCAAAATGAAGTGTTGCGCTTCTTTGAAAACGGGAAAAGCAAAACAAAGAGCAGAGAGGTCAGGTCACTGTCCTGAAGTCATTAGACCCATCAGTCTCAGAGTGCTGAGACTTTCAAGTTCATTAGTCGGAACCTTGACAATGATTCTATATCTCGATTAAATAGGCACATCTCTCAAAAGGTCCTGTGGACATCATTTCTTACAGAGATTTTGCAAGTTATCCGAGTTATTCTGGATTTATTTCAAGGTGCTGCTTTTGGTCTTTCTAATATTTTGTGGTTTGGATGTAGACTTTCTGGTGAATATATATTCCCATATATACTCCCTAACTTGTGCTGTGAGTGTCACCCCACCCCCTCTTTGAATGAAATGTCCTGACGTCACCCAATCCATTTCCAAGGCCAAGAGTGGACCCGAAATTAACTCTCCACAGTTCTGATTTAACTTTTTAACCTACCCCACCATATTGCTGTTTGTATATTTTATTCTTATCACTAAACCAGTTTGTATTTTTAGCGTTTGGATGCGTTTGAACTTAGCTTTGATTTCTCTAATTTTTCTGAAGTCAAAATATGTGTTTAATGTCAGTGCATCCTTAAATTGCTGCTAGACTATTGTTGTTGTTTTTTAAAAAAACCTTTTACCTAAACTATGAATGTGCAAGGTATATTTTAATTATATTATATTCCTGTTGAAATTTGCCTCTAATGCCTTGGAGACCTAAGTGACCTCATTATTTTTCTAACAATAATGGTAACATTAGAAGGATTGCTTTCATGACCCATCTTTTATAATGTACAACAGAACAACAAACAATAGTAGCAGTCAAGCTGTGGACATTTTGCACATTCCATGTATGTATTGCTTTCCAGACTGTTGGTGCTTCTGAAGTGCTACTTCAGTTTCTGCATCACTCAATTATTAAGAGTATTTTCTGGATTATACCTTTGAATCAGCTCTGCTACAATCTCTCTCTGCAGTGATGGATTGCTACAGTCGGTGTAATGCTGAGGAAACCATATTACCATATTATCAGAGAAAGGATATTTGAGTGGAGTTTTATTCTATGTTTGTGGATCTAATATGAGACTAAAGTCATCTCTAGTGTTTCTGAATCTTCAAAAATAGCAGGGTCCACCATCCCTGTCCTAATATTTCCCTTGTATTCATTTCATGTACTCATAATCATGTCTATACTTATATATCTAATTCATACTTGATGAAAAATAAATAAATAAATAAAACAAATTAGTGGTGTAGAGTGTAAAGAAGATGATGATAGGCAATCTACCACAGAGGGAGATAGGCAATCTACCACAGTGATAAGGCATAAAACATGCCTTAAGTCCACAAGAGATAAAATTTAGAAGATGCTCAGGTAGACAACTCTCTAATTAAGAAAAGCACAAACATGGGTGAATGGGGGATGGAGGAGGTAAGAGTAGCCAATCTCAACGAAAATGGTTTTAGCCTTCCTGTGGAATTGATTTCCTAAATTAATTTACTTGAGTCTGACTGGTAGTGCTATAGGAAATCTGCCTTATGAGACAGAGCATAGCTGCTGGATTCATCTCATACCAATTAGGGTGTGTATTTTGTCACAGTGGTATAAAAACTAAAACCAATTTATATAAAGATGTCATTAATGTATGTGAATTGAGACACTTGCCAGATATGGAATTCAAAGATAGGTTAAAACGTGAAATAAGTGTGAAATAACGTGAACTTCATTGGGAATAAGGGAGGGTAGTTTTTCAGCATTTTCAGGAGAACGAGGAGAAACAATGTCAATCTTTTTATTTACCTGCTTCAGAAAAAGGAGAAAGTAGAATACGGCTACTTGGAAACTCCCTGGAGAAATTAAAACCTCCCCTGACTTCTTTTTGCCTCAAAAACACAGTTTCAGTCTTTGATCTGAAAGTGATAATTGCCTAAGATCACATATAATTGTCAATCTCGAGGCTTATTGAGATGATAATAGGAAGATGAAGGGAGGCAGTGCATTTCTAAGGAGGTCCTGGGCCTTGTCCAAACATACATCCCATCTACTGTATCTGAATATAGGCCATTAACAGAATTTAGAATAGAGAGTCTTTAATGTCTGCCAGAAGGAAATAGGAAGATATTAAAATGTGAGAAAATAGCCTAATGGAGAGCAGGGCAGAGAGGCTAGCAGTATTTTGAACTCTGTTTGTCTCTAACATCCTTGAAAATTTCAGCATTATGTCCTAGATTCTCATTCAGAAGGAAAACCAACATAATAATTTTTTATATCTCTAGCAGCTCCATTATTGCAATGTGAAATGCTTAATAGAATGTAAGCCTCTTATAGCTCTATGAATTCACATCCAGGCATGATATGGAGATCCTCTCTCTGTTCTCTAATGCAAGCAGCCTAACTTCAATATGGATACGCTTTTTGATACGATGATAGTCGTCGTTGCTTTATGTTATTGCTCTTTTAGACCATAAGAAGGAAGCAAGATGAAATGAGTTTGGTCTCAAAAGACAGGGCAGTGGTTAGGAAAAAAGTTCACAAAGAATCTAGCGATAAGTGGCTGGATGTTGAGCACATGAAAGGATATTTATCAAATTGAGAGTTGCGATCAAGCATTAAGCAGTCATATTGTTCAGCAAAGGGACAATGGGATAATGGTTATGAAAGATCAGCTACAAAGCCAGAAGTTGATCAAACCAATATAATAAATCACTGGTGGCTCCCAAGAATTGTGCAGTGGGTAGCAATCAAAATTAATAAGACAATTTTCAAGGAATGTCCCTATATCAAAAATAAACAATTGGATCTATCCACTTGCTTGATTTGATTCAGCTGTGGGATTCAAATTTTTTTATTACCGGTTCTTTGGCTGTGGCTTTGTGGGTGTGACTTGGTGGGCATGGCAGGGAAAGGATACTGCAAAATCCCCATTTCCTCCCCACCCTACTAACCTGCTTTCCAGCTGCGTTCTTCTTTGCAGGGCAACAAAAGAAGCCTATCAGCTGGGACTTGGGAAACAGCGAATAGATTGGGGGCGGGGCCAGCCAGAGGTGGTATTTGCTGGTTCTCCGAACTACTCAACATTTCTGCTACTGGTTCTCCAGAACCGGTCAGAACTGGCTAAATGCCACCTCTGATTTGATTCCTGACTTTTGGCTACCAAAGAATGACATTAAAATTGTATTCCTCAGCTGTCAAAAGGCAAGGCGTTATTCAAGATCACAAGAAATTGGAAAGAGCTTCAGTAGCTCTGTTACCTGCTGATCACTTGAGGCATAATTATTTTAGGATTGGACCACGTTCTCCGTTCAGACTTCAGGTTAGGCAGAATTCATTCTTGTAAGATATTTGATCAAGGCACTGAGATGGTTCTCAGACTGGCATATCTGGAACCCTCCATTTTCTCATATTTCAATGACATTTTACAGGTAGCCCTGTAACTGTTTTGCTTAGCAACATTAAATTTTGGGTTCAGTTGTGATTGTAAATCAAGGACAAACTGCATATGAAATTAAAAGATGATTGGTTTACCATCATTTGCCTTGAATCTACCTTTAATTCTTTGCTCGTCTACATAATCTTTTTTTTTAAAAAAATTGGCATATTAGGAAGAATACTAAGGTGGGGCTTAAGCAAAAGCCAAATATAAGGTATGCACATTTAAACATAGCTGATGTTCTCAGTTACATCAATAAAAAGAAAAGATGTTCTTACATTTTCTTGTGAATTAGTGTAAAGAAACTGGTATGCTGAAAACAAACAAGACAAATATAAGTTCAATAGTGGAACATGTCTAGCTGTTTGCCATCAGATTATGCTCTTCACCATTCAGCATTAGCATTTTTTCTCCTTTTCATCAAATAGAAAGCAATAATAATGATGTTGCAGTACAAGAAGAAAAGGAACTGGAGAAAACCATGAAATACAAAAATCTGTAAACAGAAATAGAATGTCTGTGGCAAAAGAAAGCAAATTTAGTACTAGTGCAGTGCCAGCCAGGGTGGAATTTGGAGGTTCTCCGAACCAGCCATAATGTTAGCTACAGGTTATCCTGAACCAGGGCGAACCCATAGCAGTCCATCCCTGAATTTGAATAAGAGTCCCAGATATGACCTTCCCTAATTCCCTAAAGGGAGGGCGGGGTCTGAACCACATTCAGACTTGCCAGATTCCTTACAATAAGGTAGCATTAGAATTCATAATTCTGCTGTCCCAGTTTGGTCTACCTTGAAGGACTGACAATAGATGAATTGTTTAATCAAAGAAACCCAAATCACATCAACTCTACAGCCCGAGCAAATGTTGTGAGAGCAGGCAGTATCTACTTTTTATCTACTTTTACACATTGTGGTTATGCTCAAGCAAAACGGAATATGATTTGGGCTCCATTGTTGTATCAAGAAATGCCTGGAACTCATGTTCGGTCCAGAAGATTCATTGGTGAATCTGGACAGACTGCTGTGATTGCTCAGCTTGATGTATTTAGCATGGAATAGGAAACATGACCCATCTGATAAATATAGCTATTTCTCTTCAGTTTTCCTCTCCTCTTCCCCAACCCTTTTTTTAAAGAGAGAACACAGACACCTTCTGTACATTTGGATATTTGGAAAGCAATTACCAGCCAAGTAATTGAGTGGGCACTGTGTTTAATTATAGTACATACTTAAGGAGCCTAATGGAATAATTGAGATGTTTCATTTTTCTATACTGAAAGAAACAAATTTTTATCTCTCTCGAGATGAAAAGTTTCAAAACAAAGAGACATTGAGGAAGGCTATCAATCACTAGTCTTTTGGCCAAGGATCTTGTACAATATTTCTTTTGTGCCCTTATCTATAGGAGAGTGTTTCTCCAGAGAATTGTGACCCACAGCTGCATTTCCAGTAGGTCAATCAATGGTAGGTATTAGAAATGTTAGGTGGAGAGCAAGCTTCATAGTTATGCATGTTGTAAAATAATGCTGGAAGTAGGGTTCAAAGTAACTGCAGACAATTTCTGTTAAATGACTGCATAAGATATTAATTTTAATTTATTTAGCATATGGTAATGTTACATTATCCCAGAAATCACAATATTAATGGAGAGTAGTAGTTTGGGTACCTGTTTGTTAGCTCTGTTTGGTTCACACTTGCACACTTCCCAAGGTGCACTACAGGAGGGGGAGCCAGCTCTGCATCAAAACAAAGATGAATGGCTTTCCTGCAGCAACATCTTAGGTCCTCTCCCTCCACCAAAGCTGCCTCACAAATGGGCATTCCAACGAGTACAGTTCAGCGCTGGCAGGATTCTGACCATCCACAGAAAGCACTGGCTCATCTCCCCACCAAAATGGTACCTATTTATCTACTCACATAGAATGTGCTTTCAAACTTTTTGATGGGCTGAAGCAGAGGCAAGTGGTAGGAGTTTATGCCACCTTGCAGTGCTGGGAGTCGAGTGGTGGGTTCCGGATCCCTTTCCAACCGGTACGGTTGGAAAAAGCCCGGCATCACCCACATGGTCACGCACAGTGCGCGCGTGTGTCGTACCTGCCTGTGATGCCTCCACAAGCCTTCACGATGCTCCAGCTGCTCAGCGGAGCGTCGTGCAGACGCCGTATGCGCTGTGCGCAGAAGTGCCAAAGGCTTAAAGACTTAAAGGACAGGTAAAGAGCTCAGGCGGGAACGGTACCCAGTGCTCCGGACAGGCTCCGGTACACCCATAGCAGGGCGTACTGCCTACAATCCACCACTGTGGGACTCATACCACTGGAGCAAAGACCATCTCCTGCATCATTAAGCCACTGATCCAACACCCCTCTTAGTTTATTAATTAGGACCTCAGCACTCATTCTGAAATTCCTAAGTTTGGTTGGTGTTCTAGTTGAAGACCAAGGTGTGGTAACTTAGTACTGTGCATTTAGATTACTGTAGTGCACTCTACTTGGGACCGATCTTAAAAAATAATCAGAAACTTCAATTTGTCAAAATGCACTGGGCTATCTCTGTCCAGCATTGGGAGCATATTCCACCAGTTTTGTAGATCCTGCTGTAATGAGTTGTGAGAGTAACCTTGGGAGACCGGAGGAATTGCTGAAGCCTAGAAAACAGCCTGATAAATGAAATCTGAATCCAAAGCAGGAATGGGAGCAGGAAAAGCATCTCTGAAGGGACCAGAGGTGATATTCAGCTGGTTCTCTCTGTTTCGAGTGAACAGGTAGTGGTGGCTGCAGGAGGCCCCACCTACCTGCCCAGATGTAATGCGTGAGCACGGCACATGCTCAGAAGGTGGTGCACACACGCAGATGTGGCATGTGCAAGCGAATCGAGCACACACGTGCTCAATTTGCGAACTAGTAGGGAAAGTAAGTGAATCTTACCGCTGGAAGGGACCATCCCTAGTTCCTTGGAAAATAAATGTAGGGGAGAGAGAGCAGAAGTACTTTCAGACTTATAAGGTTCTGATATTGTAATTTCATGGTAAATATAGTACTTATGGTGTTGGATTCCTGTCTGGATCTTCTGGAAGGGCTGACACCTTAATTGGTTACTGATTGGTTTCTGAGTTGAATTTAAAGTACTGCTATAGACCTATAAAACCCCTATAAAAGCCCACCAATTGTATCTTCAAGGTGAACCTTCAGGATCACCTACTCCTATCAATAGGCTCAACAGTGCTACCAGAGAGAAACTACTGCAAATCCCACATTTCCAGAAGGTTCAGGAGTTCAGGTGAGACAATATCGTAGGACAGTCTATCTGTGGAGACCGGATTGGCTCCTACATTGCTGAACTTTCAGAAACTCCTGAAGCACCTGATGTGAATATTGCCATGTTTGAATTAACTACTTTTATGTAGATTACATTGCATGGGTTTTAATTTGGTGACATAATAACATTAAGTATATAAAACACTGTCTCCCTATTCAGTCTAAGCCTGTTTAGGCACAGTTCAGTTTTCTGAACTGACCTAACCCTTGTGCTAAATGCATCTTTGTGACTGACTAATTTACATGTACATGGCATTACAGGCAGTTCTCTCAATAACCTTTTTTCCGTTCTCTGTAATTATCTTTGGAAAGTCAATGCCAGAAGTTTGCACACAAAAGAAAATTGGGTTTTAGTTTAGCTTTAGCAGCACTGTTAGTTGTCTCTTTCATTTCAGGCTGCTTTCTCTGCTCACCCAAGCTCCATAATGCCATCTTGTTTTGTACATTTGAAGCATTGTTTTTAAAATTGATTGGGGGAAAAGTCAATCTGCTTTACATCAATAGATCCCAGGATTGAATACAGTCAGCGAAACATGACCACTTTAGACAGGTACATATAATGCATTAGTAATCAATGTCTTGCCTGTTCCAATTGATTTTCATAGGAAATGGTTGTGTAAGTAACAGTGTAATTGATGAGGGTTTTTTTTCACTCTGTTATTTTAGGAGTCCAATTAGTTTCATTCTATGTACTACCTATCTAAGATCATGAAACTGTTAAGAGGTTGGTAGGACCTCACCATAAGTATTGTATCTACCCTGTTTCCCTGAAAATAAGACCTCCCTGGATAATAAGCCCAATCGGGCTTTTGAGCGGATGCGCTAAAATAAGCCCTCCCCAGAAAATATTGCAACGCAGCAGCAGCCATGAGGTGGCCATGCTGACCACCTCCTGTACCTCAAAAATAATAAGACCTCCCCAAAACTAAGGCCAAGTGCTTATTTCGGGGGTCAAAAGCAAATAAGACTGTCTTATTTTCGGAGAAACCCGGTAGGTCTAGCCCATAGGTTTTTTTTACATGATCTGAAACAGAAATTCAAAACAAGACAGGGATATTGGTCAGAATATAGGTAATTATACGGGAGAGTCTGGAACCGAGGGAGTTCACTGTGCCACAGATATCCGGGTGTGAGTCCCTTGGTGTGAAATGGGGCCCGGGGAGGCAGTTGGGCTTGCTGATTGCATACTTGGCTCCTCGCTATGCATCAGCGGCCCTGCCTGAGCTCCTTGAGCTGATCGCGGAGACGGTGGTTGATACCCCCAAACTTGTGGTTATGGGGGACTTCAACCTGCCGTCGACGGGCGAAGCATCCGAGGTGGCTCGGGAGTTCATAGCTTCCATGACAGCCATGGACCTGACCCAATTAATTCAGGGCCCCACACACGAAGGTGGGCACACACTGGACTGTCTCTGGACAGTGGACGAGTGATCTGGGAATAGGGGATTTGGTTATTACACCCCTGTCATGGTCAGATCACTCATCTCTCCGGCTCGACTTCCCCGGCGCTACCCCCCACTGCGGGGAGGCGGAACCAGACTGTCCAGGTGGTTCCGCCCCAGGCGACTGATGGAACCGGATAGGTTCCAGACGGAGCTTGGGCCACTTCCTGTAGCCCTGACCCGCTCCCGGACGGAGGACCTAGTAGCCGCTTGGAATAGGGTGGTTGCTGGGGCCTTGGACCGGGTAGCGCCTTTGCGGCCTCTCCTGCGGCAACGAACCACCCTGGCTCCTTGGTTTACCGAGGAGCTGAGGGTGATGAAACGCCACAAGAGATGCCTAGAAAGCAGGTGAAGGTCCTCACGCTCCGAATCTGACTGAACACAGGTAAGAGCCTATTTACGGACCTACCTTGTGGCACTGAGAGCGGCCAAACATAGACACTGTGCCGCTCTTATTGCGTCCGCAGATAACTGCCCTGCCGCCCTGTTTTGGGTGACCCGCTCCCTCCTATCACAGAGGCCGCGGGAAGCCCCTTTGCAGGGTAGAGCAGAGGAGTTTGGGGAATATCTGCAGGACAAAATCGCTCAGATCCGGAGTGGATGGGCCCCCTTCAGTGGACCAGGGGAGACGTCGGAAGCAAGTCTTGAGGCACCACGCTGGGAGGAGTTTGATTCTGTTGCCCCCGAGGATTTGGACAGGTTACGTGGGCGACTGGGAGCCACTACATGTTTATTGGACCCGTGTCCCTCCTGGCTTGTACTGGCATCCTGGGAGGTTACACGAGGCTGGCTCCTGGGTCTTGTGAACGCTTCATTGGAGGAGGGGTCCTTGCCGGTCGCCTTGAAAGAGGCGGTGGTGAGGCCCCTACTCAAGAAGCCTTCCCTGGACCCGGTGGAGCTAGCTAATTATCATCCCGTCTCCAACCTTCCCTTTCTAGCGAAGGTTGTAGAGAGTGTGGTAGCACAACAGTTCCCACGTCACCTGGAGGAAACCGACTATCTAGACCCACGCCAGTCTGGCTTCTGGCCCGGTCACAGCACGGAGACGGCCTTGGTCGCGTTGGTGGATGATCTCTGGAGGGCCAGAGATAGGGGTTGTTCCTCTATCCTGGTCCTATTAGACCTATCAGCGGCCTTCGATACCATCAACCATGGTATCCTATTGCGCCGGCTGGAGGGGATGGGAGTTGGGGGCACCGTTTTGCGGTGGTTGTGCTCCTACCTCTCCGACCGGACACAATGTGTGTTGGCAGGGGAGCAGAGGTCGACCCTGAAGCCACTCACTTGCAGGGTGCCGCAGGGGTCGGTCCTCTCGCCCCTCCTGTTCAACACATACATGAAGCCGCTGGGTGAGATCATCCGTGGTTTTGGGGTTGGATACCATCTGTACACTGATGACACACAGCTGTACATTTCCACCCCAAACCACCCCAACGAGGCCGTCGAAATGATGTCCCGGTGCTTGGAAGCCGTTCGGGTCTGGATGGGGGACAACAGACTCAGACTCAACCCTTCCAAGACTGAGTGGCTGTGGCTACCGGCGCCCCGGTTCAACCAGTGGATCCCATCGCTGGCCATAGGGGGTGAACAACTGCCCCCCGTAGAACGGGCGCGCAATTTGGGCGTCCTCCTTGATGCCCGGCTGTCGATGGATGACCATGTGGCAGCCGTGGCAAGGGTGGCGTTCCACCAGGTTCGCCTGGTGCGCCAATTTCGCCCCCTATTGGATCGGGACGCCTTACGCACAGTCACTCATGTGCTGGTGACGTCTCGCCTGGACTACTGCAACGCTCTCTACATGGGGCTCCCCTTGAGATGCACCCGAAGACTACAGCTAGTTCAGAATGCGGCCGCGCGGGCTATCATGGGGAGGACAAGATACTCCCATATAACACCACTCCTGCGCGAGCTGCACTTGCTGCCTGTGGTTTTTCAGGTGCGTTTCAAGGTGTTGGTTACTATCTTCAAAGCGCTCCATGGCACGGGACCTAGTTACCTGCGGGATCGCATCTCACCTCACACATCCCTGCGACCAATCCGCTCCCACAGGGAGGGACTCCTCCGGGTGCCGTCCACTAAGCAGTGTCAATGGGCGGCGCCCAGGAGCAGAGCCTTCTCTGTGATGGGCCCAACCCTCTGGAATGACCTCCCCCCCGATATTAGAACTACTACCGACCTCCGCTCCTTCCGACAGAAGCTTAAGACCCACCTGTTCCAATTAGCTGGCTTAACTGATTTATAGTCCCACTTTTAACCTCCTGGCAAACATCTTATTGGGTAGTTTTTAAGGGTAATTTTAATGTTTATTTGTATTTTAATTTAAATATTGTACAGTGCATATCCTACCTCCTCCGTTTACCTATTTGTATATTTAAGTATATCTATATTTTGTATTCATACTGTTTTAATATGACTGTACACCGCCCCGAGTCCTGTTTAGGAAAGGGTGCGGTTTATAAATTAAAGTTTATTATTATTATTATTAGAAGAGTAGAGATTACATTTCATAAGGTGATACAAAAGGAGTTGACTACATTTAAAAGAAGGAGATGTCATAGTACTCTACGAGTACTTGAGAAGATAGCAGATTGAAGGTCAACATCAATTCTCCCATCACCAAGAATTGCAGGTTGCAGAATAAATGGATTTAAATTTTGAGAAAGCGGATTCTGATTAAACATCAAGGAAAGCATGTCCTAACAATATGAGCAATTAAGCCCCGGATCCAATTACTAAGAGAGGTGATGAGCTCCTTTTGGCTGGATGTGTTCTAGGGGAGGCTAGACAACCATCTGTTGAGGATGCTTTAATTTGGATTCCTGCACTTGATTGTCTAAACATTCCCTCCCAGGCCTTTGATTCTGTGAGTCAGGCTCACCAGCGTTTAACCATGAATTTTTAAAATTAGAAGTGGGAATCCTATGTCTCTTTCCACCTGAGTGAACTACAATTTTTATTGAACTACTGCGTTCATGGCCAAGGATGTGGGATGCCAGGAACTACAATTCAGCATATTTGGAGGAACTGTTTCCCCAGCTATGCTTTAAATATGACTGTACTCAGCAGAGTCTTAAGATCTGGCCTTATATTAAAAGATATAAATAAATATCAATGTCAACTTGTCATGAATGCATCTGTAAAGCAGTAAGAGGATAAACGGTATAACACCCTCAAGTCATACTTGTGAGATCCTGGAGCTTGTAGTCAAGCCATTATAGAATGGAACAATGATGGTGAACCTTTTTCTTAGGGTGTGCCAAAATACTGTGTTTGTGTGTGTGTGTGTGTGTGTGTGTGTGTGTGTGTGTGCTATTGCACATGCACACATGCCCACACCAATTCAATCCTCCCCCTCCCAGGCTTCAGGAAAGCCTCGGGAGGCTGGGGAGGGCAAAATATGGCCCCAACGGGCCAACCGGAAGTTCAAAAATCAGCTGGCTGGAGCTGACGACTGGCATGGCAACAAATATGGCTCCATGCGCCACCTGAAGCACGTGTGGTATGGGTTCGCCATCATGGGAATTGTTCTAGCTGGGAGAACGCGGGTGGACAGATGGGAGGCGAGCCAGGACTTCAAGCAGCTAACAGCTTTAATGATAACAGGTTGCCAAACGCGGCAGTTCACAATTTGCGCGTCTCAGCTAACTGGCAACAGCTGAGTCCTGTTTGGCAGCTCTTTATATATGCCGGCTGTCAAACAGGGAACCAATCAGCAACAAGCACAGCGCCCTCTAGTGGAACGGACCAGAGGGAAAACTATAATACATAACAGGAATAGAGTAAACAGATGAGATGAATATTTAGCCTGTTGAAAGCTTAACTTTTATGTGCTTAACTTCTGAATGTTGGAGCTCATCTGAAAGAGTGAATGAATAAAGTTAAAATGGGCCCAGATAGTTGAGGATGACAAAACTACTACAAAGTTGTAGAATGGTAAGTTATTACATTCAATCCATCATGGATAAGCTACCCCTTCTGGAAGGCTAAAACTTCTCGCTGCCTGGAAGGACCTATTCTAGGAAAAGATTTTTTCGTTGTCTTCATCCATACACTTACAAAGTCAATTCTTAATCTTACAAACTCTTTGAAAATCCTTTGTAAGAGAGGGAAACTGCTTTGAATAGTTAACTAATATAAGGAGACAGCTGCCCATGTTTAGCCAGGTTTGTTAGCTAAACTAGTAACAAAACTAATTTGAGTTATTCTGAGTGTTTCTTCATCTATCATTATTGATAGAATTGTCCAGAGTTTCTGAAATAACTTTTTCATATCATCTGTTGTCTTCTGTCTCTCTTTCTTTCAAAGCGTGAGAAGAAGGAATGCTCTCTAACATCAAGCTAGCAGAGCTGGAATGCAAAAAGAAGATAAAAGCAATGGCTCAGCGATAGAAAATATAATAGGTTTTCTGGAATAAATGTTGGCATGTCCTAGAATGCAGTATTTGTTAACCTGCACATTAGGTTAAACTAAGATGTGATATGTGCAGATTTAGATGACTGTATGCCCATCCTACCTTGAATGAATGATTGCTGATGCTGAACTCCCTAAGACCTTTGAAAGCAGAAAGCAATTTCGGCTTTTTGTGACTGTAAAATAAAAAGCTTTTTCTTTTAGATAATTTGTATTCCTCAGCTTTACATTTATTATAATCTCTTTTGGATTCACCAGAGGAATCTCAAAGTAGCATTATAACAAATAGTTTTTGAAAAAGTGAAGTTTTCATTTCTACAAATGGTGAATGTCAATAGGAGCAAAATATTGCAATCCTTTGTTTGACCCATCATCTAAAAAACCACCACAAATTTGATAACTTCTGCATTCTGTCTGTTTGATTTAATCATTCCATGAAAAAAGGGCAAGACAAGGGCAAGAAATTGCAGATCTAGAATTCATTAAGCATGAAGAACATTGAAATCTAATATTTAGTAGCCAAAAGTTAGATGTGGTATGTTTCCCAAATAGAACCTCAGCAGGTTTTTACAGAATTTGTCTTAAAAGATACTTTTCTTACTAATGTCTAGTTATTAATGTTTACAAGATCTGATTCAAGCCATCAAGAATCCAGACATGACCTAGTAGGACAAAATAAAGCATATTTAGGATAATTTGCTGAAGCCTTTGTCTGTTAGTGTTATCTTGTGAAGTGTGGGTGTGGGTCTCTAAGCCAAATAGAATAGATGCACATTCATGCAAAGAAGGATCAAAGAGGATTCTTCCTATTTGCATAGTACAGAACAATCTATTTCAATTTCCTCTGTAATATAATATCTAATGAGATTCTTAAGACAAGCCAATATTCTATTCTTCCAGGACCATGTTTAGAATAATGAGACTTGCTTCAAACATCAGATGATTCAACCATCAGTTGACATTTTTGCCATGTGGAGCTAATTTTGCATGCACATGATCATAGGCCATTCATCTAAATATGTTCTCCCGTGAGGATTGCCATTATTTCTGGAAGGAAAGAACGTTCCTTATCTTTAAGGGTAGATCGCACCATTTCAGACATCTTGTTATATCGGGTTCAGACTTGCAAATTGTTCACTGTGCTGTATGGTGCAGGATATTAGAAATGACTAGATGTTTTATACTGTGCCTTGGCCTCCCGTCACTTTTGTACAAAAATGGTTAAATGAGCCTTAGAAAATACAGAGGATTCTTTCTTATGGGAAAGTTGTAAGCATTTGGTTTTGTGGTATTCTCCCAGAATATCCCAAAATGACTGAAAGCATTTATCATGAGCATGTTTATTCAGAGCAGCAACCACCATATTGCCTTCCAGTCTAAAATTTGCACTGAGCTGAGCTATTCCCCAGGGAGAAGAGAGATGCATGTTGCTTTTGCATGCAAGCAAAGGAATTGGAAACATTCTAGGAGCCATGAAAGTTGAGGAAGAATAAGAACCATGTGCAAATTTTAATTTGGAAGAGAGTATTAGTGATTTAGAGAGGCACAATGGCTCAGCAGTTAAAGACTCCGCTAGAAAGCTGACAGACCTGTTCAAGACCCAAGCCCTGCACTATGGGGTGAGCTCCCATTACTTGTGCCATCTCCTGCCCATCTAGTAGTTTGAAAACATGCAAATGTGGGTAGATAAATAGGTACCACTTTGGTGGGAACATAACAATATTCTGTGTGCCTTGGGATATAGTCATGCCAGCCACATCACTATAGAAATATCTTTGGACAATGCTGGATCTCTTGGTAAGAAACAGAGATGAGCACTGCACCCTAGAGACAGATAAGACTTGACAGATGAAACCTTTACTTTATCAGTGATTCAACCACCCTTGCCCCCACCCCTAAATTATTTAGGTCAGACCAATGAAGTGAAAAGAATTCTGAAAAGAAGAATGGCTAACTTGGTAGAAATCATCCTATTTTGATTCAAACCATTCCACTTCTTTGATATCTGATATTACAATATCAAAGCCAGGAAGGACTATAAAACTTTAGATATTAGATTTATAAATTCTTGATTTGATTCTTAATTAAACAAAGCTCAAGAAAGTGACAAACACAAAAATGTGTTACATGAAGAGAACACTTGATAGACTTATCTCAAGAAAACATATCAGTAAAGGCATCTGACATAAAATATCTTTCATTTCATATGACAGACTAATTGTTCCAGCATCTGTTGGGAGGCAAACTCTACCAGGCATGGTCCTTCTGGGAAAATGCTGGTTTGTCTTGCTGACAACTTTCTCTTTCAGAATGTAGAAGGCATAAGAAAATCAGCATCATGCCCCATAATAGGATACATTCATAGATTTTGACTCTGCAGACACTTAAACTTGTATTTGAGAACATTCTTGGCAGAAGCTCACTGATATAACATGCCTAGACCAGTTTCTTCAACTGAAACTAGAATGATGCCAAACACACATAGAAGAACCACAGTGTAAATACATATTAATCAAAGTCCATATACTGATTTGTGCTCCAGGATTGAAATAGTGTTTTTTTCTCCGTTTTTTTTAAATCAGTTGGCATTTGGCCATTTTCTTCAAGACCATTGAATTCATGTGGCTTCAGTTGGTTCTCCTGAGGATTGCTGATTTTTGGTTCGTTAGCTCCATTTCTGACAATCTTCATTTGATGCTACTTAACAGGAAAGTCTGGGGCACTGGAGAAAGAATTTAGGATACTGGAAGAAAATGTGATGCCAGAGATCTTCATTTTAGGAAAAACTAAAACTAAATAAAATCAAAAATGTATCTCACACTTCAAAAAAGCAGATATTAATAAACTAAAACAATGCTAAGTCTTCTTCAACTATATATTTCCACCAGGTAATTTTGAAGAGTCCACCAAAGGTTATAAAAGGTGCCTTCAGAATGATTATATTTCCAACATATACCATTATACATATTTGACAATTTATTAGGTGTTAAATACCAATGATGTATCATCTTGCAGAAATTCTTTTTCAGATTATAGCTCAAAATGAATTTCATGTTTTCCCACTGATCTAGCATTATTATATCATTTTGCCCACTTAATTACAGTCTTTAATATATTCACTTTTAATAAAAGTCCATAGGCATCTTGACATGCTCATTGTCAGTACATAAATCCAATTCAAATTCAGTTTTCTCATTTATAAAACCAAAATTCTTCTTATCCAATTTAAATGTTTCTAATAACTGCATATAAAAAAACCACTGACATATGAAATCCTCCTTTTCCAATATTTCCCTTTGTTTAATTTAAAGTCTCTCTTTATGAAAGCCAATAAATCAAGTTTGTGTGGCTATTATTTCTCTTGAAAAGCTTCAAAAGATAAGCCAATACTTTATGAGGATTTTTTCATATTCCTGGTACATTGTTTAAGGCACTTGAACAGATTAAATATTGAGAATATACAGTATAATAATTGATCAAACTCCAATTTAAATAATTTAAAGGTGTGATATTCTTCCAGAATCTGATTTTACTGTATACATCAAAAACTTCTTTTACTTCCTATTCTAACCCTGAAATGTAATTCTCTTTTTTTCAAAGATGCATAGGCTATTATCGATCCGCTTGTAACCCATCTATTTGAAAAATATATGTATATGTCACCGTGAAAGACCAAAATTGGTGAATGTCGACATTCACCGGTGAATGTTGGTGAATGTCGACATTCACCGGTGAATGTCGACACATACCAATTTCGGTCTTTCACGGTGACATATATATAACGAGTCAGCGTAACACTTTACTTTTGCTTTTCCATTCGCGGTCCTGGAAACTACTCGTTCTAACCACGCAGGATCGCAGGTTTTTTTTTTAAAAAGTCCGCAAATAGAAGACACTTCAAAGGAAGCGAGGAGCCGAGGTATTAGGGTAAGGGGATTAGGGTAAGGGTGTCGAGAGGATAAGGGTATTTTCGGACATACACCAAGCGACTAGGTGAATGTCGACATTCACCGGTGAATGTCGACATTTACCAATTTCGGTCTTTCACGGATACACCAAGTGACTATGTGAATGTCGACATTCACCAGTGAATGTCGACATTCACCAGATTTCGGACTTTCACAGTAACATATATATCTTATTGTTTTACCTAAAGAAATATTAAAATGCCATCATTTAGTTCAATTGAATCATTGTTGTGGAATAGGCTTAATCAAGTATTAATTATGCTTATTTGAATATAACTCTCACCCTTTCTACTCTCAATATTTGTGCCAAGAGCATTCCAACTATGGAACTCTGCCCCCCCGCCCCAAAATCTGACGCCAGTTCAGTAATGAATGAAAAATTAAAATCTTTCTCTACAATTAATTGGATTATGTGTAATCCCCAAATCAAACCAGATATATAAAATGTCAATTTATCTTTGGTTCCAAAAGTCTGAATTTTTACAATAATTTTTTTTATTAGCAAATTTTATAATAAATCCTTTGTGCCCCAAATGCCACATTCAGCTGTAAAATTAGGAGTTCTTAATTACATTTTCAATCCTTCTGCTAATTATCAGATTTTCTACTTATTTGAATCTGATCAACCCAGCCTATAATCAAAAGATATTTTTCATCATGGAACATATAAATGTCTCCTGAAAAAACAACTTCAGGCTGTATTATCATCAATTTATGAAATATCCTCCTCCATTTTATGCCTCTCAACACTGTTCTATTTCATAAAGCAAATATTGTTTGACAAAACATCTCACAGTATCAGTTATATTCTTTTCTAGAATGGAAATAGGTTTGGATAAAGTCTTAGTTAAAGTACAAAGTTCAAAAAGGAGTTGGGTAGAAATTACAGTATTACCCTCATTATATAGAATGACTCACCCATGGAAGTATAGATGGCTTTAACTCTCCTTGTTTTTCACAAGCAAATTAAAGTCCTATTGCAATGAACTTTTGCCCATTTATCCCTAAATAAAAGATAAAAAGTAAAAAATTGCTAAAACATATGAAGAACGGTTGCAGGAACTGGGTATATCTAGTTTAATTAAAAGGAGGCCTAAGGAAGACATGATAGCAATGTTCCAATATCTCAGGGGTTGCCACAAAGAAGAGGGAGTCAAACTATTCTCCAAAGCACCTGAGGGTAGAACAAGAAGCAATGGGTGGAAACTAATCAAGCAACTTAGCACTGAGGAGAAATTTCCTGACAGAACAATTAAGCAGTGGGACTACTTGCCTCCAGAAGTTGTGAGTGCTCCAACAGTAGAAGTTTTAAAGAAAATGTCGGATAACCATTTGTCTGAAATGGTATAGGGTTTCCTGCCTAAGCAGGGAGTTGGACTAGAAGACCTTCAAGGTCCCTTCCAACTCTGTTATTCTTAATGACAAATGCTAAAAATAGGCAAAGAAAAAAAGAAAGAAAAAACCCAGAATTGTGACTGTCATATTTTTTAAAAAGTCACGTATAACATAAATGAATAAACCACAAAATAAATAATTAAATAAGTAAAACTAATATTAAGATTGGAATAAACTAATTCTGCAATGATTAGGCAACAGAAGCTCATTTTCTTTCCCTGATAAGCCGCAACCCCTTAAAAAAAGAAAAGGGGATAAAGGGATAAAGATGGCTCATTCCGTATTTATATGATAATGTAGGAAATTATCCCTCCACTCATACAACTAATTTCTCAATGGATGGTGGTAGAGTTCCTGTCACAGTCTGAATATCAACCGACAGTCGACAGTAATTTCAGGATCATAGATCTTCCTTGACCAATATCTCAGGATAGCCAGAAATGTACAATACAAGGACAAAATCAAGGACAAAATTGCCTAGCCTTAATATGTTCTTGATGAAACTTTATGGTTACCATATTCCCCCAACTTTTCAGGAAATACCATTAGATTTTTCTTTACCTTATATTCAATAACTTTTACATTCCTGGCTCTGCTTGCAATACATTAATCATGATTAGAAAGACTTCTACAACCACAGGTTTAGGACTGCAAAGATAGTTATACTCTGAAGGCAAGTGAAAAACTGAAACAAGCATTTCATCATGATTTACATACTCTGAATGCATTTCTCAGTAGCATTTGCAGGGGGTTGTTTATCTTTCTATAAGGAAAATTTAGAGCATGGTTTTTCCCTACATGCTTGATTTTGTCTTAATATTGCTTAACATCTGGCTATTTTTGCTCTTAAAAAATCATTTCCCCAGTAGATCTACTTTACCAGCATCTTCGGAAAGTCATCCCACTATCCCTCTGTTATTTCAGACTAGCACTTCATTGGCTTTTTTTGGCACTTTCTGCACACTGCTGGTTCATACTTGAGTCATAGTCCACTAGGACACTAGCTCCCTCTCAACAGTTAGAGCCAGCAGTGTGCCAAAGCTTCCAAAAGAGTCAAAGCAGACCTAGGTTTTATCAACAGAGTGTTAGCATCAAGACAATGAGAAGTGATAGTAGCGCTTTACATCATGCTGGTGAGACCACATCAGCATGGAATACTGTGTCTAGTTCTGGTTATCATGATACAAAAAATATGTTGAGACCCTGGAAAATGTGCAGAGAAGGGAAACAAAGGCAATAAAGGGTATGGAAGCTAAATTGCATGACGAATGGTTGAGGGACCTAGCCTTCAGAAGAGAAGGATGGAGGGGGGCATGATAGCTGCCTTTCAGTACTTGAGAAGCTGTCATGAAGAATGGCTTGATTAATTCTCTGGGGCATGAAGACAAGAAGTATCAGGTACAAGCTTGTCAAAGAGAGATAAAACCTAGAAGTAAGGATAAATTTTATGACAGTAAGAGCAATGAATCAATGGAATAGCTTGCATCCTAGAATTGTGGGTGGTCTGTCACTTGATGTTTTCAAATGTAGACTGGAGAACCATTTTATTGGGATGGTATAAGACTCCTGCCTTTATCAGGGGGTTGGATTAGAAGACCACCAAGGTCCCTCCCAGCCTTATGATCCTATGAATTCTTTGACCTCATCAATTAATTTCTGGTAACTTTACTAACCACTCAACATTTGTTCTGAATCATATGAAAATATTAAAAGGAATTTCTGCTGTGAAAATCACTCTCCACAGAGAGATTTCAAAGCGTTTCAGCAAAGTCAGCCACAGCTGTGGGGGTTGTCCAGGAGAAGCCATCTGTTCCATGGGAGGAGGTGAGAGAAAAGAAGAAAAACTACACCTTGTATTGACAAGGCCTTTTATCTGTCCAAAATTTAAAGAGTGACAAAAAAAAGACAGACTTCTTCTTGTTGTTTTTTTGATTATCAGTTTTCTTCACTGCAGTCAAAAGTGTTGTTTTCACAACTTGCTGAAAGAGAGAAATAACTATCTCAACAAACCCCCATCTTGCTAGGATTCCTGACAATTAATTAGTTACGTTGACAATCATATTCAAAAAGTTCTCACCAATGGATGCTCATCAAATTGAACAGAGGTATCAAATAGAGCAGTGAATTGGTGAATCTTTTCTGCATCAGGTGCCAAAATGGGAGCAGGCAAGTCCATGTGGGGAGCACCATAAACTGGAAGAGCAGTTCCCCAGTGTGCATGTGCATGCCGCGAAGCTAAGTTTTCAGTTTTTAGCATGTGCATGTGTGCCTGTCACCTGGTCTTCCATTTTATGGCCAGCCAGCTGGTCTTCACACATGCATGCATGCACCAGAAACTGGAAGCTCAGCTTCCTGTCACATGCACTGTTCTTCTGGTTTCTGGCCTCCAAATCACATGAAGACAAGCTGGCCGGCACACATGTGTGTGCTGGAACCCGGAAGAGTAACAGGCAATGGCTGACATGGCTCTGTGTGCCACTTCCAGCATGTGCACCATAGGTTCACCATCACAGAAATTGAGGGTCAGAAGGATTAGTCATTCAGTATTTTCATTAATAAACTGGATGAAGAAATGGAGAGATGGGGAAATAAGCTGAAAAGTAGCAGGAAAAACAATTGCAATGTCATTCAGTTTAGGAATGAAAAATCAAATGCACATAGGTGATCATCATTCCTCAGAAGAATTGCAGTTGGAAGCTATATCAACCGAAGTAACATTTCCAAAACACCCGTAGATTCTCCTCTTCATATCACAGCTGATTCTGAATTGGAGAAGCGATTTCCCCATGAGATCCCCATGTAGGAAATCTTTTAATCCTTTACAAATCACTGTAAGCAAAAGGCTGTTGCCAAAATCTCCCACCCCCTCAGGGACTCTAAATTCCCAATCAGTTTGGGAATTTCCTTATTTTCTGGACCTATCCACTGAGAAAAATGTAAGACTTTAGTAAAAATGGACTTGAGTATTGTATATGTGGGAGAACAACAGCCATAGATAACTAAATAGTATCTGACGGTAATAACCTTTAAGCAACACTAGGATAATAAAATAGACCAGGCTGAATCTCCTATGTCTTGCAAGGGCATTAGAGCTCTCACACATACATGCAGAACAGTGAGTAGGGTTACACCCATAGAGGTGCAGGCCTTTATGGAAAAAAATAAACTACTCCTAGAAAAACCAGAAGATATCCCAGTAGATGCACAAGACAAAGGAGGGGCCGGAGCACTGCCAACGAGGGGAGATGGGGCGACATCAAGAAAGCTCAGATCACACAAATAAGTAAGAAAATCCACATGACATAAATTGATCGAAATTATTAATGAATTTATCACACTGACTATATGTTATTATGTAATATTTGAATGCTATGCAAATGTACACCATGAGTCTGGATGGGGGGTATACCTACCGCAGTTTGCGGCTGCCACAATTTGTAACTTTCCCCATACCTTTTCCTTTTGTAAAACACCAAAAAATCAATAAAACTTTGTTTTTTTTAAAAAAAAAGAACAGTGAGTAGGGTGCAGTGTCTCATATTGCTTGGCTTTAAAAAAAGCTGAAAAACAATCTTCCTTCCTTCCTTCCTTCCTTCCTTCCTTCCTTCCTTCCTTCCTTCCTTCCTTCCTTCCTTCCTTCCTTCCTTCCTTCCTTCCTTCCCAAACTGGAGACTTAAAAAACTTACTTACTGTACTTACCTACCTACCCACCAAAGAACTTACCTACCTACCTACCTACCAAACTGGTTGGGAATTTGGAGACCTGAAGTCCCCAACAATCTGAAGGGTATAGCTTTAGGAGAGTGTTTTTCATCAAAATGGCCATTTTTCTTTGTTTTGCTATTTTATTCAGTTTGCCTAATTCAGTGCCCATAAATTATCTCTTGCTCCTTTTTAAATTAACTTCAGTGGAATGATTAACATTCTTCATGCTGTATCAGTGTTTCTGTTAATTGCTTTGAAATATATGTTTTTAAGATTATATCTATTACTTAAGGAGACAAAATTGTATTGGGTAGATTTTATATTCTATTTTCCTATCTTTTCTAATTGCTTTAAAAGTTTTGTAGTCCAAGCTATTGTATTGCATCTAATTTTAAAATGCCTAAAGAAATTTGTCCTCAATTAGGGGGGTGGGTGAAGTTTTAGGGTATTAAAAGAAAATTAGGACAGGAATAAATTATTGCGCTATAGCATTTTAATGGGATTTTTATGTTTTTTAACAGATTTACCAAATGGGGTGCTCTCTAGATCTATGAATTTCAATATATGTAAATCTTGTCTACCTTAGGAAGTCTATGTTGCATGTAAATTGGGAAATTTAGATTTTTGTTTCTAGAACAACTTTTTTTTTTCACACGGATGCTGTGGTGTAGTTTTAAAAGGCTTTCTCATTTGAGGTGTCATTCAATTATGTGGACTTCATCTCTTGTCATTCTTCAGCCAGTAAGGCTATTGCCGAGAATTTTGGGAGCTGAAAGTCACATATCTGGTGGGAGCAAAATTGGAAAGGTGCTTTAGAGAAATGAATCCCACTGCTAACTGGATTTCACACAAGAAACCTCCACCTTTGCTTGCTCTGTCAAGGTGTTGTCTGTATTTTTCTATGAAGATGACATTCTGGGTATTTCTCTCTCTCTGTGTCTCTCTCTGTCTCTGTCTCTCTGTCTCTGTCTCTGTCTCTCTCTCTCTCTCTCTCTCTCTCTCTCTCACACACACACACACACACACACACACTGTGTGTGTGAGAGAGAGAGAGAGAAAGAAAGGGGGAGAGAGAGAGAAAGAGAGGGGGAGAGAAAGAGAAAGAGAGAGGGGAGAGAGAGAGTGTGTTCTCCATTGCTGGATCTCTGTGGTTAATGGAAGAAAGCGCTTTTCTAATATGAATTATAATTAATCTATGGAAACTAAAATGAAGCCAATTTCCGAAGCATATTTGCTTAAAAATTAATTCCAAAAGAATGGAGATATTTCTGTAAAAAATAATCACAAGAAATGTTCATATGATTTCTTAATTTTAAATTCCAGACTGTGTAGCTCAGTACTGCCCCATTTCTGCCGCCCCCATTTTTCTTCATGGTCCCATAGTCTCTCACAAATAGGCTTACGTTACCATCATAATCACCCGATTTTAATTTATGTAATCTCTCTCTGCATCTTGGCCATGGGGGCACCCTGGCATGACTAAATGCTATACTTTCTTGTCTTTAAAATAGAACTGGAAACAGCAAACCTCCTATAAGTCTTTTGGAATCATAAACCTCCCCCACTTTCTATGAGCTGGAGGGAAGACAGGCTCTTGGCTGATAACAAAGCTTCCCACACCCACTATAATTAATAAGATGAAGCACACAAAGCAGCTGCCTTCAGTGGATTTCAATAACTGCCCTGTCTTGTTTCAGAACCCAAGAAGTCTGCAGATACCAAAAAAACCACATTAATCTGCAACACATCTCCCTCCAGATGTATTAGGAATACAGCCCCCAGAATTCTCAGCCAGCTTGGCCAGAGATGACCACAACTTATCTAGATGATTCCAAAGTGGTAATAGCTGCTCTTCAAGGACATGAACTAATGCTTGATGCAAGGTTTCTATTCTTGCAGCAGCTGCCTTAGAATAGTGGTTAGGGACTTGTGGTGTCTGGTGTCTAGTAAATGCCAAGTTGGGGAAAGTTGGGTCAGAGTATTAGATAATAAAATAGAAATCCTGGTTCCCACCCTACTTCCTAGGTAGGATTCAAATAATTTAACAACTGGTTCTCTGCTCTAATGATTTCCTTCAACAACCAGTTCACCAAACTGCTCAGAAAGTTAACAACCGGCTCTCCCGAAGTGGTACAAACTGGCTGAATCCTACCACTGCCCCTAGGACAAGAGTATCAAACTGGCGACCCATGGGCCGGATGCGTAACTGTAGGCTACACCCCAGTGGTGGGTTGCTAACTGGTTTACTACCAGTTTGCTCGTGCTCGCACATGCGCTCATGCATGCAAGCAATGCTTCTGTGAATGCACAGAAGCATCCAGGTGGGTGGGCAGAGCCTCCCACTGCTGCCACTACCGGTTCAGCTGAACCGGGAGCAACCCACTTCTGTTACTCCCACCCCAGTTCCGCGAAGGAGAAAAAAGTCTCGAAATGTGATGGCAACGCGGCGAGTTTGACACTCATGCCCTAGAATTTTAAATTTACTGTTAGCTTGAGCAAATCTCTCTCTGGCCTCGTAGAAAAACTTTGACCATTATTGAAATAAAATTGGAGTGCATGTATTAGTGTTCATAAAGTGCTAGGGTTATGCACAAAGGTTTTATTTTGACAGTGGTTCAAGAAAAGTAACCCTTGCGTTTTCCCAGCAAGAGCCTCATGTGTTCAGCTACTGTTTTGAAAGTAGATAGATTGAATGATGCTGATGAGTCCAACCTTGGTTTTTCACTGAGGCAGAGTAGAGTAATGGGCCAATATTTTCAGTGCCAGGATGGTGTGCAATATCTTTGTGAGGCAAGGCATTTCACTGAGGCAGAGCCCTGTGATTACACACACATGCACACACACACACACACACACACACATACACACACACCGTTTTTGAGCTGAATCCTATGCCTGAGTGTTTTGTTGCTGTTGCTTCTCAGACTAAGAAGCATGAAAAAGCTGATCTTGTAAATTGTTTAAGAGTCCTTTGAGATATGATTTGAGGAGCAAAACTTACTGCCACGCTTGCCTGTTCCTGTCTAAAGTTTCCCTGATTGTAGAAGCATCATGAGGGTGATCTTAGCATGCTCTCATCATTCAAATGGAAGTAAATATTCCACAGTCAAAAAATATTTTATTGCTGCAATTGTTGGGGGTACTTAGAAGTTTGTAACAAAAGAATAAAATACTTGCCATATTGTGTTTGGCTAAATCATTTGCATGAAATGAAAAGGATGTTCATGAACATCTTTTTAAAAAAAATCTGGATTTGAACCTCCCTAAGATGCATGTTTTTTTTCTAATATATCTAACCTCTAGTCTGTCTAATTTCAGTTTCTGTCCAAGGCAGCAAATACCCGTGAGTCACCATGGCAACCAAGCAGCCTCCCCCTCTGATGAAGAAGCACAGCCAGACAGACCTTGTGAGCCGTCTGAAGACAAGGAAGATCTTAGGTGTTGGTGGAGAGGATGACGATGGCGAGGTTCATAGGTCAAAGGTAATGAGCTGCCAAGAGTATCTATAATTGTGGTCCCTTAGAATCAACAAGCCTTCTTGCTGAAAAAAAATATTCACTTAACATATTTTTGGAGTATAAGATGCACCAGAGTATAAGACGCACCAACATTTTGAAGAGGCAAATAAAAAAAAAGTTTTTGCACTCTGCAGACCTCCCAAAAACCGCCCGTTTTTCGCAAAAACGGGCCTGTTTTGTTTCAATTTTATGAAAAGGGCATGAATAGCCTTTAGGAGGCTTGTAGAGTGCTCCTGGCGGTGCCCCCCAAAAAACGAGCAAAACGTGGCCCATTTTTAGCAAAAACGCCCCTGATTTTTGTCCAAAAAAGGGCATGCATAGCCTTTAGGAGGCTTATAGAGTGCTCCTGGGGGCCCAGGGGGCAAAATTGAGCAAAAAATGGCCTGTTTTTCAGTCATTTCTGCCCTCCCCAGCCCCCAGGAGCACTCTGGAAGCCTCCTAAAGGTATGCACGGCCATTTTGGTGAAGGTGGTGAGGTTTTGGGAGGCAAAAAATGCTGTATTCAGTGTATAAGCCGAATACAGCTTATATGAATATTTTCATCCTCTTTTCTGAGGGAAAAGGTGCATCTTATACTCCGAAAAATATGGTATATAGTTTGAGCACATACTTCAAAAACTGCAGGAAATGAGGTTAGGCAGGGCTGAAGAACATGTTATCCTCCAGAAACTCTTAAAATTCCAAAACCCATGAATCCTAAGTGCATAGCCCTTTGTAAAAGATGGCGAGAGATGCAGTCCAACAACATTTGGAGGATTACAGCTTGACCATTTCTTGACTATTTTTTTTAGACTACCTTCTAGCTCTAAAGTCATATTCCTGGTAGAACGTAGGGTATTCAGCTGGATAGAAGTAGTTAGTAGTTACTTCCTAATATGAATATGCTGTGTTCATAAAAACATCCAAAATCTGAATTGCCTTTCAATAGAGGATAAATCTGTTTAATACACTATTAATGTTAATCAGATAGAGTGCATCTGAGAGAGGGGGTAAGCGTGTTTGGGGACTAATTATATTACTATAAGGTTCTTATTTCTTCTAAGATTCCAAAAATGATGAGAGAGTTGATGAATGTAAACCAATGACCCCTGGGTAACGTTAGACTCCAATTTCTGTCAATTTCAGCCAGAGTAAGAGTGCTGTGATCTGTATGCAAGCAATATTTCCCAATCCTCTTGTCAAAGGCTGTGTATATGTACAATGATTCAAATGTAATAAGAGCCTGCTTTGTTCCCTGGCATGTTAACTGACATGTTAACTGACATGTTAACTTTGAAAGATTGTGACACTTGCTGAGGGAAAGAAAGATTTTGTCTTCATCAAGCCCTTGTTTCTTGAGTCATCTTGTTTGATCATGCCTACAAAACAAAAATTATCCTTTTTTGATTCCAGAATTGAGGATTGGGGGGGCGGGGGTCTATTAACCTAAATAATCAAATATTTTATTCGATCAGAAAGGAAGGATGATTGCAGGGCACATACATGAAGAAGGAAGGGGGTTGGGAACAATCTGTGCAAGTTGCACAAATGTGACTTGGAGTAGGACCCACTAATAGTGATCAGCCTTGTAGGACAAACTTCTTAGACTGTTTAGCAGAAGTTAGAATTGAGAGGCTGTATACAGGAGTTCTTGGAAACCATGATTTCTCCTATGTTCGAAGTAGCATTTCAATGAACAAGATTTTTAAAAATTAATCTTTTGGTGCTTTTTTTTGAAATTTTATTTTTTATTTTTGAATAAACACAAATACAACACAAAGAATCCTCTTTTTTTACATACTATAGAAAGTGTGTCAATTGGTTACAAAAATCTTTCGTGCATCTCTTCCACAGTCATCACCTATAATACATATCAAATTATATATGTTAAATCAAATATTACTATCATCATACCTCAATTTTCATTTGACCACAATTGTTTTAACGCCCTTTTGTATAAAATATTCCAAAGTTTAAAGCATAACCACATAATGGCATTTCGTTAGCTATTTCCAATATCATGCAATAACATTAAATCCTTATAACCTATTCTAAATAAAAATCAATAATATTTAGTAACCAAGTTTCTAGTCCTCCTTTCCAAATCACTGTTTACAATTTATATCCAATTTCCTTTTATTAAGCCAATACATATATATATATATACATTATTATCATTATCAAACATTTATTTGACTATGTCCATTATCATAACAATTTTTGACCTAATACTCAAAGTTTAACTAGATTCAATTCAATTTTTTATTATTAGCTTTTATGTCATAACAAAATTTCTAATATTTCTTTCATAGTCACCATTTACCATTCATATCCAATTAATTCTTATTAAACCACTACATATGTATACATTATTATCATTGTCAATTATTTATTTAACCATATCCATTATCACTTCATTTTTTACATAATGCTCTAAATTTAACTAAGTTTAACTAATTTTTTATTATAAGCTTTCATATATCAACATGTATCTTTCCATTAATAATGCAATCTTATGTCTTTTGCCATGTGTGGAATTAATGTTCTGATTATTTCCTTAATAATATTTGTGCAGACTTCTCTTCGCAACTCATTGCTTGTTGCATCTCTTATATAGTCTCGATACCCTCCATCTGTTTCTTTAATCAGCATATCTTTGGTCATCAATGGTACTTCTGATAAGATTTCTCTCCTTAAATTCATCAACTCTTCTCTTTTTCCTTCTTCTGTACCTTACCATCTGGGGTAGAGTTCCTGGCCATCTAGCTTCCTTTCCATATTCCACTCTCTGCATTTCCAACCACACTCCATTAACCGTAGATGTCAACAAATTTTTTTTCTTTGTGCTCATTTTTTTCTTCAATTTTTAGGACTCTAGCCTCCACTTTTTCCAATTGAGATTCTCCATCATATTTTACTGTTATATGCTCTAGATTTTCCAGTTTCTCCTCAATTCTCTCTGATACTTCTAATAATTTTTGAATTTCAAACATTATCTCTTGCAACGTTAAAGTTTCTTTTTGATGTTGACCTTGTGCCCTTCTTCCGACTGGTAAACACTGCCACTCTGGCTTTCAAGGCTTTTTATTAGATTAAGCACAAATTCATTTATAATCTCTCACAATAAGACCTTGTTTCACTTTTCTCCTGTTGGCAATAAGGTTCAAAAGAACACCAGCATAAACACCCCGTGCCCTTCTTATCACTCTTTGTAAACAAGCTGCAAGGCCATAAAGCGCAAAATCAGAATGATCAAAGAGAGAAGTGAAAGTACAATGTTTACAAAGCTGAAACCTCCAGCCTCCAAGTGGCAATGTTGCTTCCTTTCTCTCTAATGGTACAGCTCTCTTTGTACTGCTTTTCTATATTTTTTGTATTCCAGGTTTAAAAAAAAGTAAAATTCTTAAATGAAACAAAATAGAAAAAAGGAAAAAAACTCTTATAGAAATGAAAAAAAGAATTGTAATCCATAGGTTACAAAAATAAAAAAGTAGAAGAAGAAAAACAAATCCATTCACTTTAAAAAGCTTTGCTCAAATTCCATCCATAAAATAGCATTTAAAAAGAAAGATAATACACTATCCAATGCAATCCAATGTAGCTAAATTTTGCTGCTTATTTTTTCTGTTCTCAAATTTAATTTAGCTTTAAGGTTTTTTTCAGGCAGTGTCTTTTAAAACAGTAATGTTTCCTCACCAGCTGTACACACTTTCTCTTTCCATTTCCTTCTGTTCCGGAGCTGTTCCAACTTCATCAGCTTGTGGCTACGCTTTTGTCACCGGCTAGAAGAACTTCTCTTGGATCAATCAGGGACTTTGTGGGGTCCCTGAGATCAGCAAGACATATTCTTCCCGATTACCGTCTCTGCGGGATGGTTTAGGTCCATAGAAACCTTCCAGCGGCAAAAGTATCGACTGCTATTTCGGGACTTCGAGATCGCAGGTCATGTCGTCGCGATGTCGGCTCCTCCCTTGATACTTGGAAAGAAGGGGGTTGAATGCTGGGATAGAAAAGGAGAACCAATTAACAGCCAAGGGGAAATGTTAGATTTAAGCCTGGGTGGAAGGAATGAAACTGCACTTCAGAGGCAAGGTAGATGAGACAGGAGAAAGTGGGAATTCATAGTATGTATTTATTGCTTTGGTTTCCCCCTAATTATATAACTTATATTGAAGCCAATGTTTTTCTGATCAATTGCATAACCTCATCTTTCTACTAACACATACATACAGAACTGTTGTGTATGTGAATTAATTGCAAAAGCTTGAGGATAGATTCACAGCAGTGGGTGGGAATTATGAGGCCTATGTGGTGGGGGTGGATGGTTGAAGCTACTGTTCTTACCTCATTAGAGACATGTCTTTGTAGGTGTAAGAAAACCTATGGTTCTCTAAACTGAAAGAATAGAGAGCTTTGATTTCTAGGTAACTCACAAAAATTCTTTTTTCAGTACAGCTATCGTATCTCTCCTCTCCTCTCTTTATGCCTTTTTTCACAATGTTCTTTTGCTTTTGATCAATGATTTATTACAAGAGCATCAATTGCCTTAAAGGGAATGGCCAAGAAATGTACAGCTAATCTTTTGCTGTTTTTCAGAATGTTTCATCAACTTCCAAACTAATCTAAAATTCAATGCCCGACACTTTCCCATCCAAGTGTTAAGCATATTGCACCTTGTATAGTTTGGATTTTCTTAAATTAGCAAAGGTTATATAGGTTGCAACCCAGCTGGCATGGGCAGTTATCACACGGTAGAATTTGAATAAGTATCTACTATATATCAGCTAGTGCAAATTTTGATGAAATGTTTAGGTTTTTTTAAAAAATGTATTGATCTTAAATTGACAAAATTGTGACTTTTGAGGTTTGCTACACAACTTAACCCATGAGGTATAAACTTGCCCCAGCCAACTTTTTCCTGCCACATCTTCATGTTGTTAACTTCAACTCATCCACAACTCACACCCATGGCAGCTTAATGTTCATGATTCTACAATTAAAGTAGGTTTTTCTCCCAACCAGGTAGTTAGCCAGGATAACCTCGCTGTCCATTTGGTCAAGTATCTTCATAGAGTGTAAACACAATCTAAAATCTATTGGCCATTTTACGTTGATCTACTAGTTTTGGGATATTGCCCTCTTGCCCACCAGATGTTTCCAACTGGTGTCTCACACACACTTATCAACAAGCTTGGAATCAGAAGTAGCAGCTAAACATGGACCATGTAGAAAAGGTGAAAGGGCTTCAGAAAGCACTACCATTTATTGATAACTTTCCTGTGGCAGGATAGAAATGTCAGTGGGAGTGGCACATTTTATGCTGACAATATGCCGCCATCATTAAGACTGGTGGATAGTACTTCAACTGAGATAAGCAAATCCTCTGAATGCTCCTCTTTGAATGGACAAAACAGAAGAAAGGAAGAGTTTATACACTTCTCTGTCACACACACCCCTTCCCTTTCCTCCTTATTATATGTCGACTTCTAACTGTAATCCTTGGGAGCTGCTTCTTATTCAAAAACAAAAATTAAAAACAAAAATGAAATGCTTTCCCCTGACTGAAAGGCCCCTGGACAAAAAGTGAAAAGGAAACGAAAGAAAAATTCAAGGAAACTTTAATAGCTGAGACTCTTCAGTTGCTAATTTATTGTTGAATGAATGCATTTTAATAAGACCCAAGAGGGTGAGTTCGACAGCCCCATGCTGCCGAAAGTTACAAAGTGTGACTTCCATAGCCAAATTCAAAAGCCAAGTTGTCAGAGGAAAGGATAACGTTTTGCCTCTTTATTCTGGCAAAAGGAAGCCTAGAATATGCCAGAGATATGCAACAGATCCAGTCTTTTCTGATTGGGGCAATGCCACATGATAAATTTAAGGCATCCATACTAACTTTGTGTCTGGGATTTTTCAGGGCTGCTTTAATCCAGCTTCCTTTGCTCTGTTCCCTTTTTTTCCTCTAGATTTTTTTCACCCTTTCCAGAAGAGCAGTTTATTCTTCTTGTGTTTTTATTTATTTATTTATTTATATATCAAAGTTTAGAAACTGCCTATCTCTCTCACAGAGTGGATAAGTGGTGTTCTTAAAGTAGGGAGAAGGTTCTTGGCTCCATGTGATTGCAAGGTCCATTTCTCTGTGTGAGCTCTGCTTCTTACAAATATTGTGTTTTTAATTAATGGATTGACCTTTTCGCGTTGAACCCCAGCAGTTGCTTAGCAACTTAGAATGATCCTTGTCAGATGACTTTCTGAACAGGTGTCTTTCATGTATGTAGCCTTTTCTGTTCTGAGAACGGAATTATAGTAATCCTTTTTTTTTGAAAACTGGAATTACCTTAAAATGCTGGTAATTTTGAAAGGTCATTGGAAAGTGTCCATAATACGGTTATATAAAAGGGAGAACAATTTATGTAAAGAAATAATTTTGTGCTACATTTTATTTTATGATTGGTTTTTTTTTTTTGGTCAAATTCTCCTCATAGTAGATGTTTCAAATTTCTTTCTCTCTCTTTCTTTCTCTGTCTAACCAAAAGTATGACAAACTTTCAGACAATAATTAGACTTGTAGTAAGAGTTCCCAGAACTTGGAATAGTAAGAGGACCTATGGGCAAGAATAACTCATGTCCTGTAAATATCCATGGTTACACAACTCTCTAATTGACATGTGAGGCTTAAACCTCACAAAAGAAAAACAATTTTATTTTTTATGTAGTAATGCGCTAGCTATAGATTGTAAAATCTCAAAGCTTAGGAGCTCCATCTGTATGGCTTCGTGATTTCCTTTGCAATTCCACTCCACCCCAAAGAATATCACTTTCTTGAAGAGGAAATTGGTCTCTTTGTAAGATGAGGGGTGTTGGTTTTTTATATTGGGGAAACCTATCTATGTTTATGGAGATTCTAGTTATCCAAGTCATGATTGTCCCAAAGGTGCTTTTTCAAGAGGCAACTGGATTTTCTTGTTTTTCCCTGAAGATGTTTCGCTTCTCATCCAGAACTGAAGAAGCTTCTTGGATGAGAAGCAAAATGTCTTCAAAGAAAAACTAGAAAGTCCAGTTGCCTCTTGAAAAAGCACCCTTGAGACTATCTATGTTTAATTATACTTCTCTAAAGCCACCATATAGCCCAATAAAGTAGCAGGGTTTTGCCCTACCCAGCTAGCTCACAGAAGGCTAACTGTAATTTTTTTCTCTCTTTTCAGTTGCTTTTGTATCATTTGTTAAAAGCAGGAAATAACAATGCAATGCATATGCAAACTGTGCTTTCCTAGTTGATAGTGCTAAGCTGAAGATGGCAGGAAGCAACTGAAGGCTGTTTAAATTGCCTTTGTTTTTGCTTCCTTGGGCCTCTCTCTTTCCTGTGATTTGTACTTTCTTAACTACCCAAAGATAATTTTGCTGGAGTACTCCTTTTTCAGTAATTATTATATTTCCCTCTCTCTGCCATGAGATGGATGGCAAATGGATTTGATCAATAAATAAAAATTAAAAAACAAATATCTGCAACAGGGGGCAGAATTTTGCCTTTTAAACTCACTCTTTTTTATCTTAAAACTATAAAATCCATTCTTTTGCCTGTTGTGAATATTGAGCGCAACCCATTGGTAAAGTGTTAAACATTTTCTGGGTCTCTCCCCTGGAGTGAGAACAATCATCCTAGTAAGTACTAAACCATGTTGGAAGCAGCTGCATGAGATATAACCTAAAATGAGTGTTGGTAATTTGCAGTTACATTCAGATAACTTTCTATGGATTCCACAATTTTGTCACTGATCTTTCTTTACCTTTTATATTTATTTATTTTTTTAAATTAAGGCCTGTGTAATTGTCTTTTTTTTTTTTCAAAAAAACAGTTTTAACCATTGTTTTTCTTTTGAAGAAAGGATGAGATGAAAGCTTTTATGGCTTCAGCAATTTTCTTGTGTCATCTGGGACAGTTTGTTTTTCAGGCAGTCAACTTTGAGATACTGAGTTTCTTTGCTCCCATTTCCTATCCTCCCACTTTCTTGTTCGAATTTGCACAACTAGACTATGCTATTCCCCCAAGATGTTTGCAAAGGGATCATAAGCAAGTAATAGATCACATTTTATTTGTGCAAAAACCCCAAAAAACAAATTTGGAGTCTGTTTCAGACATCTTTAGCAAGCCACTCAAGATGTTTGAATCCCTGGAGAACTGCTACCAGAGACACAGGTGGGATGATACTATACCGGAGCTTGCCTGACTTCTTGATATAAAAATTTCGTGTATAAGCTGTCCTTTCCCATAAAGAGGCAGCTTTAAATTGCTGAGAAGTATCTTAATACACCACCATACCCAGTAGCCAAACCATCAGTTCAACTTCCTGCCTTTTCTGGCATCAGGGGAAGGCTGATGCTGCTAATTCCATATAAAGAGTGGCTGTTGATTCGGGCGTAGGCAACTTACTTGCCATCTGTTTAGACCAATCCTTCTCCAAATTGGCATTCTCTAGATGTGTTGGATTCATAATTAGTTGACAATATGAATAGTTTTGAATGTTGTAGACTACACATTATGAGAGTAGCAGCTGGTATACAGTTTATTTCAACATTTATTTTCAACCACAGGTTTTAGCAAAATTCAAATAAAATCACAGCAATCCATGGCACAGGACCTAGTTATTTGCGGGATCGCATCCTGCCCCATACATCCCTACGACCAATCCGCTCACACAGAGAGGGTCTTCTCCGGGTGCCGTCCGCTAAACAGTGTCGGGGGGTGACACCCAGGAGCAGGGCCTTCTCTGTGATGGGCCCAGCCCTGTGGAATGACCTCCCCCTTGACATCAGGATTACTTCCGATCTCCGCTCCTTCTGTGTAAAGCTCAAGACCCACCTCTTTCAATTATCTGGCCTGGCTCAACCGTAGTTTATCCTATTCCTCCTGACAATCCTTTTAATTTGTAATCTTATTATGGGGTATTTTTAACGGCTAATTTTTATTATTATTATCGTGATGTATTTAATTGTTAAAATCCTCCTCCGTGTATGTATACGTGTATGTATATGTATGTGTATATGTGTATCTGTATGTTTATATGTATTTATGTATGTTTTTATTGTACGCCGCCCCGAGTCCCTTGTGGAGAGGGAGCGGCTAACAAATTAAATTATTATTTTTATTATGTCCATTCAATACAGTCACTCTAATATTAACGGCAATGTTTGTTAGGATGTGCCTTCTTATCTTCCTTGCAGCCATTGCAAAAATGCAATTTGTTTCATTACATGTATGTTTTCTCCAAAGAACAAAAAGTAGATTTTATTTTCTTCTAAACTGGACCGATTCAGTTGGATTAACAAGGGCACAAAAGGAATCTAGCTTTGTGCTCCTGAGAAAGTTTGCAATGTAATGAGTAATAGACCAAATCTTTCACCTGTAGAGTGGCAATAAAATAAAACTCGTATGAGGTGGTTTAGACCTTATTGAGCTATTTTAGTAGTCACAGTTTCACTCTCAGCAAATATTAATTGTTCTTTTTTTTTTTTTTTTGTGGACCAGAAATATAATTTGCATGCATTGTTTCCTCAAATGTTTTTTCCAGGGTGGCTCTGAATCAGTTTATTTATTCTATCCATTTGAATTCCAGATCAGTCAAGTCTTGGGCAATGAAATCAAGTTTGCAGTGAGGGAACCTTTGGGGCTCAGGTAAGTTCCATTCAGAACCTATGAACCAGGAATACATAACAGGGGTGCCAAGTATTTTACTCATTTTGGCTCCAAGCATGCTTGCTTTTCCTGCAAATGTGTACATGATCATCCTGCAGACAGAAAACCCCTATGTAGTGAAATTAGTGGCAAGTACAACTTTGCCTCTAGTCCTGGTTCCATAGCTTACCAATATAAAGAATACTTATCTGGCAGTATGTATGCAGGTACAGGATGAGGAGAAAGCTTTAAGTTTAGAGGTCCTAATTACAGTTGGCCAATATGGCCATGGGATGTTCTTGTGATTGGCTACTGTATGTGAATCTGAAGTTCTCCCTTCAATTTACTGTCAAGAATGAGAGAAATCCATCAATAATAATAATAATAAAATTTTATTTGTTAGCCGCACCCTCTCCCGAAGGACTCGGGGCGGCGTACAATAAAAACACATAAAATACAAATATAGACGGTACATACAAATAAATATAGACGTATACGTGGAGGAGGTAGACAGATAAATGGAGATAGAATTAAGATTGCAATTTAAAATCCCCTAAGTAAAATTACAAGATTAAAAACCCGTCAGGAGCGATATGATCAAACTATGGTTGAGCCAGGCCAGCTACGGCTCTTGAAATTGGATTTATAGTGCTGCCAGGGGATATTTTAAAATTATAAGTTAACCTTGAGTTTGAATGGCCTTAAAAAGGAACAGAATTCAAGAGTACAGTGGTTAAGACATTGAACGTGGACTAGGGCAAGGCTGTCAACCTCGTGGCCCATAAGCTGGACATGTCAGACGCTGGCTACGCCCACGCCTGGTTTAATGAAGGTGAAAAAAGTTGTGATACATCACGTGACGCCGCCATATCTAGGAGTGTCAAATGCCACTTGACACTCCTAGATTAGGGCATTGCAGGCTGGTGTGTCTTTTGTGTGCTTCAGTCTTGATTTCTGACTGGTAAACGAACAAGTTCCAGTTTTTTTCTGGTAACATTTCAGAAGTAGGTTCCCATTGTCATTCTCCTGTGGCTGAGAGGGGATGACTGACCGGGGAGTTGGCTTTTATGCCAAAGGCAGGACTAAAATTCATAGTTTCTTGACTTCTAATCCAATATCGTATCCATTCTATCTATTGAAAAGTTTATTGATGGGAAGCAGTTCAGTAAAGTCTTCCAAAATAAGGAAAAACGTGACTCATTCCACAATGTAGGGACCCCTAGACCTGCAGCCACTATACTATTTAAATAATTAGGATGATGCATCAGACAGAGAACAAGGTTTATTTCCCTTCTCCCTAAGTTCATCAGGAACAACTTGCAAATAAGAAACTTGAGAATGTTTTGGAGTGCTTTCAACCAAGTGTTTACAGTGGTGTGTAAAAATAAAAGCACAGCTGGTTGTATGTTTCATTGAATCCCCAAGTGAAGAGACATTGACACAACCTCTTCCATGGGACAAAGTTAAACCTATTTTTCTATAGATGCAAGTGCCTTTATGTGCTGTCATCAGGGGTGGCATTCACTTACTTTCCCTACCGGTTCACAAGTGTGAGTGTGCATGCTTCTATACATGCATCCACTCATGCGCTTGGCCTTTCACGCATGTACTTTGATTGCAACATGCGGCTTGCATGCATGCGCTCAGGTTGAAAACTTGACTAAATAGGATGGCAAAGAGTTGTGGGGGGGATGGCAGGTGGGAGGAGGCCAGCCCATCCATGATTTCCACTATTGGTTCATTCAAACCAGCTGAATACCACCTCTGGTTGTCATGTATAGATTCAGAATAAGAAACAGTGAATATGGCAGAAGCAAAAGATTGGACTCACACAAACATACACAGATTTGCACAATTTGCAAGACTTGTAAAGTTTTGAAGAGGGTTCAAAAGATGATAGACTACAGTTAGCCAAGTGAAGACAATTAAACAATATTCTGATTCGTCTAACCTCTTAGGTTGTGATTGTTGTCTCTTTCTACTTCAATCATGGACTCCTCTGAAATTTGAAAAATAGTAAAAAAAAAAAAAAGAAGAAGAAGAAGAAACAGGCAAGCTACAGAAAAAATCCCTCTGTAAATGTTTCCAGCTGCCAATTTCTATTGTGAGAGGCATCGCTAAGAAATGAAAAAATATTGTAAATGATTTTTTTGCTGACAAAGGAAAATATGAAAGACAAAGAAACAGAACTGTGTGAAAACCAATCTGATCTTCAGAAAACCAATCAGACTTCTGCAAAGCAGAAGTCACAGATCACTGTAAACAATAGGTTGAAGAGTTTAGCTGATTCTTGTATAGGTGCATAGCTGATTCTCATAGTTGTCCTTTGAAGTGTTTGGTCACAACAAATATGATACATTTGGAGGACAAGGCTGAAATATTTGAAGAAAAAACAACTTCTTGCCAATCCTTAAACACTGTATAGGATCTATTGTGCTTTGAAAGTATGGGACAATCAACATTGCAGGAGTTTCTTCTATGGGTGGGGGTAAAAGAAGAATGGATTCAATTATGATCAATACATCCTAAAATTAATGTCCTACTCTCAGTGAAGAAACTGAAGCTGATACTTCAGCAAGATGATGATCCAAAAATTTTCCTGAAGTGCTGTTTGCTCTTGGGAAAAACAGCTGCAGTCAGGCAGAAATAATTCCCACCCTCACTGCCCCAAGGCTCAGCACAGCTCATGCTTCTTCCCCTAAGCCAAGGACCACAAACTACGGTAAACAGCAAATCTTGGTGAGATTCCTGTCTGGAGCTTGGCTTGGGACATCAGCCAAGAGCGCAAAAGCAACACTGCTGAAGACCATGTCTTAGAATTTGGCCTGGAGCTCAGGAGCAACCAAAAAAAGAGCAACCTCACTCAGGCGGTACCTCATCCCATGCGGTGCAAGAAATTTGAGAGAGGCAAAAGTTATTTTCAGATTTGTGTTTGTTTTAAGTACTGAGAATTAAAGACATATTTATGTGGCATCAACTTACAAGGCTTAGGAGGGTGATGTTAATCCAGAGCAACAGTCCCTTGTTGTAAAAGGCGTGTGCAGGGCCGTCTTTACAGCATTATGGGCCCCGGGCAGAGCAGTGTACTGGGGCCCCTATGACAACTACTCACAGGAATAAAAAATGTAAATGGTTGATAAAATGAAACATATATTTGCATGTTAGTATTAATAAAAAGTGCAGTAAAATGTAATAAATATGTTGCTGTATTTATATACAAGGTGCCTTGAAGGGTTAACATACACAGATTAATATGGGGGGCACCTATGCTCGTAGGGCCCACGGGCAAGTGTCCAGCAGGCCCTTGGGTTAAGACAGCCCTGGGTGTGTATCAAAATAACATTGTGTACATTTATCTGCAAATACCTGTTGCAATCTCCACAAAATAGAAAGATTGAGCAAGATGAGTTCTAAAAAGAAGAGTGGGGAAATATCCAAAATCAAGGATTGTAACCCTTGTAACTGACTAAAGAGGAAGCATTTAGAAGCTGTTATTTCTGCCAAAGGAGGTGTTATTAAGGACTGGCTGAAAAGTTTTTCAAAGTCTAAACCTGCTGTAGTCACTGTTATAAATCTATAAACAGCTGCAGATTAATAGTAAGTATGCATTCAAATAAGCAAAAAGGCGTCAAAATTAACTTTGTACCATGTAGATCGGCTTCTCTTCACTTAACAGATACAATTTAAGCAGGAGTGCCTAAATTTTTGCACACACCTTTGAACAGTTGCTAAACAGGGCAATCGTGAAGGATTGCGTGTGGCATTAAAATCTCTATCACATTGTTTATTGTTGTATTGTTTATTGTTGTTCTTAGAATGATAGAACTTATAGTTCAATAGATCTGGAGGACTGCTGGGGTTTATATAAATATAACAGGCTTCTCTAATTCCTTAGAGGAGGTATTATTTTTTAAAATTTCCCTTACTAGCTGGAACATCCTATTTTCCAAAGAAAACCCCACTAGCAATGTTTGGATTATATTAATGATAGGCAATTAACATGTGAATGTTCTTTCTGGACTGCCTGCTGATTCCTGCCCCCAAGTGTTTTGAAATTGTTTTGTTAAAAGCCATATCTTCTAACCTGTTTTATTTTGCAGTCTTTTGTTAGGAATTGCTCAGATGTCCCTTTCTGCAGAAGTAGAACTATTTTTCATTTATTGTTGATGCCATATTTAAAGGATGTGATAGTTAACCTTTTTTTTTTTTCATTTGAACTTCCAGGGTTTGGCAGTTTGTCTCAGCCATCATATTTTCTGGAGTTGCCATCATGGTAAGTAGGGGAAACATTTTTATATGGAGGTTATCTTGTCAAATTACTTAAACGTCTGTCCCTAGATAGCATTCTGTTCTCGGCAATTTGTAAGACTTCTATGAAATCTATAAAAAATTCTGTCCTCCGATTCAGTCCCTTGACCATTGTTCATCAATGTTTCCATGTTTCCTCATCGTATTGGAGAGACAGCAAGTGGCCATTGACTCATTAGTTTTCATTACTAATGTGAACGAATACAATACTAAGTTCAAGATGTATCAGATTTGCAGGGTGTCATAAACTTGAGTTGGATACCTAATACGCTAGAACAACTGTTCCCAAACCTTTCTGGCTTGTGACCTGGTGGGGGGAGTTTGAATAGTTCCATGTGAGGGCAGGCGCAACTGCCTGCTGCTCATTCAAGTGAAGCTGCGCACATGTCCGTGATGGGATTCAAAAATTTTTACTATGGGTTCTGTGGGCATGGCTTGTTGGGCATGGCAGGGGAATGATACTGCAAAATCCTCATTCCCTCCCCACCCCACTAACCTGTTTTCCAGCTCCTTTCTCCTGTTCAGGGCAACAAAAGAACATCAGCTGGGAGGCAGCGGGGGCAGGGCCAGCCTATTTGCAGGTTCTCTAAACTACTCAGAATTTCCACTACTGGTTCTCCAGAATCTGTCAGAACTGGATGAACACCATCTCTGATGCATGTGTGTACAGCTAGCTACCACTTGTGTAGCCTGGTTCCAAATAGGCTGTGGTCTAGTAGTGGGCTGCAGCCCCGGGGTTGGGGACCCCCTCCCTAGAAGAAAAAAAGAGCAAAAGAAATTCAAAACACTACTGATAGGATAAATGGCCTGTAGTAACAGAATGAAACTTACTACAGGCAAGTTCTTCAGTCAAGAATCAAACATCCAATGCACAGGTAAAGTTCTTCAGTCAAGAATCAAACATCCAATGCACAGGTAAAGGAAGTGGGATACCAGCTTGGTAATAAGATTTTGTGAAAGATTTCTGGTAGCAATTGATCCATATTGAATATGATCCAGGGGTGAGGCGAGACTGCAAAGAAGGCAAATAGAATTAAAGGCTGCATCAACAACCTTAATATGGTATACAAGTATAATTTATAAATCAGAGGAAGTAATCATGCCACTCTATTCTACTTTGATCAAATCATGCTTAACCATTGTTTCTAGTTCTGGGCATCACTTATGGTGGCAATGGAGATGATAAAGGCATCAGAGATTAAGTTTAGGAAGAGACCAGAGTGGTACGTTTAAGCTTTCGTTTTTTTCTAAAAGAAGACTTAGGAGGAGACAGTAGTTCAAGAGCACTTTTTAGATACAGGTGGTCCTTGATTTACAACCACTTATTTGGTGACTGTTCAAAGATACAAAAACACTGAAAACAGTGACTTACAACCAATCCTATCACAAGCCATGGCAATTTCCCAATGGTCACATAATCAAAATGTTGTCCCTAAATGGACAGATAAGAGACAACATAGCCTGCAGCAGGATAGTGGATGGGACAAGAGGCATCTATTTACAATGGTTGCAGCATCCCGGGGTCATATGATCACCATTTGCAACCTTCTCAGCTGGCTTGTGACAAGTAAAATTGATGGTGAAGCCAGATTTGTTTAATGACCATATGATCCACTCAACAACTGCAGTCGATTTGTTTTAAGATTTGTAAAATTTGCAAAATTGGATGTGACTCACTTAACAAACACCTTGCTTGGCAACAGAAATTCTGGTCCCAACTGTGATCAGAAGTCAAAGACTAAATGATGTCACTGGCATCTCTTGCTCCAAAGTGAAGACTACTAATGAAGTTAGCTTACAGGAAAACATGCACTGATACTATAATGAATGGAATGGAATGGAATGGAATGGAATGGAATAGAATAGAATAGAATAGAATAGAACAGAACAGAACAGAACAGAACAGAACAGAACAGAACAGATGGGTCACACAAGGAATTTATCTTTGGTGCATATGTTCTCAGTAAACCTATAAGGAAAAAAACCAACAGTTTGACTGGAATCAATAAAACCAGAGAAGTGGTGGGCTTTTCTTCGATGGAATTATTCTAATAGAATCAAGACAGTAATCTGTCTGGGATGTTTTAACTGAGATTGCTACACTGAGTAAGATTATCTAAACTCTTCCAGCTCTAAGTTTCTCTGCAATAAAGATTGGGTTTTCTCTCTATTTGTTTTTTTTTTAATATAAACGTTATTAAAAGTTTTAATAAAACTAACACGAGGAGTAAAGAAAACAAAAAAGATATGCAGAAAATATAAGTATAATTACAAAATTATATCTATAATTACAAAAAAACCTCACTTTTTTCTATTCATTTTTCCTAACTCATAATTCATAATGTCTTTTTTTTTGTTTCATGCACTAGAGGGTTTGCAGTTAGCATAAAAGTAGATAATTGTTCCTTCTCTAATCAAAGGAGTCGATTTAGCCATCTCTGCAAGCTCTATTGTCTTCACCAACCATTCCTCAAACTTTTCCACTTTTGAGTGTATAGTAATCTCACTGCAGTTGTTTTATAAAAGAACAAAATACCATGTTTTAGTAGCTTTTTTAGCTTCCCTCTCTTTTTCCCCACTACTATCTGCAACTGCTGTTCAGTTGCATGGATGAAACAGTGATCCAAGTGAACTTCTCTTTGTGAGCATTGACATCTGTCTGAGACAGATTTAATTATATCTGATTTCTATTTTCAGTGAAAATCCTTTTCTTTGGACACTAAATATTTCAGTTAGAGGAGGGTTTTTTTTTTAACTGAAATTTGTTTTTCTCTTCCAGGCTCTCACCTTTCCAGATCAAATCTATGATGCCATCTTCAAGGAAGAGGTAGTCAACAGCAAAATGCCTATCCGTCTCTATGGAGGAGCTTTACTTAGTAAGTAATACATGAGATATACATCCAGATATTGATGTGGTTTAGTCCAGTGATGGAATTCAAAAATTTTGACTACCAGTTCTGTGGGCATGGCTTGGTGGGCATGGCTTGGTGGGCATGGCTTGGTGGGCATGGCAGGGGAAGGAGACTATAAAATTTCCATTCCCTCCCCACCCCAGGGGAAGGATATCTCAAAATCCCCATTTCCTCATGATCAGCTGGAGGCAGAGAATAGATGGGGGCGGGGCCAGTCAGAGGTGGCATTCTACTGGTTCTCCAGAACTGGTCAGAACCGGCTGAACACAACCTCTGGTCTACTCTATTGGGGATAGCTGATTAAATACTATACAGGTAATCCTCTACTTGCAACTTGTTGCTTCGCAACCTTTTGAAGTTTCAAAGCAGGGTCCCACAGTCCCACAATGCATTTTACAATGGTCTTTCTAAAAACCAACATTTACTCCCATTTTTTGACAAAACCAAGCGCAGGCAAACCATTGGTTCTCTTAATGACTGTGGTATTCATTTAACAATCACTACCGAAGAGGTTGTAACATTGAGTCAGTCATATGATGGCAACAGGCAGGGTCCATTATGGTCATAAGTCGAGTATTGCCTAGAAGAGTGGGGTTTTATTTTTGGGATGGAAGAATAATGAAGTGTGCAGTGTCTTTGCATAGAAATTGTCTGAATTGAAGCTAAGCCCCAGGTGATTTGGGATTATAACTTTTGTAATCACTTGCCATTGGACAAGAGGTAAATTAATGGAATGTTTACTGTTGATCTTCATAAAGTTTCTTCGTGGAATTTTGCCCAGAGGAAGGAACGCATACTGTGCAATCAAGTTGGCCTTTGAAGTCATTTAACAGGCTCTGGAAAGATGGTATTGTAAATAAGAATCAGGACTTGTAATGTTGTTAATTGTCTTAAGTCCCTAGGGGCAGAATAAATCTCCATCATCACCATCATTTGAGAATAATGATACTGAAATTGCACTGTTATAATTTGCTCACTGAGATGCAAAGTTTCCAGCCCATGGAAATGTGCTGCTTTGAGACTGTAATATGTCATATAAACTTCATTATTCAAGATGCTCCAAGAGTTTTAAAATTATTTCATTTTAATTTACCTTTAATGCCAAGACAAAAATATATTTGAGAAACTAGGTATGAAACTAGCTCGCTTGACAAGTGAAATCAGCCATATTTTTTCTTTCTTTCTACACAAACTTTGGAAGCAATATTATCTGAGCCCGTAATGCCATTGCTCAGACACACAGAAAACAATGCTGTTTGAATGATGGAAAAGAAACATTTTTGATCCCAAGGCAGGGTTCATTATTTACTTACATGCCACATTTGATGTCTGAATCAATTAATTTCAGTGGTATTACTTCTCTGTTGATGGATTCAAATTGCTAGCTGTGATGTCAGAATGTGCCTCCAGCATTACAATTTTGTGTTTGTGTATCTGTGTGTATGCTCATCACTTTGAGACAAAGCCATGGAACTAAGACCTCACTCACAAGGAGTGTCAGAAGCGTGAGCTGTTCAAATGCAAAATTGGGATTTACTAGGCATATAGGATGTTAGAATAAATTACATGTCAGGTTACAGAAGCATGGAGATTAGTCATCATGATTTTACCACCTCCTAATCAGTCCCAAAGTTATTCTGATGCTTTATTTACACCAGAGATATCAATGGTAATGAAAGTGTTCCTGGACTGTATAATTCTGGAGTCCAAGCATACATTTATGGTAGCATTAAATGGTCATTTCAAGACTGTAAATTTATAAAATGGTGTAAAAGTGGTTCATTTTGAAATTTTGTGGGACAAGACATTATTCTTGGCAAGGCCATGAACACTGATTAAAGTCCAGTCGTTTCCTTCCTTCTTCATTAAAAAAAATCAATCCAGGCATGCACACTTAGGCCTGGGCAAATGTACACAATAGAAATTTGTTGTTGTTAGTTGCAAAGTCATGTCTGACCAATCACAACCCCATGGACAATGTTCCTCCAGCCCTTCCTGTCCTCTACCATCCTCTGGAGTCCATTTAAGCTCATGCCTACAGCTTCAGTGACTCCATCCAGTCACCTCATTCTCTGTCATCCCCTTCTTCTTTTGCCCTCAGTCTTTCCCAGCATTAGGCTCTTCTCCAGATATACATACTTGTAAAGTTCTTCTTTTAAAAATATTTCTTCCACCCACCTAAGAATCACTCACATGCTTGGTTTCCCCCACCCATCTACTCTGTATCCAGTCAGTTAGCATTAGCAATAGCACTTAGACTTATATACTGCTTTCTAGTGCTTTTTATAAGCAGTTTACAGAGTCAGCATATGGCCCCCAACAATCCGGGTCCTCATTTTACCCACCTAGGAAGGATGGAAGGCTGAGTCAACCTTGAGCCAGTCATATTCGAACTCCAGGCTGTGAGCAGTGAATTAGTGTGCAATACTGCAGTCTAACTTCTGTGCCACCATGGTATCTATTAAAACTGTATGTGAAATTAAACAGATGATTTAAATAGAAATTTAAATTTTGTGTGTGTGTGTGGGGGGGGGGGAGAGCATCTCTCCAAAATTATCAGGGTAAATTAAATGATTAAAAAGAGCTGGTTAAGGGAGCCTCAAGTCTTGGCCATCCAATAGTGTCTTTGGGATAGGCCCTGCATCTCTGCAGAAGCTTTCTTACGAGCTTGTCATTCTGGCAATATAATTAAGTGAGATATACAGTGTGTGCAGAACTGTAAGCAACTCCAGAGAAAATGGAACATAAATTGAACAAATAAAGAGACTCAAACTCTACCCTACAGACATGGGCAATAAAGTAGAATAAAATTAAACTAATCTAGTTAGGGAGAAGGATAAGCCATAGCTTCTATGGCCTGTTTTTTGTTTTTTTTTTTTAATGTGAAAGCATTTATCCAAGCTGAACCACAGCTGCTGGCTTGATGTCTAAAATGATCTCCTTCAGGGCTCTGAGTCTTTTTTAGCATTCACAACCCGGTGCTATTTTGTACTCACATTCCTATTGCCTTTCTGGGAGAAATTATAAATAAAGTTGGGACTGTATGGGCACAGCTATTACAAGGCATACACTACGTATTCGTGGTTGCAGGAAGTCAAAATAGATTTGAGTCTGGTTGTCACCAGCACTTCTTTGTGCAGAGGGAGAACTTTTCCTGCCTTATTCTTTTTCGAAGTCTGCAGCAGCATCTGCTGGCCACAAATAAAAATACAGAGTAATTCGGCTATGGTGGAACCCTTCTTTTAAGCAAATTGTGTGTGTTCTCTTTCTCCCACTTCAAGAGGGACAGGTTTAGATTATGGGACAACATACCACATTGTTCCCAAACAGTTTAATAGGAAAATATTAGCTTTGCTTTAGCTTTTTATTCTTGAATATATGAATAGGCTGCAACAATATATATATATATATATATATATATATATATATATATATATATATATATATATATATATATATATATATATATATATATATATATATATATATATATATATATATATATATATATATATATATATATATATATATATATATATATATATATATATATATATATATATATATATATATATGATAGATAGATAGATAGATAGATAGATAGATAGATAAATAGATAGAGATAGAGATAGAGATAGAGATAGAGATAGAGATAGAGATAGAGATATAGATATAGATATAGATATAGATAGATAGATAGATAGATAGATAGATAGATAGATAGATATAGATATAGATATAGATATAGATATAGATATAGATATAGATATAGATAGATAGATGGATAGATAGATAGATGATAGATAGATAGATAGATTGATTGATAGATGATAGATAGATAGAGATAGATAGATAGATGATAGATGATAGATAGATAGATAGATAGATAGATGATAGATAGATAGATAGATGATAGATAGATAGATAGATAGATAGATAGATAGATAGATAGATAGATAGATAGATAGATATAGATTTTCTCCATGTCAGACTGTCCCCTGCCTCATCCTTCAAGTCCCTCTGGACTTCTTTTTCCTTCCATCTTTCCAAGCCTCAGAGCATTTCAAGAGACACACTTTCAGAGATAGCAATAGCAGGCAACCGCAATAGAAATAAGAACCAGTAAAAGGATTGGCTCCTGATACCTCTTCTCTGGATTAAGGAGAGGACAAGGATCGCCCACAAGTTTGTTCCCAACAGAAATTCCTTTGGGAAGAGATTGTGAAAGAGCTCCAGCAGGTTTGAGGAGGAGCTGTTGAGGTGGGTGAATCATTTTACCTAAGCAGTGATTTGGCATCTTCAAATTGGGCACTACCTCCTCTCTTAACTATTTTACAAAGCTCTTTTATTCTTGAGTTTCTATATATTAAGAATATTTTTAAAACTATTAAATTAAAACTATTTGGGAACAATTTATTGAGAAGATCCAGCAGAACCAAATATTTTATTGGAGAAAAGAGAGATTGTGACTGACTTGAATATGGATTTGGATTTAATTTGCAATTAAAGAGAAGGAGAAAACTGAATTTTATATCATATGGGAACCATTCTACTGATGGTTAGAGAACAAACATGAAAGTTAGAAATGAAAGTAGATTAGTGAAATGTAGAAAATATATTAATCGAATCAAATAACTTAAGAAGAGGATTGTTATAGTATCAGATATGTTATGTGTATCAGTAAGTCATGAGTAGATAAATAATGAATATGGTTGTAAATTCTAATTGTTATTGTATACTATATTTCTACCCAGATGACACACTATTTAATGGAAGATGGATTAATTGTATTAAAATAAAATAAGAAACAATTAAAATATGGATTTGGAGTTTAAAAGTAATGCTGGATTACAAAAGTGATACGGACAAAGATTCTGTGGATTTCAAAATGCATTTTAAAATACAGAATATGAATCATATGGAAAAAGATGCCACAATGGATTTACAAATAAAACCAGTTGTTGTCTTCATAATTAAAGGGGACATATGAATAATAAATCAGATGAGTGACTTGGAACATGACTTTGGAATATATGGACACAAGGAAACTTTCTAAGACTAGATGAAAAGAAAATGGTTTAAAAAATCAGCTTTTGGGACAACATTTTCCAGGATTAAAGATCAAGAAAAGTAAATAGAAGGAATTCAAAGTGGATTTATTTGATCAGGATTAATATAAGTGATAGCTATTAATGGAATTTTATTTTGTCCAGAACTGAACAACAAGGCTTTAAAGATCGGTTTGTAAAATGAGGAAGGGTATATTTTACTTTATTTCTTACAGAAAGTAATAAGTTGGAATAAAAAATGGATGTATGGATTTATTAGTTTAAAGTTAAAATATAATATGTTACTATTTCTGATATTTCTCAATAGATTTTTACTGAATAGAACCTAATGATGACTTCTTATATATTAATTATTGGTAAGAAATAGTATATGGGAAGAAGATTTTTTAAATTGAAGTATTAGAGATGTTATGATATTATTTATTCTTATCTGGAGGGAGGAAATCCATGTTTATATATCTTTTTTATTTTACTTTTTATATTTTTCTTACTTTATATTAGTCTTTTACCTTTGTATTTAACACACTGATAATCTTACCATCTAAATGAAAAATGATGATTAAGATGGGTAACTTTTAATAACCATAACCAAACAGATCACATAGATCCAATAAAACCACTTTTAGAAATGCAGTTGCCCTGAAAAATATGAAGCACCTGAAGAGAATCAGGATAGGCCATGCCAGAATTAAGACAAAACTTTTTTAAATGTTTTATTTATTTTATTTATGATTCTTTTCATCTCCATCAAACAGAGTGTGAACTGGGTACAAATATTTGAAATTTCATAGTCTACATATTTGTTGTTATATTCATTACAATAATATAACTATATATCAAAATAGTTACAATAATACACAATATCATTATAAACTTCTCTCCAGAGCAACATTTTCTCTTCTTGTATCTCCTCCTTCCTAACTTCTGTTTCTATTCTCTAGCCATTGATAAAATGCATCCCATGTCAAAAAGTATTCAGTTTCTTCTCTGTCCTTGATAATAAGCTTTAATATGTCCATTTCTGCGCATTCCATTATTTTCTGAATCACCCTCTCGTCTGATGGGATCTCCTGAGAAGGCAAAACTTTTTAAGTGTGGAATGACTAAGAGCCTGCAGTGCAACTAGGGTGCACCGGAACAAACTATAACACACATTGTTCAAGAATGTTCCCTCAGGAAATTTCAAGGCATCTGGGCTGATCTCATTGCAGCCACACCAGAAGCGGTTAGACGGTTAGCTTCCTGAGACATTGAATTATAACGTTTAGCCCATTGCAATTCTATGGCTCCATATTATGGTGATTTTATTGTGGTTTGATCTTAATATATAATCTCCTATAGTGTGTTGCATTGTATCTGTGTGTGTATTTATATGGTGCAAAGAGCTATGGAAAGATGCCCGGCATTAGATAGAAAGATAACCTGCACATGGATTAGAGAACAAACAAAAGTATACGATATCATCAAGAGAGTAAAAGAATTGAAATGGAAATGGGCTGGTCACATAGCAAGAAGAACTGATGGCCGGTGGACCAACGCAGTCATGGAATAGATCCCACTTGATAAAAAGCATTCATAAAAGAGACTTAAAACAAGATGGATTGATGACATCCGCAATTATTGCAGGCCCAATTGGCAAAAGAAAGCTCAGGACTGTACTGTTGAAAACATGCGGAAGAGGCCTTCATCCTGCAGCGGATAGACAATGTATCAGTGATTGCATGACTTCTGTAGATGCTAAATAAAGAAAATCTTTGTATTTCTATATCCTAATAAAATGATGAGGGAGGGAGGATGAGAGTCGCTCAGCGAACCGGTTGTTAAACCGGTAGGATCACACTCCTGCCAGAGGTCTAGATCTTCAACATAATGTATCCAAAGTGGAATGTGCTTCTAGGAGATAAATATCTATCAATAATGCAGGGCAGGGTGAAAGGGAGAAGTTGCGATTTTGGTAGATTTTGGAGAGGGGAAAGATATTGTAAGAGTGTATATGTGAAAGAGGATAAAAATACAGTGAACTTTTTAGTTTTATTGATCCTGAAACTTGCTTCTTAGAAAATATTTTCAGGACTGACTTTAAAAAAATAAAATCACAGCACAAATAACTGTTAAAGCAAGGTTCATTCATGCACACAGATAAAGAAAGGAAATGGATAAAACAAATAAAAATGGGGGGAAAAATATACAAATAGGAAAAAGAGACAAAGAACAAAATGTGCAAAATGAAACATGGGCAGATAACCAACAGTTCCAAACTAGCATAAAATTAAAATATTCTGATACATCATAAATGCTTAGAATATTATGTTACAAGTCCATTTTCAAATGGAAAGTGGAAGCAAAAAAAAAAAAGAGGGCAGCTCCTATGCCGCCACCAGAAGAAATGATTCGGGGGTGTGGCAGGCCTGAGTCGCTGCCGGTTCCAGCAACCCAGACCGCCAAACCACTACCGATTCAGCCAAACCAGTCCGAACCGGTAGAAATCCACCACTGATTGAACACTTGGGTTTGAGCTGTGGCAAGTCCCAAAATTTGCAAAATAAATGGGCAGAGGGCTTAAATCATGAATCTGCAATAGTTCACCATTTGGAACTTGTCCTTTCATAAACCTTTGGTTTACGAGCAATATGAATGGCAGCATTTCTCTGTGTATATCCTGCAGCTCTTCTTACCCTTCAGTTTAATCTGATCATTCTCTTTTTTCCCTTCCAATCTGCGATAGGCATCTCACTCATCATGTGGAATGCCCTCTACACATCTGAGAAGATCATAATCCGTTGGACCCTACTGACCGAGGCTTGCTACTTTGGAGTACAGTTCCTGGGTAAGTAGGGGTCTTTTGGAAAATAGGAAGTAAGGAAATCAATCAATCAATCAATCTCCCTCTCTCTCTCTGTCTCTCTCTCCCTCCCTCCCTCCCTCCCTCTCTCTCTCTCTCTCTCTGTGCGCGTGCTTATGTGTGTGAAAAGAAACAGTCCCATTATGATCTAGATATTTCCTAACTATTTTGAGAGACCAGGAATTTGAACCAACAGTGATATTAGAACTCATATTTGCTCACAAAGAAGTGCTGAAAAGAAAATGATACAACCTAATTATTTCATCCCAAGTCACTGAAGTTTCTAAACTCTGAAAACAAAGCAAGTCACAAGGTTGATTAATTTCATTTAAAAACCTAAGCCTTCCATCTATTTTTCAAACAGTTTTTTTTCTTTCAGGCAAGGCAGGGAATTGCAGTAGAAGACCTCCAAGGTCCCTTCCAACTCTGTCATTCTGTATTCCTTCACCAACTCCTTTTATAACCAGTTGTCCCAGGATAAAATTTCTAATAGCAGAAATCCTGTCTACCTTGCATTTTCTGAGAGATTGGGAAATTGTTTTCTTATCATAAGTCAATGGGAAAATTAACCTTTCATGTTGACAAATAAGATGTTAAAAACAATGAAATTTAAAAAGCTTCTGCACCTACTGGAATCCCAAGCAAAATATGTGATCTGCTTTGGTTTGAATGTTCAGGTCTTAGGGGAAATTTATACAGTGAAAGTCAGCTCAATTTGTTGTTCTGATTATTATTGCTAAGCTGTCAGTGAATTCTGTATCCATGAATCCTGGCTTTTGTGTCATTTATCTTGGCCTTAAAATGTCTTCGTTTCCTACTTACAGCTTAATATGAAGCACAGTTTGTAGGCCAGCCTTCTTCATATTTTATCTACAACTTTCTTTTCATCGTTGTCAAATAGGTCTATCTAACCTTGGATGACTTTTGTTCAAAACCAAAAGTAACATGACCACCTGCTAAATTAAGAGTGCAGTAAGTTAGGATTTTTTTTTTAAGAAGACAGCTAATGTGTAGATAGTTTGCTTGGTGTAAATGTGGGTATTTTAGCCTTCAGCTGTTTCCTTTCTCTTTCAGTGACTTCAATCACCTTGGTTGAGAGTGGCCAAGTGTCTATGGGAGCCATATTTCTTCTCATCAGCCGAGCCTTCTTTGTACTTATCAGTGTTTATTACTACTATCAAGTTGGACGCAGACCCAAGAAAGTCTAATGGCCAGAACTTTAGGGAGGGTGGGAGACCTTGGTTGATTTGGAAGGACTAGAGGGCTTTTCTATTTTTTTTCTTTTTCTTTTCCACATTCCTTTTTGTTCACATTAGTGCATTGTCTTTAAAAACAGGAGTCATCGTAGCATGCATCAATGTGTCAGTCCAGTGCAGGTCTCCCTGCCACAGCAGACAAGAAAAAAGAAAGATCAAAGCTGAGCTTCTTCCTGCCTAATGTCTCTTTGGAAAGGACAGAGATAATGAGGCCTGCTCAGAATATAGGGGAGAGTGATTCCCAATTGTTAACCAACTTACTCTGTTAAACTAGATGATGGCCCAGGATATCCCATTCTGCCATCCTCCAGACTGACTGGACTGAACATCTGTCACAACAGCCAGTGCAGGATGGGGATGATAGGAGTTGACGTTCAACTTGTCATAGACTTGGAAAGGAATTTGGAGCAGCTTTCCAAGGTTTACATTGATAGACCCAGCAAGTCCATTGAAATTGCAGTGGATGTCTTAAGTATATTCTTCCTTTTCATTTGTCATTTGTGAGTGGGTCTCTTGTCAAGTCTTGTCAAGTCTGTCTACTAAAATCTTACAGCCAGGGCTGAAACAATGTCTTGCCTTATGGGGGAATCCCCAAGGCACATTATACAGAATTTTTAGAAAATTGAATATTGACATCTTTTAATGTGCCTCTTAGAAAATGATATCATGACCATACATCTGAAACCTGGACATAAACTATATTAATTTTAAAAAGGGATTCAAGCTATTTTGAAGGAAGCCTCAATCTGCTACTGCTTCTAAATACGCCTTTTTCTTTTTTATCATTTCTCCCTTTCTTCTCTGCTGTTGCCCACTTAGTACTGTTCTAGTTAGCGGTGTTTGGTTTTTAAAGTACTAGTTATTAACTAAAATACTCCCAAATACAGTAATTCTAGGAAGAGGAACTGAAATCATGATTTCTCAAACTTTTTAAAAGACAAAAACAAAAACACAGGGAAATAAAATGGCATAGTAAATACTGAACATGTCTAGGTTAGTTAGTATTGTATATGCTGGAATGATTTGTGAATGTAGAAATGTCTGATTTTGATGGTCTTTTCATCCTTCTTGAAATGGAAAGATCAGTTAAATTGGTATTTATGTGCACGTGTACTGTATGTCTAGAAGCACCAAGGGGGAAATTACAAATGATTTGGTCATTTCTCATGTTTTACAGTTAGCTCCAAAACTGGATTCCACCCTATTACATGAACTAAATCAGTATACTGTGAACTGTGACTCTACAAGATGCCCCAAAGAGTTTAGATATGGATTGTCCTCTCTTGTAGTTGCAAGAGGCTGCTAACCTAGAACAAATTCATTTATTGGGGGGGTAGGGATGAGCCCAATCAAATTTCTCTATATTGTCTATGTAATGGTTGCCAATTACAAATGGAAATCGTAGCATGTCCTTTTATCATTCTGTTATTTAACCAAAAGAGATAAAAATAAGCCAATTTCTTTAGACTCAAAACCAAAGTTCTTAACGATATGAAAAAGGGCAACCATAGACTAAAGTAAGAGACATATTGTTCCAGGGATACCCATGGGTCTACCCAAACTGCAATTTTTTTGTTCAGTTGGGCAAATAAAGCAAATTTGCTTTTTTCCTGCCCTGTTGTTCCCATCAAAACATTGGGAAAACCTGCAGATAATTTTAAATAAAATCAGGAATTAGTTGCGATTTTCCATACAAACCACAACATTATCTATCACTTCAAGAATAAAAATCTAGCAGTTTACCTTTTACTTTTCAATACCTTCAATAGTGAGCATCATGCTTTTCCCCACTTTTCCTTAATTTTCCTTATAGTGGTTTTTGTGTTTTGCCTTATATTGAATATACATCAAGTAACTGTCTTCTTGAAATGGATTGCAAAAAATTTATTAGCATAAATTTGTTAAGATGGACCAAACTTTTTGGACTGAGCACAGTGACTCTAGAAAAAGTGTATATGATTTATATTGTGGAAAGACCTGGCGGAATTCCTAAAACTGGATAGCATTGAAGACTGAACTAGCATCTTTTCATTTTCAAGAAGTAATGGTATTTGGAAAATCTAAAGACTTATTTGTGGATGGCCAATAATATGTGCTGATTTTGCCTATTGTGGTCTTTTCCCCCCTGCTGAACTATTTCCAACACTGCCGCCTTGATCAACTACGTCTGCGCATGAATTTGGACGACCATGTATGCTGTAGCTGAAGACCATACAAAAACCATGAATCTAATAGAAATTCTTAAAGTATTTGACTTTATGATAAATGTGGTGATTCAAGTGGTGAATTTAGAATTAAGAGAGAATGCCTGGAGAGATTAAATTCCTCTATAGGAATGAATTCGTTAATGCTACTTTCAGTTGTATAAGTTCTTGCTCTGTAGAAAAGATGATTTGTACACTTAATGAAATAAGTATGATTCCAAGCAGTTACCATCTGGTATTGAGCATTTTGTTCCAAGGTAGAAAACTGAATTAGAGGAAGGAACACTTTTCAACTGTGCTTTAATCCAGTTTCCAACTCTTTAAACTGAACTTTGGTTCAAGAAAGGAATTATATGCATTTATGAATCAAGATATTGCCCAGTTATATTTCTATACAAAATATGACTCATTAGCGTATTAAAATTCATAATTGTCTCTTTACCAAGCCTCGCTTTGAGGCATTTCAAAATAGTAATGCATAGTAAAAAAAATGAAACCCTGTCATATAATTATCCATGTTTTATTATCATACCAGTAGATTTTTCTAGGTCTTTCACCGATATTTGTGAAACCAATAGAGATGCATATAAATTGGGCACAATGGGATTGAACAACTGTAGCATATTGGTAGAACAATATCCTTTTTATGCATATTACTATTATTTATTAAATTTATATGCCTATCGGGTGATTCTGGGTGGCTTACAACATCACAGGCATTTTCTCAGAGCTGGAATAGTTAAGTCCACGCCATCCTAGATCAGTGGTCCCCAACTTTTACGGCTTGGCAGCCTGGCTGGGGACAAGAGGAGAACCAAGCCATGCAAGCAGGGGACTGACATACATGTGCGCTGGCACACTGCTCACACGAGTGTAGCTGCAGTGTGCGCACAAGTGCCCATCAGCCCTCCTTTCCATGACTGGTTCCAAATAGGTCACGGCCTGGTATGGATCATGGCCTGGGAGTTGGGACTTCTGCCCTAGATAGTAAAGTCCATTGGTCTGATATATAGCAACGGTAGGTTTTCATTCTGGGTCACAATAACGGGCTTCAACATACAGTAGATTGAGTTTTTTTCTTAAAGATCAAACACTTGCCTACAGTATAGGTGGTACCTTCCTCAATAGTAGTAACTGTGAAAGGGATCTTGGAATCTTAATGGACAACCATTTAAATATGAGCCAGCAGTGTGCAGCAGCTGCCAAAAAAGCCAGCACAGTTCTAGGCTGCATAAATAGAGGGATAGAATCAAGATCACGTGAAGTGTTAATACCACTTTATAATGCCTTAGTAAGGCCACACTTGGAATACTGCATTCAGTTTTGGTCACCACGATGTAGAAAAGATGTGGAGACTCTAGAAAGAGTGCAGAGAAGAGCAACAAAGATGATTAAGGGACTGGAGACTAAAACATATAAAGAATGGTTGCAGGGACTGGGTATGTCTACTTTAATGAAAAGAAGGACTAGGGGAGACATGATAGCAGTGTTCCAGTATCTCAGGAGTTGCCACAAAGAAGAGGGAGTCAAACTATTCTCCAAGGCACCTGAGGGTAGAACAAGAAGCAATGGGTGGAAACTAATCAAGGAGAGAAGCAACTTAGAACTGAGGAGAAACTTTCTGACAGTTAGAACAATTAATCAGTGGAACATCTTGCCTCCAGAAGTTGTGAATGCCCCAACACTGGAAGTCTTTAGGAAGATGTTGGATAGCCATTTGTCTGGAATGGTATAGGATTTCCTGCCTAGGCAGGGGGTTGGACTAGAAGACCTCCAAGGTCCCTTCCAACTCTGCTATTGTATTGTAATTATCTGTAGTATCAAATAATTTTACATCATTGGCAAAAATTTGCTTTTTAAGTCGCCTGCTGTTCCTTAATCAAATATGCTCAGGGATTCCATGAAAATGTTATTAAAAGCTATAAACTGTTCCACTGAACTAGAAAAGCGCAGACCACCAGCACTTCACATACTGCAGGAAAGCAGCAGTTCAACATAGATTAGTGAATAAAAGTACTCATCAGCTTCCCAAGTGTGTGAAAATCAAGTACACTTATTAAACGGAAGCTAATAAATGATTTCAAACACCCAGACTTTATTAGCCTTTCAATTATTTTGCATAAGTAATCATTAGGCAATAAACCAGCAACCTCATATTTTATTTACAAAATTCCATATGCCTGCTAACGCCAACAAAATCTGGTATTGGTAAAATACATTATAAACAATTGAAAAATCTCTTTCAGGCAGCTTGTCATACAGCACACTCCTTCTAATGCCATCTGTAGCCTTTAAAGTAGAAAGATGGTCTGGGGTACTTGGACATTTAAGTGTCAAGTGGAACATGACACCAAGAGTAATAGGCAGATCTTTGCAAAACATATTGTAAAGAAGCAGTGAAAAGTTCATTGGGGTTAAAAGCTATTTGAATTCAATTGTAAGTTTATCTGTTGCTGAACTAATTTGCCTTTGGTCTTTAATATGATATCTAATTGACAATAGTAATTTTTAGTCATAATGCTAAACAGCCTGAAATGGTTGTGAAGGAGGAGCAACCTTCTAGCAGGATTTTGGAGAGGTTTTGCCCCTGTCCCCAAAAGGAATGCCTCTTACATTTTTTCATATAGAGAAGCAGAACTGAAGCAAAACAACAAGTAGAAAGGATGCTGTTGCTACAACACTAAGACACTGATAGGATTAGGTGTACACTCAAGATTTGTGGCTAAAAGATGGATAGTTAGCTGCCAAGCTTCCTTCCATTATTCATTTTCCCCACCTTTCATCTTGTGATGTGTTTCAGCAGTTTTGGTTGGTTGTTCATTTACTATACTTGTAGGACAACCATTCCTAGAGGTGGTCCCAGAGGTTATAAGCAGCTAAACATGAACAATGCAAAAAGAATAAGCAAGATCAAAATCCCTAAAAATATGTCCCACCTGCACAACATAAAACTGCCTCCTTTTGTGCCAATTGAAGAGGAAGATTTTTTGCAAGTTTCCTAAAGAACTTTGAAGGGCAACCAGAAGAACATTCTAAAGAACAGGGACAGTGATAGAAATGTATTTATTTATTGTTTGTTTATTTATATTGCTGCCTATTTGCACATGGTGATCTTAGGTGGTTACACGAATATAAAAATATTGTAGATAAAAAAATAAAATGAACAGAAGAAAATAATCAAATAATTAATAAAATAGCCTCCCTCCCCACCCCAGCGACAACACATCACACAAGCCATTTAATAGGCTCCATCCAGTAGTGGGATAGTGTTTAGCAACCACTGTGGTCAGCATGCGTGGCTAAAGTGCTTGTGTGGAGGGCTGAAAATGGAGCATTTAGAAGCTCAGCTGCTTACCTTCCAAGTCAGCAACAGTAAGTAGAACAGCAAGGGGGTATCAGCTCTGCCGCACAATTGAGATAAGCTAGAAAGTAGGAAATAAAGGACAGGATAGGGCTGGGGCAAGTGGGTGGGGTCAATTGATCATCAGAGCTATGGGTTCGCCTTAACCAATCCGAACTGGCTTAATACCATCTCTGGCTGCATCCCTCTCTGAGTTCTGTCAATTTACGCCCTCAAGTCCCATCAGATGGCAAATCCCTTAGCTTGAACACTTTCACTCTACAATTTTTTGCCGTTACTGTTTGCTGTTACAATTTTTGTGCTGTTTCAAAAATACTTCAGAGGGGAATCCCCAATGCAATGCCATATGCCCCAACACTTCTGGACTTATGGAACATCAGGAAGAGGAATTAAAGGTCCATCTTTTTGGAATCATGGATGTATCAAGGTTGTAAAAGAACTAGAGGTGAAGGATGATATTAGGCATCCTTCACACAACAACAAAATATATCAAAGATGTTTAGGACACTGAGGGTTAAAACATGAAGGTTAAAACATATGAAGAAGAATTATGGGTATGTTTAGTTTGATAAAAAGAAGGACTAGTGATGACATAATAGCAGTGTTCCACTATCTAAAGGGCTGCCGCAAAGAAGAGGTGGATCGACCTATTTTCCCAAGCATCTGAAGGCAGAACAAAATAAATGGATGGAAACTCATCAAGGAGAGAACCAACCTAGAGCTAAGGAGAAATTTCCTGACAGTAAGATCAATTAACCAGTGGAACAGCTTGCCTCCCTCTTGTTGTGAGTACTCCCAACACTGGACATTTTAAAGAAGAGGTTGGACAACAATTTATCTGAAATGGTATAGAGTTTCCTGCTTGAGGGGAGGGTTGGACTAGAAGACCTCCAAGATCCTTTCCAACTCTGTCAAATATGGTAGGGAAAAAATGGTGGACAGCATTGTCCTTCCTTGAGCTGATGCCACACAATGCTTTCAGGAACTGCTTAATACAGGCTGGATATTAAACTGCAGTACTTCAGCAGTTCCTACAAGCATTAAATGGCTTTATTGATCCCCAGAACTCCTCCAAAAGTTAGTAGTATTTTTGTAGTATTGTAGTATTTTTAAGAGAGAAAGGAAAAAATACTAATTTTGCAGAGGAGTAATTACATTTCACCTATTTCACATGTACCACTGTATTTAAACATTTGTCTTTGTAAAGGACATTATTTACAGTCCTTCCCACTTTTAACAGTCTTATCTTTGATCTACCAGTGAAATGCAAAATGCAGTCATGGAGCCAAAATAAACCATTGTGTGCTAGAATCCTAAACAAGGCTGTAACTTTTGGACTTTTCAGTACGCACCAATGCAGACGTCTTTCTCTGTGCATTGCAGGTTCATGTTTGTGTAACATTTGCCTATTCATCTAAGGGCTTCATTAGATTTTTTTTTTTTTAAATTATAGAATTACTTGCTTTTGACCCTCATCGGTCAATTATTATGAATTATTTCATTTTGTGAAATCATTATTGAAAAATTGTCAATTTAAGACAGTGAGTTGTGTTTTACAAATTAAGCGTGGTTTCTGTCTTGTACTTTGGTTTATAGGCAAATTACTAGTATTTGAAGGACCATTTATTTGTCTTCTGAGAAAATGTGTGCATATTACTTGCCACATATATGGTGGCAGCTTTTTTTTTTCCATGGCAAAACTTTGAGAACCATTTGATGAGATGCTTTAGGTCAGGAGTGTCAAACTCAGTTGTTAAATCACGGTTGTGATTAAAAGCAGAGAAATTGCAGAAACATTTGAATAAAAATAAAACATTGTTTTGGAAGTGGGTGAGGAAAGCTAACCAAGAAACCTTCAGTAGCATGGATAATGTTGGGTTGGGTAAATGAAGGCACACTCAGGCTTCAGAGTAACAAGCAGCTCTTTATTAGCACAAGTCAACTATGTACAATCCAGCGAAGGTTCAGTCTGACAGCAGCCCTTTTATAGGGAGCTGTCAGACTCTTCGACCAATCAGATTAAATCTCTGTTCCCGCCGGAACAGAGGACCTTGGTGTAAACCATTTCCAATGTTTCTGGTATCTAACAGATAGAATTAAAAACAAAAGTGGTAGAATTGGGTTTGGGAATGAAATAAGAATGAGGGAATACTGAAAAAGAGTTTCAGGGAGTTGCATGGGAATATGCCCTGATTCAAGAGTAGGATTGAAAAACATGCTATGTTAAATGAATTTCTTTCTGTGCCTTTGGCCACTCAACCCCCAAAATGGAGTATCATGCTTAAAATAAATAAAATTAGCTTAAAGCAGACAATATAGATACATTCACAATGAAGAGCTATAAATACAGTATTAGTGTCCAAAAATATTGGTTAAAAGAAAGTTCTAAGCATGAGAATGTTGAACAAAAATATCATGTTCTATTCTAAGGTGTGTCTTTTCTAAAGTGGGAAAAACCTCCCTCTCCATCTGCAACTAGAAAATTACTAAAATATGGATGTGGGTTTCTTGTGGAACACAGCTGTGGAGGGCTGTGTCCTAGGCCTTGGGCAGAGTCTGCATCGATTCTTGGCAATTGCAAGAATTCTGTTTATACTAAAGGTGAGATAGCAAAGGGGAATGTAAAAAAAACCCTCCAGGGGCATCCGTTTATTAAGTATGCCAAGAAAAGAGACAGAATTCTGACTGAAAGAAGCGATGACATTGAATAAAATTTGGGAAGCACAATACAGCTTCATATCATGCAGGAAATAAACAGATCTGTTTTATTATTCATTGGGAAAAGTGACAATGTGCGAAAATGAATTTATTGCAGTGTTGTTGATTCCCAAATTCCCGGATACAGGGAAGAGATTTAATTATGGAAAGAATAGAGAGTCGAAGGTTGCTTCACCCTAGGGAGCACTCTATGATGCAAGAAAAGCAAGTATAAAAATTCAGTGGGATACCAGGGAAGGGTTCAACATTAATTAAAGAGTAAGTTCTAGGCCTGTGCTGTTCATTCTTTAATGTATTGTGCATAAATATACAAGGAATGCATATGGCTATATTAGTTCTATGTGTCAATTTAGGAGTGTGCATAATTTTTTGTACACAAACGGCCAAAACCCCAAACAGGTTGGAGGAGGAAGAGGAGACCAAGAAAGACATCAGTTTGGAGAAAACTGATGAGTTCCTGAAAAATAGAGAAGTGGTAAGTTTGAGGAGAAAAAAAATACAAAGTATGAATTGGTACAATGCAAACAGAAACTAAATGCAAAGCAAACTAAATATGGTTTGCAAAGCAAAAAAACATACAGAGAGAAATATTGAATAGTGTTAGTGTAAATCTGACTAACTTCCTTTGCTTGTTTCTATTGTCTTTTCACTTCTTTGGCTTTCTATTTCTTACTTTTTTTTTGTACTTTACACACTGTTAGTTGGCTTGAAATAGAATGTTATGCTGGATAATGGCTATATTCATATCCTTACTGGTTTCTATGTTTAAGTAAACCATTGTATTTTGAAGCCATTTTTTTTTACAAAGTAGGTTTGGGCAAATAACCTTTGTTTATTGATGCATTCATATGTAATCCCAAGAGATTATTATTTAATGTGCTAACTTTAAGCATAAATATATAAAAAGGGCAATTGTGGTTAGAGAACATGTCCCTTTGAGTCTTTAAGATAAACTCCATTCTGTGCCAACTTTATTCAAATGACCTTGACAATCTAAAAACAATTGTGTATTCAAAAATATCTTCAACATACCTTCTACATACTGGCCTCCTGCAGGCTTTTAACAGTGAATGTGCAAATGCTTTCAAAAAGTCAAAACATTTTGTGTGACCTCTGAAAAGTAAGAGCCAATCCAATCTTAACTCAAAAAACTTGGTGATTATATCGGAGTTCATAATTTGGAACAGGACACGGTCTAATTATTTCCTATTTTCAACTCAAAATAACAAGTTCTACTGTTTGTATTTTGACACTATTTTTTTCCCTCAGGAAAAAGTCTATTACACTTCAATTTCAAAAAGAAAAACACAGAAGCCATGAATTGTGGAAAGTAAAGCTTTGTTGTCACAGTGTCTTTATTTTTGTTTTTTTCATTTTTTAAGAAATGCACACAGAAACTGTGCAAATGCTTCAGAATAACATCCTATTTTTATGTTACAAAAAATCTCTTTCAATATAAAAAGCATTACAATAAGGAATACAAGTTAAATTAGCTCTAGCCTTCTAATAAAAGGAACATTTAAAATAGATCTCAACATTTACTTTATAAGTGACCTGCTTCCCAGGCACTTGCAACAGTGACAACCACAGAAAATGAGAAATACTTGGGTGGATCTAGAGTCACAAACACAAACATAAGAAAGAGACAGCCCTGTCCCAAGTTCTTCTGGACAAACTCCATTTGAAGCATACAATCTATGCAGGGGTTTGGCCACATATATCAATTTCACTTAAGCTTGTGTAGAACATGTTATGGGTCATCCCTTCTTCCTAAAAAGATTAGTGACAAGGGGATGATCAGCTCAGGCACAAGTTCATTTGGAACAGAAATTGCCCTTTAATCTATTTCCAGATCAGAAAGAGAGATGATGCAATTTGGAATTTGCTGGAAGAGTTGGTTCATGTATCATGCCAAGTTACGGATTGTTGAAGCACAAATCCCACAATACACCAAGGCTTATGAACCAAAATGGCTCAGTTTAATCTGATCTACTAAGCCTAAACCAAACAAATGATATTTAGGACCTAAGGGCTGCAGCCCAAGTCCAACTAAACAAAGAACAGGAAATTAGTCTTTCAATCCTTGATTATTCTAAAATGATTTTTGCAAATCTGACAGCACAAAAATGCTAATTAAGTTTTTCTGACTGCACACTTGGTCAAACCTAATAGTGTTTCTTTCAATAATTCTCTTATATAAATACATTTCTTCCTCTCCAATAGTGTGGTTTTATAGTAAGGGTCAGATGTCTTTCACAGGTATCTTTGAAGCCAGCAAGTTAATTCCCATTATTTTGTAAAACAATTGACTCCCTTTTCTCTGCCAAGGAAGTGATGGCCTCCCTTTCATTAGGATTGTTTAGGTAGAAGCTAGACTAAGCCATTACTAAACAGTAGGTAAGACTTGATTACCAAGTCTAGCTGTGTGTCATTCTTCAGGATTTTCTTTGGGGTTATCATGAGTGCCTTTGCTGAAGCAATGAAAGGAAAGGACACAAAAATGTTCAAATTGGAGAGCAAACTGGAGATAGCAGAATGAGTCAGAAATTGGAAAACCACCAGGTAAGCGAGAGTAAAGACACATAGGCACTGACATTCTGAAACAGAAAGAGAATATCAGGAAACTATATTAGATTTCTCTTAGTTCTGCCATTACCTGCCCTGCCTGTCACTTAATAGGTTTTATTGTTTGGGGAATGAGTATCTTTTGGAGGAAGTGGAGGAAGACAGAGAACATATCTCACGGTCAACTCTTTGAAATAGGTATTGACCTTCAGAGATTTTTGAATAAAAATTAATAGCACATTTAGTGTGCCTCCTGTTGGCTTAGACTAAGTGTAGTTGGAATTAGATGACCATTAATCACCTGCAACTCATTGGCTGGATCTGTCCATCACAGCAGCCAATAATAGGTTACCAAATCACAGGTCAGCACCTCCACACACACATCCTTGTTATGTCTCTCTGCCTAGCATCCTTGTTCAAATATAATTCTTTTGAGTGTGTCCCCTCCACACACACACTAACAAAATGCCTTTCATGTATTGTGGGAGATGTAGGCCACTATCTCTAGATCATGGAACCAACTAACAGAGTTCTTCAGATCCTGCAAAATGGCTTTCTCATGTTTGGGAGCCATAGTGAATTCTAAATGCACAGAACTTAACAAAATAACACTGAAAACATGTTTGAGAGATTGTCAACGACTACACTGAGATTTAACTTATCATATGTTAATCAACCAAACAGTCATGATAACTATGATTGCTCTAGCATGTTTTCATCTCAAATCAAATAATAAATGCTGAGATTTTTCCCCAAACTATACTTGTGGAGATTATTACTTATAGATGAGCACCCTGTTATTGTTGCTTTCAACAGGGATTCTCGACATCTCATCTTTGGCATCGTAGGTCACCAAATCCTATTCGCATTTTTACCTATTTTTAGTAGGTTACCATCTCTTTTAAAAGTGTCATATCACATTATTTTGCCAGTTTACATCTTTGTCCACTATTCAGTAAATAATGCAATTTCATTCTAATTTGCGTATTCATCAGAATCCTAAACAACAACAGCTTGGATTTAAGGCTGAACAAAATATTTCCAGTTTGAAGCAAGTGTTTTGGGGCAGTTCGACTCTCCTGGGATGGTCAGGGAAAACTATTTCAAACTTGAAGGGACTATTTAAAACTTGAAATAGAAAGTTTCAAGCTCAAAAGTCTTTGTACTTCAAATGTTCACTACTTGTATGTCTTGGAACTTCAGTTCTGCCTCTTGGGCTTATTGACTGTGTTTGCTGATTGGATAATTGACCACCGAAGCTAGAACTTGGCAACAGTTAAAATGAATAAAATAAAATAAATCAGAGTATATTGGGGGGGGGTGTTTAAGCGAAAATGCCTAGGTCAGAAGCAACACCACAAAACTTACAAATTAATTTTTGCAAAAGGCAACTGCAAAAGTGCCTTACTGCTTTCTGTCCTTGTTGGGGGATTATTTTTAACACAGTTGAAAGGCACATGGGGACAAGACACCAAGCTAAATCAATTGCTATATGAAGGCCAAACTTGCCTATGTATTTTTCACAGAGCATGATGGTGACAAGACATTCAAAAGCCTAAAAAACCCAAAACAGATACATCTCCTTAGGGGAGGCAGCACCAACAATTCTAGACAAGAACTTTTTTTTCTTTAAGTTGAGGGAACCAGCAGCTGAGCTGCTTTAGTCTTTGTTCTCACATAACACTGATCAGAAAATTCAATGTGATAAATGGTATGCACTAAAATGGTATGCACTGATTTCAGCTTACCCTACTTTTCACCATTAGATCTGATACACACAACCCCATCCTCAAGATTCTTGGAGAAGGCATTCTCCATTCCAAGCATTCCTAAATGCTTGTATCTTCTGGATCAAACATGAGATGGAAAACTATTTATCTTGGTAGGACGCTTGCAAGTCAAGTGCCAATGCATTTGCCCCTCTTAGCTTAAAACTGAAGCAATCTGTATATATCTCAATGCTTTAGGATGACAGATTTAATATTTTAAATGAAGATCTTGTTTAAAGTAGGTAGTCTTCTTTATCTTCTTCAATCAATGGATCTTTATTGTATGAGAGATGTGTGTTCCAGACAACATCATGGATATTATTAGAGTTTATTTCCCATCCTGACTTGCAGGCTTTTAGTGCAATCCATTTGAGTGGCTTCAGATGAATGACTCCTCTTGGAGATGGCAAGGAACTAGACAGCACCTCAAAGTTCCAGCCCCTGAAGTACAATCCGTTTGATCATTAATATATTACAGTCCTTTCCTTCCTTCTTTTTAGTTTGCTAACCGAAAAATAAAGTTTATCTTCTTTCTTTTCCTTCTTCAAAGCAAGTCCTTGAAAAATCATTTGTGAAACACTTCCTACTGGATCCCCCGAAAGAGGCACATAGCAAAGATCATAGCAAACAGCTGCGAAGGACATAAAACAAAAGAGAGGGTCCTGGTTATGACAGATCAAACCAAGTCCATTTTCTTACAATCATAGCTCTTCAAAGGGAGGAAAAGTTATACAAATCATCATCATGAAGTAATAGGTAAAAAGTTGAGTGTAAGAGCCATATAAAATTGAAATAGAAGGCATAAAGGATATAAAGTTGTACATTTAAATGGTGTTTTGTATTAGAGACATATAAAATATGAACATAAAGTGTGGATGAATGTGGATAAATGCAGATCTGCCTATATTTATGAAAATCTAAAGTATTAGAAGGATATTAGGGAGTATATATGTACATGCTATGTCAGAGACTATATTTATATCTAATATGGCAAAAAGGGGCCCACTGAATCTAATTATAACAGAAAGGTTTAGCTATACCTAAGTAAAGAAAAAAGGCGAACCATTGAAAGAATAGGGCTAGGATTCAATCAAAAACCGATCAATTTTATCCAAAAGAACAATTTTGTATACAAATCATTAATACTTTTCTTCTGATTCAAGTTTGTATGCTTTTTTTAAAAAAAGGTGGGGAATTCTGTTCTTCCTTAGCCCCCAAGAATTTTGGGTCCAGTTGAACAACTTTGCTTTAAAATTTGTCTGCTGAAAATCACTAAATAGCAACCTAATCCTACTGAAGTAATATCATTCCTTTCCTTAATTGTTTCTATGGCCTCCCTGTGGGGAAGTGACTAATTTGAAGCTTTTGCTCTTTAAGAGTGGTTTTTTTAAAGTTGGCTAATTCCAATAGTTTCTTCCATCTCCTTTCCTTTGATACAGATAATCTAATCAGGGATGAGATCATGCTGTGACATAGATTTAACTATAGAATCACCAACCGCTGAGGGATGCTTAGGAGCCCCTAAGCCAGGATGGTTCATACCTGCAATATGTGGAGAGTTAAGCAACCTTAGCGAATCTCAATAATCTGCATAAAACCCCCAAAAAACTACTAAACTGACCCATACGTAAATGCAGGAATAATTGTCCAATGAATGTTAAATTATAAAAGGAAATAACTGCTTTGTTTCCATGCATTTCTATTAAGTAAAATAGAACTCATCTCAAACATATGCGTTTGGGATGAATGAGTATGCTAGGACCAACACAAGAGGGCAGTACAGGACAGTTATTTCCCAGCATGTATAAACACTTCAAGTTAGCAACTAGGATTATACAGGATTTTCAGTGCCTATTCAAACTTGAGACTTCCAAACCAGCTTCCAAACTAATAAGAAGAGGGGTGCAGCAGTTTTGAGAGTCATACCTAACGTTAATCAGTTGATTTCTCAACCACCAGCTGCTTTAAGGAATGCCAGTGAAGTGCTGTGTTCAAGTAAAGCCTAAGGCACTTCCACTGAATTAGTTTTTCTCAAACTTGGCAATTGTTTCATGATTCCCAGCCAGGGGAATTCTGGGAGTTGAACTCCACACATCTTACAATTACCAAATTTGAGAAATACTGCTCTACATCGTTTTTTTAAAAAAAATATTCCTACAAATAACTTTCTGACTAGAAAAGAAAAATTCAGCTGTGATAAGGAACATAAGGAAAGGAGGGATCTTTTGATATTACTGTGGCCAGGAGGGTTCAATTTGTACTGTACCTCAATGGCTAAAACACCAATGGCAAGAGCTCCTGCAAGATACACATAGGTTTCAAGGGAATTCAGGATTACAGCGTAGCAACCCTGGGAAGAAAGAAAGGAATTTGTCTTGAAATAAATGTCTATGCAAAGTGAATGCATCTAATTAATAAATTTACTAAATTAATTTCAGACTAAGGGGACACCGAGCAACTTCCATTCTGTTCTTTCAGTAAAAAAGATTAAAATAAAAAAGCAATTAGAAGAAAGCAATACATTTTAACAACAAAATAAGTATTAATAATAAGTAACCTTACAAGTGATTTGTTTATTCTTCATTCATTAATCGAGCATGTACAACTGCCCATCTTACTAAATGTAAGGGTGGGCAGTGTATCACAATTAATGAAAACAGCCAATATAAAAATATAAAGTCCAAATGTATTCATTATAAACATATTTAATAACATTACAAAGAAAAATATGGGCAGTGAAGAACAATCAATATTCATATACAACCCAAGACTGGAGCTTTCAACAAATCCCAGCTGCTTTCTAAGGCTATCCTAAAAGGCCACATTTTTGTAAGCTTTCCTAAAATACAACAAGGTTCAGGCTGATTTGATCTCAGGAGATGAACTATTCCAGAAAAAAGGGAGGGTTGCAACTGGGAAACTGACCCTGCAACTGACCCTGTGAAAGGTGGTCCCTACTCATCTTTATTGAATGGGCAGAAACTACAGGACAGTTTAATTCTTGCTTAGTGTGGTCATCTCATCCTAGTCTAGATTGATAAAGTGGAACAGTTAGAGAGTAATCCAAGGTAATAAACATGACCCAACAAGTACTAAGTTACAGATAAATTGATGAGCAATGTTCACCACAATGAACAAGGTATGAAGGAAAAGATCGGGAAATGTTTTATTGGACTTCTAAGTTTAATCAACTTGTTTTGCTTTTTGAAAGAAACTTAGATCAGAAGACAGGTTATAAATGTCTATGATGCCTGTTGTGGCCCAGCAGGCGCCGTTGCCGCTGCCACCAGACTCCAAGAGTGAGGGTCCCTATGAGTCGGCTCCAGAGGAGGTGTGGGACCCTGGACAGGATTCCGACGCTGAGCAGGGATCAGAGTCTGGTCGGCCACCAGGAGGCGCCTGAGGCATGGAGCAGCGGTGAGAGCCAGAGGAGGGGGGCTCCCGATGCCATGCCTTGGAGCAGCGGGGAGGAGTCACGAGACAGTGAGTCAGAACTGAGAAGGGAGTTCCTGGACGCTCGTTACCGCCGCGCCCATAGACGCAAGGAGCGTGGGCGTAATTATCAGCGATAAGAGCTCTCAGCTGCTGATCAGGAGGCTCCTCTCCAGGATATAAAATATATATGACTGTGCATATGCCCTTTGCAGCAGTCAACAGAGGACTTATGCCAGAAGTTCTAGTCTGGAATTCTAGCAAGCTGGATAGCTGCTTTCGTGTTTTGTTTTTGTGTTTTGTCTTGGTGGTTTACTGCCACGGAACCTTCTGTTTGTTTGTGCAATAAACCTTGTTCCCTTGTACTGTTCCGGAGTGTGTTCTGTGTGGGCAAAGGAGGAAGGGGGGTCAGAACAGATGCCTAAGTCGTTCATGTGTGCTTTATGAGTAGAAGCACTATTGCAAGATTCTTTGGTTTATTTTCCACTATTCTGCATACATGCCTTATGCCCATGATGGTGAACCTACGGCACGTGTGCCAGAGGTGGCACACAGAGCCCTCTCTGCTAGCATGCGCGCCATCGCCCCAAGTCAGATCTCAGTGGCGTTTCTTTTGTGAGCTTCTGTTTCCCTGCAAACGACAAAACAAAAGCTCACAAAAGAAAAAGATCTTACTTCTTGCCACGCTCGTAGCGTTGGGATGCAGACCAGCTGGTCTTCGGATCTCTGCTGCACATGCGCATGTCCATGCATGCGCTCACCTTTCAGTTTGGGCATGCACCATGCAGTTTGAGCACTTGGTGTCAAAAAGGTTCGCCATCACTATAGATGCTATAGATGCCTCATCCTTTTTGAATATTAGTTAACAATTTGCAAAATTTAGACCACTGCAACATGCTCTACGTGGGGCTGCCTTTGGCTGGAGCATTTGGAAACATCAACTGGTGCAGAATGTGGCTTACATGGGCTATAAATGGTGCCAGAGATTCAGTACCCATAACATCACTTCTGTGTGACCTGCATTGATTACCTGCATATTTCTAGATGCAGTTCAAGGGGCTGTTTACCATCTTTAAAGCCCTTTGTGTCATGGGACGGGTTATCTGAAGGATCACATTTTTCCAACAGTCTCTACCTGTCCAACTCAATCCAGCAGAACAAACATATATTTTTGGATTGTAAACTGCTCAAAGTCATTGACTGAGATAGGAAGCTATAAAAATGGAATAAATAAATAAATATGTTCACACTAGATGATGTTTCTTGAAAATGTAAATGCCGTAAATGCTTTGTTCTACAATTATTAAATATTAGTACAAAGCTTTATAAAGCTTTGGTAAGACCACACCTGGAATACTACATCCAGTTTTGGTCACCACATTACAAAAATGATGTTGAGACATTAGAAAAAGTTCAGAGGAGAGCAACTAAGATGATCAAAGTCCTGGAGACTAAAACATTTGAAGAACGGCTGGAGGATTTTTATTTAGTCTAGAGAAAAGAAGGACTGGGGGGGGGGGCATGATAGCAGTGTTCCAGTATTTGAGAGGCTGCCACAAAGAGGAGTGGGTCAATTTATTTTCCAAAGTACCAGAGAGCAGGACAAGAAACAATGGATGGAAACTAATCAAGGAGAGAAGCAACCTGGAATTGAGGAGAAACTTCCTAACACTGAGGACAACTAACCAGTGGAACAGCTTACCTTCACAAGTTGTGGGTGCTTCATCACTGGAGATTATTAAGAAGAAACTAGTCAGTCACTTGTCTGAAATGGTACAGGACCTCCAAGGTCCCTTCCAGCTCTATTCTGATTCCTAAGTACTTGAACTTAGTAAAAGCTAAAAGAGCCAATCCTGGCTTCTCTTCATAGCATTTCTTTCTTTTTTATTATCGTATCCTATCTTGTACAAAAAAAAAAGGAAGTTTACCCAAAGAAAGGATACAGTCTTCATCCAGGTAAAGAATCCTATCAAGGCAAGAACGTTTTGCACCATACTTTTATAAGTATTGTGATCATGTCCTTTACCTGTTGGTTCTGATAGACTTCCTTTCCTTTCAAACATTCTTCTTTATTGATGAATGCTCCATCACGAGACTGTAGCTCCCGTTTACAACAAGCTTCAGGAACAGCAGGATAGGAATCCAAAAGAATGGAAAGAGAGGTTGCCTCGAAATCTTCTGGACCATTGACACCACAGCATCCAAACTAGCATGTATGAAAGGTGAGCAAAAGGTTAATATTTGTGGCAGAATTAGGTTGCTTTCTAGGAAATCTGAAGACATAATAAGCAGCCACCCAAACAGGATTTCTGAATGTATAAGATGAGGATGTAATTTGATACTTGATGTAAATTTCTATTATTTCCTAAACATTATAATTTTCTTTAAAAAATAAAATAAAATAAAGCAGGTATGTTTCTAGTCGTCATGGATATGGCATCCTCAGTTATAAATGAACAAATTAAGAGTGTGTGAAAAGCCTGAGACGTTGGATTAGCTTCCTGTAGAGCTGCCTGCTATTTTTTCTGTATTTATGAAACAGAAAACTATTGTGTAAAATGAACAAGTGTTCAGATTGTCTAACACTATAATATCAAAAATTATATTTTCAATATCATAACCTCTTTTGCACCAGTTGTAATATGGTTTGTTTGTTTTTTTGTCATTATAGAAAGCCATCCAGGAACCAGGTTCCTGTGCTTGTTCGAGAAAATGTAATATAAAAATCTCGGCATAGCATTACATATGGACTTGCATATGTTAAGATCCAGCAATTTCCCAGAGGAGTGACACAATTAAAGCAACAGCAATAACAACCTTCATTAGAACTTAATGAGAACATTTTCAAATTGCTGCCTTTGATCCTCTGGTAGTGCCAAATGAGATCATTTCCATAAAATAAGGCATGAGTTCCTTAATGGTGATATCTGACTGAAAATTAACTAAACCAGGGGCATATAGAACAACTTAAATATCAGAATTTAAGCAGCCTGGCACAATTAATTTTGTTTGGTTTTGTTTTGCAATGAACAGAGAACAAAATGGGCACTAGGAAGCTACTTGGGAAAAGCCGCTGTTGCCAGTCTTTCACACACACATCCCACCGAGATTTATTTTTTTCCTTCAATATCTGGTAAACTTGCTTTGAGTTTTGCTTTACTTCTCTTTGTAAAAGGCTTCCATAGTTAAGAAGCAGGAGGTGCTTCAAACTCATGCCTTGCAGATCCCCGACCTAGAGGACTGTAGCCCAGCCAATGCATAAAGACAACAAGCTGCTTGTTTGAATGCAGTCCCATAAATCATGTCAAGAAAAGGGTAGGAATTTGCAATTGTCACCTGCTCACCTTTTCTGCCAATCTTTTATGGTTAGAGCACTTGGCTGCATTAGGCTTCTCTTTGGTCTACTCATACCTACTTGGAATAAAGTCTCACCACTTAATAGAAATTGTTTCTGAATAGAGAGATGCAAAATTGTGTTCCAGTGCTGTAATAGCAATAGCAATAACACTTAAGACTTATATACCGCTTCACTGTGCTTTACAGCCCTCTTTAAGTGGTTTGCAGAGTCAGCATATTGCTCCCAACAATCTGGGTCCTCATTTTACTGACAACAGAAGGATGGAAGGCTGAGTCAACCTTGAGCCTGTGAGAATTGAACTGCTGGCAGTTGGCAGAATTAGCCTGCAATACTGCATTCTCACCACTGCACCATCACGGTGCTATAGTCTTAAATATATTCCCAGAGTGAAAATCCTATTGAACTTGAATGGAAGCTTTTATACTGCTAGGATGGTGACCCTTCTACTCCCCCCCCCCTCTTTTGCTTTTCTTTCCTATTCTGTCAAAATTAATTGTGTTTTCATTTTTTTGTGCAACTGCCAGCCATGGTTTAATGTAAAATGAGTGCCAATTTTATTTACCTTTGAGTCAAGTTCAGTTCCTAGTAATCTTGTGTCTATGGTTTTCTTGGCAAAATTCCCTAGGTTGCTTGCCACTGATTTTTTGGGGGTGGGTGGGCAGGATTTCCTAATATAATCTAGTCTACAGTCCTGGGATTTTCTTGTACCAAGCAAGCAAGCCTGACTCCACTCGGTAATTAAGATTTTTTTTTTTAAAAAAATCATGGATTAAACAATCAAGTACTTACTGTGATCATGACTGAGTTCCAGGTGGAAGAAAAGACGTCTGATTCATTGTTCCCCTGATAATGTTTTTTCAGTTCCTTGGTAAAAAATTCTCTGGTCAGCTGCAACAAAAACCATGCACAGAAGAGGGAATGAATGAATCCATGCCAGAACTTCAAAGCAGGGCTGCATTTCTACTCATGGAAATAGGACTTGAAAGCAAAGTTTATAACACAGCTATGAGCATGTGATGATTAAGCCTACATGGGTAGGTGATCCATTGATCTATCCAATGGAGATGCGTCCTTGAATTCAGAGCTAGATAAAGGAAAAATATGACATGACAGTGGCCCTTAGAATTTCCTTCACATTTACAGCCTTTTCACAAAACACACCACTTATTACATCACAATTTCACAATTTCAGGTGCTGGCATCTCCAGGTGGATTCCTACCTTGGAGGTTTAATAGTAAGCTAGGACTGAATGCAATGGCACAATCTTGGGGTTGTTTCTCATATTCCATGAAATTTTCTACTCCTTGTTGGATGTGACCTTAATTTCATTTTTAAAATTTATTTAAAAGCTTGATGCATTTTCACTAACCAGCATCCAAAACATAGTTTATTTTAAATGTGTGAGGCATCCTCTTCTCTCTTTTTGCCTTAATCTCTATTTTTTTTGCTGTGATTATGAACGGAAGCCAGAACATAATTAGGAGTATAATCAATATAGCATGTTGACCTTTTTATTATTTGCAGAGTAGACAAATTTTGAAAATTGCTGACATTTTCATACAATTTTTCAAAATTATACTTTTTGGGAGACACAGGCATTTTATTCAACAGAACTGGCCATGTTTTTCTTCTGTGGATCTGTTATGTGCCTTTCTAACATCTTGATAAGAATTGGGACTATAGCCAAGCAAAGTGGAGGACAGTGTGGCAAGTAGGAGCAAAGGAAGAGGAAATTCCATTGTTGGAGTGGACTTTCTTCAATATTGCTTATAGAAACAAAGCTAGAAGCAAAGTATTTATGATTAATCTGCCCAAATAACAACTGGATTTTTTAATTGCCATATAATTCCATCTACAGTTATGAGGTCCATTGTAAATACCTAGGTAAAATATGAAACTGCAATGCTAACATTTGAAAGATGTTATTAATCCCATCTTCAGGATCTGTAAATAATGTCACCCATGAGTTGAGAACTGACTTCTGATATGGTAACCACATGGACAAGTTCATCTGGGTATTTTGGAAATAATAGAGATAATTTCTCATGGCTTTCTTCTCACATGTAGGGTTGTTGGTGTTGGTTCCCCCCCCCCCCCCCCCTTTACTCTACAGTCCTGTGATTTCTCATGCAAGTATTAATCACTCTCTTCTTTACTTAGCTTTTTCCAGATCAGCCAAGGCTAGCTAAGTGCTAAGACCTCTCTTAATCCAATGAAAATATAACACATTTTAACAAGCTTGGCAAGATGTTTCTGCCTCTAGAGCAATAAAGGGAATGTACACTAATAGTTCAGAATTAACAAGTTGTCTCTAGTGTAATATTCGCTCTTGCTCTTTTTTTTCTTGAATCACCCTGGGGGAGGTCAGTTTTATTTTTTATATTGTTTGCCTCAAACACATTATTACTAAAATTAATGGCCCCTTCTGCAGACCTCATACGATTTGCTGAGAACATATGAAAGCAATATCTTAAACAACTTCAACAAGAGCAGCTCTATCACTCTAAACGGAAGTGCTTATTAGTCAGACAGGACAAGAATTTTCTCTAGGGAAATAAGCCAGCTCCATCAGGCACCTTGGGGTTAGGAGGTGGCCCATACACACACTCAAGCATTGTGTTTTCCTTTCCTTCTTCTGCATAATTTACAGAGCCTGGACTCCCATCCTGTGGAGGCAGCCACCCAGATATTTTATTGATGTTTGTCTCTTTCCTAAGTGCAGACTTTGAAACTAATATTACAGTTGGTAAGAGTCCCAGTTGGCTTCCTTTGACCAATTCTAAACAAAAGAGCTATTTGAATATAAAGTGAAACCTTTGTTTTGACAGGCAGGGTCCCAATGGAAAAGTTGGAGGGTTGTATGTGTGATTTTTATGAGATTTGATCTAAAACAAAGCCCAATGCTGGAACAGTAATGCCAGAAATATATTCCATTCCTTTTGACTAGTAGAACATTTAGATTTGCTCCACATATTTTACAAAGAAGGGTAGTAGAGTTAACAGCCATTTCAGAAGGCTCAACAAAAATAAAGAAGTAAAAATCTGTAATAGTGATTAACAATTGTTTTTCTTCTTTTTAGAAGCTAGAGTTAGACTAGGAATTGTTAGACATTGTATTATCAATGCACAAAGCCCTTGGATTCACCGGTGATTTTACTTAAGCTTTTAATAATGACAGTGATTAGAAAATTAGCTAGATAGTTGACAGAATAGTTTATCAGCATCCTCTTTTCCTAGAGTTGTAGATTCTTGTGATTGCTGGCTAGAAAGTCCTTTTGGAGAAGGGCGGCATATAAATCCAAATAAACCAAACCAAAACCAAGAAAGCAGAATGCATTTCTCCTCCTCCAAGATGTTCAGGATAATGAAATAACAGAGAATTAGAGCAGCAATAAGGGGAAAATAGCATGATTACAATCAAGTAGAGGTAAAAAAACCAAACAAAAGGAAAATCCAATGTTTATATTGTATTGAAGCGGGGACAAACTTCCACACCCATATAATTGTCAGCAGCAAAAGTTTCCTCTACTGAAGCCATAGATCAATGATTTGCTGGAAATCTATTGGTACATCTTCATTGTATCTATATCCAGGTGCAGTTTGGCCAAAATAGTTAGCATAACCGAGCATATGAGACTAAACATCACCATTTGATTTTGATCATCCTGCCTGATGCAAATATATTAGGTACAAAATTTAAGGACGCTACTAAAAGACCTATTCTAACAAAAGGATCACATAATGTTGTTAACATAAGGTAGAGTTGTGTTTTCTGTGTTTTTTTAGTGTAAACTTCTTTATTAAAAATATGCAATATATTTAAGTTAAGAAATAGCTTGATATCAATATCTGGGAAAATCCTGGAAAAGATAATCGAGCAGATGATTTGTGAGCACTTAGAAATGAACAAGGCGATTACTAGAAGCTAGCCTGGGTTTGTTAAAGCAGATCCTGCCAGACAAGCCTTTTTGATAAAGTGACTAAATTAGTAAACTAGCAAAATGCTGTGAATATAGAAGGCATTTGATAAAGTAGACCACACTATCTTGATAAAATAGAAAAATGTGGGCTTGCCCCAATGGGATTCACTAACCGACTGCACCCAGTGTGTAGTCCTTAATAGAGCTAAATCTACATGGAGAGAAGCATGCAGTGATGTACCTCAAGTTTCCTTCTCTGGCCCAGTATTCTTCAACAAATTTATAAATAATTTAGACAAAGGGATAGAAGGGGAACTTATCAAATGTGTAGGTGACACCAAGCTGGGGATTACTAACATTACTAGACTCCAGGATCTTTATAGACTTGGGCATTGGGCCTAATCGAACAAGATTCAGTCCTGCGGTGAAAAAAGTAAGGTTTTGCACTTAAGCAGAAAACCAAATGAAATATAGGCTCATTAGTAGTAACTGTGTGAGAGATCACCACTTAAGTATAAAGCAGAAATGTGCTACGACTGTCAAAAAAGCCAATGTAGTCTTGGGCTGCATTAACCGTGGCATAACAGCAAGATCATGAGAAATGATAATGCTGCTTTATAATGCACTAGTATGGCCACAATTGGAATACTACATTAAGTTCTCGTCACATGAGATAAAAAGACACTGAGAGTCTATAAAGTGTGCAGAGAAGAGCAACAAAGATGATAAAGGATATGGAGGCTACATCAGAAGAGGTATGGTTGAGGGATCTAGATAGGTCTAACGTATCAAAGAGGAAGATTGGAGGGATGTGATAACTGTCTTCCAATACTTGAGAGACTGTCACAGAGGTAATTGACTTTTTTCCTCAAAGCACCAGAGGGCAGGACAAGAAGTAATGGATGGAAGCTTGTTAAAGAGAAATCCAACTTAGAAGTAAGAAGAATTTTCTGACATTGAGAACAATTAAGCAGTGGAAGAGCTTGCCTCCTGGACTTGTGGGTGGAGGTTTTCAAAAATAGACTAGACAACCATTTGATCAGTATGTTGTGAGAAGGAGGCTGGACTAAAAGACTTTTGACGTCCCTTCGAATAATACAATACAATAGTAGAGTTGGAAGGGACCTTGGAGGTCTTTTAGTCCAACTCCCTGCCTAGGCAGGAAACCCTATACCGTTTCAGACAAATAGCTATCCAACATCTTCTTAAAGACTTCCAGTGTTGGGGCATTCACAACTTCTGGAGACAAGCTGTTCCACTGATTAATTGTTCTAACTGTCAGGAAATTTCTCTTCAGTTCTAAGTTGCTTCTCTCCTTGATTAGTTTCCACCCATTGCTTCTTGTTCTACCCTCCTATGTTCTGATATGCTCATGAATCTTATGTTCTGATATGCTCTGCACAGAATACTCACTCGTTCGTTGCTTTTTTCATTTCTAAATGATCTATAGCTTTCTCTGTTTGTGGTATAATTGTATTTACCTTCTATTGCAATACTTGTCCCTGTGAATATGTACCTTCTATTACAGTCTTATTGCTCTTACAACTTTTATTTAGTCAGTCAGAAGTGTTCCTACTTATATGATGGCAGCATGGAGCCCACGTTTAAGAATCAGGAGCCAGCAAGTTGAATAACCAATAGCCAAGCTGACATCTGTCACTGGCAAACTTTCGAACAAGTAGTTACAAATGAGATATCTGGGCTAATAGTTGACAGCATATTAAATGGGACACAAATATGAAGTGGGTGGAACTATTTATTCAAGGAAATCATAACCATGCTACTCAATGTCAGGTCAAGGACCTTTTTTTAAAAACAGATTTCTCTGTCACTGCTTCATTTTTTTATTGTATTAATTCAGTTGATTTTGATTTTATTTTAAACTTAGATTTGGGATTGACACATATTTGGTATTTTTGTTAGAAAGTGACCAATCTTGTTTTTCGTAGAGCTCTCAAGATTATACTGTCCTTCTCGGCCACCTGGCAGGTATAAATCAGGGAGGATGAACAGAAAAGTTTCATTATGAAGCGGCTTGTAAATAAAATAAATAATAAATTAATTAACAAACACACAAGACCCAACTTCAAATTATTCCAATTCTAGTTTCTATTCAGCAATACTGGGATACTGTTGTCAGTTATACTTCCTGAGTTATAACCATGAAAAAAGTCATCAGACAGTATCAGCACTGTTGCTATTATGCAGATGACATAAAATTATTTCATTTTTCATACGAGAGTTGTCTCGGTGATTGCACTAACAAATTGGGTGCAGTGAATACTTTATCTTGTAAAATAAAGTCGGCTCTCCCTCTTGCTGTTTTTCATCAAATCCTGATAGTCCTTTAATTTCAGCAGGAAATTTTATTCTAATGTTTCTGTGTCTTCGCCCTTATTGCTGGCACTTTGAGATGATTGCTTTATGTTATTCTTTTTAAAAAGAAATGAGAATTTTAATATCTTATAAACTTCGATAAATGGCGTCCTTGCATCAGAAGCATGGGATACTCAGCCACCCACTCAATAGAATGCTTTTTAACACAGAATTATTTCTGATCCTCATTTTGGAAGAGTATAAGGATATACAGAAGCAAAGGGCCAGCTGAACCAGAAAGAATCCATATTTGAATAGAATGTAATATTTTATGCTTGCCCAGCAAATGACATTTTCTAGTGATCATGATGAATAATGGTGTTAATGAACTATTTCATAATTACACAAGTCTACTACAGAACATCTGAATACAAAGTTGCATGGAAGTGCAATAGCATCCTAAGGTGCAGTAACACAACGATGTGCCAAAGATTAGATGAAGATCAAAGTGCAATTGATGGATAAAGGTACCAAGAATCAGGGCCTTAACTTCTGCGATCAAACACTGTTCAAGAGCTAGATTCCTCCCAAAATTGTCTTTTAAAATTTTGACAGTATTCCATGAAAAGATTGATGAAATCCATCTGGACAGAGCCCAACAGTTTTAGGGTATACAGAAGAAGACAAAGAGGAGCCCTGTGTGCATGTTGGGAGAAGTGTGTAAGAGCATATATGTATATAGTGTATACCTTCTTCATGCTATTGTTTGCTAGTTTGTTTTCTACTTTTCCCTTGATACTTCTCTCCCTATCTTTTCCACATTGGGAAATGCATCAGGAATCAAAGAGCTACTAAATAAGTTTTGGTAACTGATTACTAACTTAAATAACCTCTCTGTTTTCATTACTGGAGAAACCTGTGGCAATTAGTGACATGTGCCCCTAATTAGTGGTGCTAGAGTTCAGAAATGTATAGTGTTCAAGGGACAACTGTATTCAAGCTTTGATTTAAAAAAAATCTACACAATAATTGTAGTGTTGCCAAACTTGGCATCAAGAGCAAAGATCCCAAGAGGAAAGGAAATACATCCTCTATTAATATATATTTGTGTAGGCCCATTTTCCATCCAGATCTGATGACGCACCTTCATTAGAGTTGGAGAACACTGACTAAAGAATACCACCCACAATTAATCAGTTGTCTTTAATAAGTGCTGTAGTAGTAGAGGACACCCAGTAATAGAGAAGGATACCTGGATACCCATCCAGGTTTTCTCATTTCATTTCTTCATCTCCTTTTTACTTATAGTGTGACTATGGAAAGAGGAAGAACAGAGGAAATAAGTTGAGAAAGATTCCTCTGCCCAAATCTGCAAATGCTAAAGCTCAGCCCTATCTCTAAATGATCTGGGACATGGATGGGTTTTTAAAAAAATACTACTGTTTTGGTGGGCGTGGTTCTCTCTCCCTCTCCCTCTCCCTCTCTCCCCTTCCTTTCTTCCTTGGGTGGATCTGGCAGTAGGAGCGGGCTTACTTGCCAGGCTTGAGGAGGGGAGGAGGTGGAGCTGTTGTCCAAGGGTGAGACCAACCCCATGCCATCTCTGCGTTAGGGTGGAGAGCTGCCTTGATCCTCACTCTCTCAATCTCCTTGCACTGGGAGCATCTTTCTCCGGGCAGGGGCAAAGAAGAGCTACCGCCCTCCTCCTCCTGTGACTCCTGTCCAGTGCTCTCTCTTCTCTCTCTCCTTCACCTTCCCACACTTGTTTACTCATCCCAGAGAGCTTGAACTATGCCTCCCTCCGACATAGCCACCTTCCTCGCTGGCGTCGCTCCTGTGCAAACTCTTCCATCCTTGGCTGTTGCGAAGAACTGGCAACTCTGGGTGCGCCACACTCACTTCATTCTCTTACTCTGCTAAGCAATTATTACAAGTTTTTGTATAATAGGGAGAAGGATTTTGCAACTCTCTAAGACTACTTACTTTGGGAAATACTCCCCCTCCCAAGGAGTATCCAGTGTGATTTAGACTTGGTAGAAATGGACAGTTCAACATTTTTGTATCAGAAATTCAATTTATTTTAATATGCTATTCTTCTTAATGACATATCAGGATGTTATATGGTATACATTGGGTGTCCCTTATTGGAATTTCTATAATTCCTTTTCTACATTGCTAGCTATGCAAATCTATATTTAAATTTCATTAAATGTTTAAACTGATTGCCATTTTCTTCCCCATGGGGCCTGATTTTTAGTACATCCCATATGTAGCCTACCAAAAAGAAATAAAACTGGTTTTGAACCTGGGAATCTATTTCAGTACATATTTCACATATGTACTGAAATAGTGACATTGCCCTCTTTCATTAAAAACAAAACCTTTCCCCAATTTGGTGTCATGCAGACAAAACTTACAGATTGTCCAGCTGCTCTGATCTTGGGAAGACTGGTCAAAATGTTTGTATGTTTCCAAATAGTTGTAACTTATTTGGAAATAAGAGATTAGGGAAAGCTGAGTTAAATGGAACTGCATCTACATGGAGGATCCCAAGGCTCTGTTTTAGGCCCAGTACTCTTCAACATCTTCATCAATGATTTGGATGAGGGAATAAATGGGAACTCATCAAATTTGCAAATGATACCAAGCTGGCAGGAATAGCCAACACTCCAGAAGATAGGCTTAAGATACAGAAGGATATTGACAAACTTGAACATTGGGCACTATCTAATAAAATGAAATTCAATGATGGAAAAAAGTAAGTGTTAGATACTAGCAACTGTTATAATGGTTTCCACCAAGGTCCTCTGTTCCAGTAGGAACACAGGTTTAATCTCATTGGTCGAAGGGTCTGACAGCTCCCTATAAAAGGGCTGCTGTCAGACTGAACCTTCGCTGGATTGTATTGTACATATTTGTTCTGTTGCAATAAAGAGCTGTTGTTGCCCTTAGCCTGAGTGTGCCATGTTCCTGGGATATTGTAGACGGGAAGTGTTCGAAATAGCCAAAGACCTATCTGAGCCAACGTTGCTCTAGTCGGTCGCTTGGTCAGTGCTCCAACAGATGCTGCGGACACACTACTCTCCCAAGCGTCTAAGCACATCCGCCAGCACGTATTTAATATTCGCAAACAGAAGGAAGGTGAATCGACCAACGAGTAGGTTGCGGCACTATGAAAGGCTGCAGCGTACTGCGAGTTCCGATACTTAGACGAACTTATACTAGACTGCATCATATGTGCTGTGCAGGACATTAATTTACAGAGGAGGTTACTTGCCAAATCTAACCTCACTGTACAAATTGCCTTGGATGAAGCCAGGGCATCTGAATCGGCCGTTAAGTCTACAGAAATCCTGCAGCACCAAAGCACTCCACAGGACGTGCGAATTTGTGCATGCATACATTGCGAGGCTGCAGAGGTCGAGAGCTCAGAAGATGAAGATGACAGCTTCCGCATGTGCAGTAGCCGCGCCAAGCTGGCGTGCAAATTTGAACCACATTTCCCACCTTGTGCAAACTGTGGAGGAGACCATGCCAGATCGTCTTGCCGTTTCCACGATGCTATCTGCCTGCGCTGCGAGCGAAAAGGGCACATTGCAAAGGTTTGCAGAAGCGAGCACCCCACGACAACCTGGAAGCCTAGAAGCTGACCAAACTGCCAGCAGAGGCCCGACCAAGGGGCATTGCAGCTGCCACCACAGCGCTCAGAGGGCAACACCAGAGTCACCTACCTCAATCGGCCAAGTCCGCAGAAGGTGGTCAAAAAAACTGAAGGTCATAGTCCTCATCGAGGGTTCTCCATGCGAGATGGAGATCGATACGGGGTCATCACTGACCATCATACCATGGTCTATACTCAAGCAGGCTATCCCTAGCCTGAAGAAGCAGCATCTACACACCCCTGACATCTGCCTTTGCAATTACTAGGGGAACCACCGTGGGCCAGGGCACATTCAGGGTGCAATTCAAAAACTTCAGCAGCCAGCTTCCAATGACTTGCAGAGCCTCCTGGGGCTTGACTGGTTCGAAGAGGGATAGAATCAAGATCACGTGAAGTGTTAATACCATTTTATAATGTCTTGGTAAGGCCACACTTGGAATACTGCATTCAGTTTTGGTCACCACAATGTAAAAATGATGTTGAGACTCTAGAAAGAGTGCAGAGAAGAGCAACAAAGATGATTAGGGGACTGGAGACTAACACATATGAAGAACGGTTGCAGAAACTGGGTATATCTAGTTTAATGAAAAGAAGGACTAGGGGAGACATGATAGCAGTGTTCCAATATCTCAGGGGTTGCCACAAAGAAGAGGGAGTCAAATTATTCTCCAAGGCACCTGAGGGCATAACAAGAAGCAATGGGTGGAAAGTAATCAAGGAGAGAAGCAATTTAGAACTGAGAAGTAATTTCCTGACAGTTAGAACAATTAATCAATGGAACAGCTTGCCTCCAGAAGTTGTGAACGCCCCAACACTGTAAGTCTTTAAGAAGATGTTGGATAGCCATTTCTCTGAAATGGTATAGGATTTCCTGCCTAGGCAGGGGGTTGGACTAGAAGACCTTCAAGGCTCCTTCCAACTCCGTTATTCTATTCTAAATCCTAAATCCTTGGCAGGATACACGTACAGTATAGCCTGATGGCATGAAATTTCAATTTGTCATCTTCCTGTTAGCTTCATTTTAAGAATTAGATTGCCCGAGATAGTTTTGCTGATGGTTTTTCCATTAAGCAATGTGAAGTTGGCTACAAGAGATTAAGATCTGGTTCACCGATAAGATGTCTGACATAAAGGAGTGCAGAAGAGACAAAGGACCTACAGGGATTCATTTTTTTCCCTTGCAAGCATACAATACAAGAATGAAGATAAGGTGCTTCAACCAGAGAAGGTTTGAAAATGCAAAATTAGTTTTCTTTTGTTTTGCGTTGAAAAACAAACTGAATATACACAGCAAAGAGGAATGCAAAACTGCAGTGGTCACAACCACTAGATCACAAATAGGGCCACAGCCCTCCAGCATCCAAGTTGCTTTGTGCTCATTTTCTAAGCATAATATTGTTATTGTTTCTCCTGTGCCTACGGAGTAGCAATTGCATTTTGAAAAATGATCACCAGGGCAGGGTTTTGCCCAAGGAAGAAATACCAGTGTAGCGCTTCCCTTTCCTGTTGTTGAATCCCATTCTTCTTAACCTTGCTCCAATTTGAATTTTCCATTTTTTTTTGCTTTCCCACTGTGTTCCTGTACTCCTCTAATTCAGTTATTTGAAACAGAGTCTCTGCTTGCCTGCTCCGCTGACTGTCTCATTTGAAATCTCAGCAGACCACATTGCTCTCCATCCTCGTTTGGGTTCTTAATCTCTTCTTTCCCCTCTGCTATTAATTATTCAATTCTAAATATATTATTTAACCCCATGTAGTGTTGCAAACATTTTGGCTGCAGGATGTTGCACAAGATGAAATTGCTCTGCCTTGCAAAACAAGGAAAACTGTGTTTATCAATTATTTCTTCCTCAGAGGGGGAGACGGGCTGTGCACAGAGCAGCATTATTAACCATAATAACACAAGACAAGCTAGGAAGCCATTAAGAACAGGCTGTGAAAATGCATCAACAAAAAAACAGGGCAGTATTCAAAAAAAAAAATCATCTACTTATCTGAATATTTTAATGTTCTTTGAAGGAAATCTATTATTTCAAAGTACAATTAATTATCTTCTCTTCTCTATTGCTACCAGCATATTTGGGTGGGGCTACTTTAGACAGGGTGAACGAGATTGTCTCCTTCCTTCTTGATAATTATTCCAATTCACTGTAAAATTTCATATACTTTCACAGGAAAATATGATTATTTTTTTAAAAAATCAAACAGAAAACTACATGCAAACTCATATGAGAACATAAAGATCCTATTTTGTGAGATTTGGGCCAATAAAAATAAAGTTGAATATTTGGATGTATCTAAGAGCTGTGGTATAGACACTGTACCTATCACTTTTCCAATAACGGAAGAGGCTGGTTTTGACCCTAATCCAAGGAAATGTCTTCATGTGATACAGGATATTGAAGTGCTAATTAGGAGCTGATCACTCCAATAAATTCATCTCCATTCAATTTAATCAGGCATTGTGCTCCACAATATTATCACTATAGTTACCATTCTATTCTGTTTCAGATTCATTGAGTAAGTATTCTGACACAGGTCTACAATATATTCATACTCAGTGTTTGTTGGACATCTTTATGAGCTGAACTAACAGTGTAAAGGGGACATGAGGTTTTCAAAAGCCAGTGAAAACTCAAAGACCTCCTTCACCCCTTCCTTCACATGAATATAAGCCTCAGCCTTAATTTACCCATCTTTTGTGTCAAAAACTAAAGAGTTGCTAATTACCATATGTGCGTTTGTAAACATGCATTAGACTGCTATTTATTTTTGGTTATTTCAAAATAACTTTTATTTAAAAAGAAATTAAGCATAATAGTTGGTGAAAACGGAAGTAAGCCATTCCAAATGAATATGAAAAGTCATCTCATCTAGTATTTGGACTAAAAAAAAAAGAAATCACATATCTATTAAATTCCAGACCTGGATTTAAAAGTCCCAGGTATACCTTCATACATTCAGTTAAGCTAAAGCTGGATTAACCATTAAGCATAATAAGCATCTATTTAGAACATCAAGGAAAGAAGAACATCACAGATTTCTTTCCCCAAATTATCATGCCCTTAACTCTTTTGCTGTCACACTTGAGGTTTTTTTTCTTTTTTCTTTTTAGTAATTGTCTTATAGTATCTACCATGTTCAACTTCAACTCACATTGTTAAAAAGAGTCCCTCCCCCCCCTTTGCCATGGTGAATCACTAAACTTTAAATATTTGGTTTGAAGATATCATCAGATACTGCATTTGTTTCTCTCTAGTGAAGTGGTACTTTTGGTTCCTCTGAGGGGCACCATTTTGGGGATATGCTTTAAGACACCAGTTGACCTTTATCCAGACATTCCACAAAAAGGCAAAGACAAACCACTTTTAAATGGTTGCCTGGAACTGTTCTTTGAAATGTAATCTCTGGCTGCTAGGATCCTTGAGCCAGATTCTGGTCCAATCCCATGCATATAACCACATACTATATGTTTATCCCGTAATAAAGGCAGATCTATTTGCTACCATCAAAGGTGATCTTGATTTTATTATTTATTAGGCTGGTTGGTGCTCCTGTCCATATATTGCAACAAATTCAGAACTGCTTTCTCTGAATTTTACTGCTACCAATTCCTGCTACCACAGGAATGCATCCCTCAACTCTGCCCCTCTCCACTGATTTGTGCGCATGTCTGACTATCTTTGCATGTATCTGGGTTGGTCATACTCAAAGATATAATTTGACAGATTACATGTGTGGTTTTCTCTTGCTGTGAGGTCTTCCACTTGTGTCTCCTGGAGGAATGTCACTAATTCAGAAAATAGAGACTGTATTGACCAGACCATAACAAATTTGCTCAGGAAGTGATCACTATTTATAGAGCAGTCGCTGTCACTGCAGTTTTGTTTCTGTCCTTGTCAAAGGGGAGGGAAAGGGAAAGCCTTTAAATTGTTTAAAAAGCATTGGTCTTTTCCTTCTTTTCAACTGTGGGACCATCAAAAGAGGCCTTCAGTGTTTTTAATCTTTGAAAAGATGTGGCTGTTTTGATATTGGTTCTGTGCTCACATCTTTCTTTAAGATCTCTATTAAAATTCGGAAATGGAGTTTCATTGGGACAATACAATCTGTGTAAAATTCTTCTACAGGAATATGAGCAATTTCCAGTTTTATTTTTGCATCCGGCACATTTTCGGTCAATTCTGCAGCCAGATCTGATTAACATGCATGCCAATTCAGTTAGCAATTAATACTTCGGTGATAATAATAATAAACATCAACAATAGCAAAACAGGATATAAGGCAGGCAAGAGATAGCGATAAGGAAGAGAGATGAACTACAATGGGAGGAAAAGAGGAAAGCAGTTTAGTATTCTCAGAACTTGTGAAACCCCAGGAAATAATAGACTGGTTAATTAGCATGGCCAGCCTGAAAAACCAAATTAGCCTTTGGTTATTCCAACTTTAACCTATTGTAATAGCAGCAGAATAGGGATGGAAAATAGGTGTTCTCTCCTCTATTCTGCACTATAAAGAGAAGAATTTGGCATATAGGAGTTATATATTCTGCTCACTATAAGCTTAGTTCTGCTATTCATGAGCTTTATTCTCTTGTAAGATATTCTCACTTAGTTTGCTCTTGCATACTTTATTTTTTTCTGCTATTTGCAAATGTTTAGTCATTTAAATGCAGTGGACTTCTTTTTGGAAATATGGTCAATTACCCAACTAATACATAATTCTATAGTATATTTGTCTCAGGAACAATCAAAACCAATACAATACATTGATAGAAAATTGGATAAATATATTGCTATAAATCCAACTACCATAGTAGATGAGGAAGAAAAACAATAAAAGCAGCAGGTCAGAGACAGGTCTCTTAAAGTGGTTTTGCAACACAGCAAAAGCTCAAATAAATATTCAGCTGGGACTTTTTTTCCCCATTAGGTCCTACAGGACAAGTAACTAAAAGCCAACCAGACATCAGTTGAGAATATAGTTTAAATTAATATCCACCATTGTCTAAATCTTGAGAAATAAGCCACATTTTTTTTGCCAATAACTCTTTTTCCCCCCACTGATTCTCACACTCATAGTCTCAATTTTTTTTAAAAAAATATTCTATCAAATATTCTATTGTGAAAGTTACCTTTTTCGTATTTATTTAATACCACAAAGTAATTTGTGCAACTATGAGAATTTGAAAATTCTCACAGAAATAGCAGATTGAATTCATTTTTTCCTTGTATTTCATAAGAGTATATAGTATTTTGAACAATGATGATAAAGAAAAGAAAAGACCATTTCATCTCTCTCTGTCTCTCTGTCTCTCTGTCTCTCTGTCTCTCTGTCCCTCCCTCCTTCCCTCCCTCTCTCTCCCTCTCTCTGAACAGGACAAGAAAAACCTATTAAGCTTGAAATTGTTTTTCTACAACAACATTTAATGATGTTCTCTTTTTTTCTTTTTTTTACTAATTAAAAGTATCTGAAAATTTAGATTCTACCAATCTCAGACCCCTGCTAGAGAAGCCACAATCTCAGCAGTTCTCCCAAATCTACAGAGACCATCTAAGTACTCTAATATCCACTTCCAAGATTGGATCTGCTTGTCTTCAGTTGAGAAAGTCCGACTTATCATAAGGCCCTTGGATTGCTCTCCCAGAGATCACAGATTTGCATGCTTAAACTCTCAAACCCCTAGTTTAATCCCTGAATTCTCAAAATAAAGCTAATTCAATTTTAAAGATGACCTTTTCCTGAAAAGCAGGCTTTGTCTTCTATCCATAAAGCATCTACGCATGACCCAAGCTGTGCTGGTTTACTTTCAATGGGGTGGTTTCAAATTGCTTAGACTAAGTGGAAATACTTTAGTATCTTGAACAAAAGACTGCTCGGCAAATTTATAAAGTAGAAGTCCAACTGAATGCAATTCTGCAGAGTCCTAAAGAACATTCCATCATCGTCATACTCACATTTTCTCTAAAGATAAATGCCAAGATTGCAGCCGAGAGTTCTGCCAGGAAGATTAGCAAAATAAACATGAAGAACTGAAAGAGGGGAAAAAAGAAAAAGAAATGTACATTACTGTTTATCTAGAGTTAACATCTGCCTCAACATTTAATAAAATAAGAGTAAGAATAGGTCAAACTGACTAAAACACATTTAGAAATTGACAGCTAGAGTGGAACAAATTTGCCAAATAAATAGCTTAAGAAAATGACTAGAAAATGTCAAATCCCCATAGTTAGGGGATTGTTTGATGCACTATTAAAGCTGTTAATCATCTGGGATATATGCTACTTTTTACTTGGCATGTATATTACGTTGTTTATAACTGATTATTCCATTACCATTATAACCAATCACTTGAATTTATGAAGTTCATACACAACAATACTTCTGGGCCATCTGACAACTTTTCACATACTTTGCCTCACTCAACATAACAGGTAGTCCTCAACTTACAACAGTTCATTTAATGACCATTGCAACGGCAATGAAAAAAAGTGACTTAGGACCATTTTTCACAGTTACGACTTTTGCAGCATCCCCACAATCATGTGAATATCAGGGTTCCGAGTAACTCCCCCAATGAAAGAAGACCCACAAGGCTTGAGTTCCATTTTATTAGAAATATCATATTGGCACATCTGGGAAGACCCGAATCTGAAAATTTCCAGGGTTTCCCCAGCCAAATGAAAGTTCAAATCCCTGCCCAGCACCCACATGTCCAACACATGGCCCAATAAGGCACCATCCAAAACTGGAGATGCCTTCCAGTCACACCATTGCAGCTGCATGGCAAGTTGTCCTTGACTCTCTGAGAAAATAATGTTATTTTGACTATATCTCACCCATACTCCATATATTCCCCCCTCCCATTTTCCCACAGTAGAATTTTTTACATTGGGAAATGTAAAAATCTTTTACATTTCCCAATGTAAAAGATGGCTTCCAGATCTGACAGTGATCAAATTTCAGTTGCTTGGCAACTGGTTCATACTTATTACCATTGCTGTGTTCCAAGGTCATGTGATCACCTTTTGCAATCCTCTGACAAGTAAAGTCAGTGGAGAAACCAGATTCACTTAACATCTGGGTTACTAATTTATCAACTGCAGTGATTCACTTAACAACAGTAGCCAGAAAGGTCTTGATATGAGGCAAAACTCACTTAACAAATGTCTCACTTAACAACAGAAAATGTGGGCTCAATTGTGGTCGTAAGTCGAGGACTACCTACATTTGATAAATATGTGGCAGCCTTTTGTAAGTATCTAGTGCCTGCTGGGACTGCAACACCCAAAATTCTGCAGCCAATCCAGCTTTCAGAGGTCAAGTATCGCCATACTTTAAGAGTCATATTAATGATGTGAGGCTTTAATGGTTCGACTCATTACAGCAGCAATATCACATTTTTTCAGGCTCAAAAAGAAACCTGGAAGAAATAAACATAAAAAGGGAATAGATATTGAAATGGAAAAGAGAGAGAGAGAGAGGTGGGGGGGGGGAAATCCCAAGTACCAACATTTTTCTTTGGTCCAAAGAAATGTGCTCCTTTTCAAAGAACACCGTGGGGGAAAAAACCCTACAGAAAAGATGCTAAAATTTTAGTTGCTGTGTGCCACTCATAGGCTTTCTTCTTGCTACTAGAATTAAAATTAAATACTAGGCCAGCCTATTTTGTAGATGGCATGGAAGGGGAATATCTCCCACCTCACAAAAGGCTGCAAAATGACTTAGGTACAAAACTACAAGCATCTTTTTAGGTGGTACCTTTGTTTAATTTCTACATTACAAAGAGAGAGGGGGAATTATAGAAATTAGAGGTGTCAATTGGAGGAGTCATATGAAATGAAGCTGCACTGCAAACATCCAGTGTCTTTTATAATCCTTGGTGATATTGCAATGATCAAGTGCTGGTAATGTCCTGTAAAGCTGTAGACGGTGTGGGGAGAGGTATTTGGGGGAACCACTTCTCCTTGGTTACATCTACCTGTTCCATCAGGACTGGCAGGAAATCATGTTATGGGTCCTTCTACTAAGAAATGTCATCTGATAGCACCCAGAAAAAAATCTTTTTTGCCACAGCATCTTCCCTTTGGAACATCATTCCCCCAAAGTTAAATTGCTCATTACCCCACTGGCCTTTCAGAGGGATATCAAGGCATGGCCTTGGTATTGTGGTTGAGGATCCAATGATGGTATGGAGCCTGTTAGCTGGTTTTATTGGCACTTTATGGATTGTACACTCCCACAGATTAAATTTTAACTATTTTGATTGTTTTTTTAAAAAAATAGTTTTGCATTTTGGTTGTTTATTTATAACTACTGTTTGTTTTTGTTTTTAACTCTGTGACTGTGAACCACTCAAAGTCACATATACGAGGCAGGCAGCTATATAAATAGAACAAACAAACAAATAAACATCCCAAAAGGGTAAAACGTGAGGTGCAATGGCAGAATAGTTATTTTGTTGTTTTGATGAAAGCTTCAGCTCCTGCAATATTTGTCTGAAATACACAGCAGGCTTCATTCCCCGTGGAAGGTTAGAAGAACAAAAGATTGCGGGAATTTTCCTTACAAATAAAAATCAGTTAACAAATTTTTAAAGGTCCTCATATAATAACACACCTTTAACTTTTTTCAAAAATTAAAACTGGGAATTTGCCACCATCATCAATCAGAATCGGAATATTTGGATTTAACCCTCAGATGAATTAAACAGGCTTCAAAGTCATCTGAGTATGTATGTATTTAATCATTTATTTAATCATTTATTCATTCATTCAATTAATCAATCAAATTGTTGATCTGAAATCCAAGATAAGAACTGTGATCAGGTTACCTGTCATCTTCAGATTTGTTGCATGTTCAAGAAATTGTTCCCAAATTTTTATGGTTAATTGTGGATGTTCTATCATCCAATTTTTGATATACCTATTTATTTTTGATACATATTTTTGTCTAGTTATTTAAGTAATTTTTAGATGCATATTCACACTTGTATATGAAAAATAAAACTACCTTAAATATGAGGTGGAGAAAATAGTAGTGGTTGCTTTTTTATTTCTTTCTTACTGTTGCAGATAGAATAATTTGGATTTTTTTAAAAAAGAGCACACTAGGATTGGCATCTTCTTGAAATTATTTCATAGATTTTCAAAATTCATAGATACAGCACTGCATTATCAAAGCGAAATATCATTCGGTTATTCCATGGGCTAACTTTATTTTTTCAGGAACCCTTGCAATTTATTTTAAAAAAAAAACAAGTCCAACTGCTAGGCAAGCTTTAGAGACTATGAAATGCAAGTTATATATCATTCAACTGCAACATTTTTTTATATAAAAACATAACATGAGAAATAGTCTCTACAGAGAAAGAAATTTAAGAACTTCCCTGGGGATGCATGTTTCTCTCATCTCTCAGTTGTGCTGTACACTTTCCTTGAATTTATACTTGACTTGAAAGCTTCAGGCATTTATTATGTATCACTGAGAAATCTCTCTGGGGAAGCCACTGATTCATCTATATTTGAAAACTTCGTAGGAGGACGTGGATTTTAATTAGTCCATGAAAATAACACCTTTCCCCTAATTAAGATATAGATAACAACCATATCATGCAAACTCTCTGCCAAGTCTTTTTCTTTTTTCATGGCCCCCATAGTTAATCATTTCCCAGCATCAGTTCTTTGTTACAATACCAGTTTTTTCCTGGAAGAAAATGCTATTTTGCACGCTCTTGACAAATAACTGATATATAGCACTTTTTCCACCCTACATACTTAAGATGAAATTAGGCACAAATAACCAAATGAATGAAAATTGCAGTTTTTGCAGAAATACTCAACTTTTTGGGTGGTGGAGTATGCAGTTTATGTAGTAAAAAATATCACGGTATCTTGCTTTTGCCAAATTGTGTGTGCATGTGTTTCTGTGTGTATGGGTGGGTGGGTGTATTTGCTGTATCAACAAAATACAAACATGGAAGTAAACTGAGACACTGAGAGACAAGTTAACTACATAAACCAAGCAATGAACCTAACATGCCTAGCTCATACAATAAGTTTCAACAAGCCTGGCATGATGTATCTTAGCTCCACCTTGGGCTGCCAGTTAAATTAAAATTTGACACCCATTGAATTGGGCAGGAAATGCAGAACACATTTGTACAAGTGATAAGATAAATTGAGGAGATCTGAAGTCCTCTGACCATCTCCCTTGGCATGCAGCATCCATGTAGCATTGTCAACAAGACTACTCATAAAACGTCTTTTATTCCCATCCCAAATGGTGAGAGCTGCTTAGAAAGCACCAGAGGCTAATCTAATCTGACTCTGTCATCTTTCTAGGTTGCAGAAAGCTAGATGATTGTTTCTCCTCCTTGTTTTTCTGTCACTAGGAAACAACAGAAGATCCTGCATCCCATTCCCATCTGTACAGCCATTTTCACTTTCTTGAATTGTGTATGCAGATGTTTGTCTACAGTACTCAGTCCATCAAGAAACAAAAGAATGAGAAGTATAGCTAGTCCTCAACCTATGACCACAATTGAGCCCAAAATGTATGCTGTTAAGGAGACATTTGTTAAGTGAGTTTTACCCTATTATACGACCTTTCTTGCCACAGTTGTTAAGTGAATCACTGCAGTTGTAACCCAGTAGTAACCCAGCTGTTAAGTGAATCTTGCCTCCCCATTCACTTTGCTTGTCAGAAGGTCATAAAAAGGTGATTACATAGCTTTGAGACACAAAACCCATCATAAATATGAACCAGTTGCCAAATCTGGACCACTTTCAGCCTGAGCCACAAGAAAATAAAACATGGAAACTGGTGACATGGCAAAATCTTTGTAGATGCTATCTAATGCTCCAAATGATTTGTCTCTGCAAGAAGTGAGCAAATCAAAATAAAAAAAAAATGATATGTCTTCATGTTGCAATATATGTAGCACAATTTGACACTTTTTTTTTGTTCTGACATGTTCCAAGAACTTTTTGGAACATGTAAAGCCTCTACTTATTAAATATGGTTGCGAAGCTCAGATCTTCTTGATCAAGTTGGTTGACATATGGATGCATTCAACCCCCCACAAATATTGAACCTATAGAGACCCTTTGTGAGTTAAGCCACACTGGAAGTCTGGGGCATAATTATGGCCTCTTGAGAGTTTTTGTTCCTCAAAACTCTAAGTTGGCAAAGCATTTCTTTATTCTTTAGCTACAGGGCTGATGATAAAACACAAGTTTTATTCCAAGAAAAGTAATACTGGTGTAAGGTTACAAATTAGGATGAGCGAATAAAGGTGGAAATGAGAATACACAGATGTCAAATTTGCCGGTCACGTTGCCGTCACATGATATTTCATGATGTTTTCCCCATTTGCGGAGCTGGGGTGGACGTGGCCGGCATGTGATGCTTCTGGCCCATGGGCCGCCAGTTTGACACTCCTGCAATTGGCTATAGATATGATTTTGTGTCCTAGGCTTTTGTGAAAGTTCTTGTTCAGGTGTTACAGGAAACTATTGACTCATGTTTTGTGAATGATCTTCTACTCCTTTTCCTTCCATTTAGGAAGCTGAAAATATGATATTGAAAAGATATACTTGATATTTATATATATACTTAATTATTTCCACAGTTTAATTGCTCTCTAACTGTTTTACACATTTTAAGTAACTCTACAAATTATTCAAAGAATAATGAATTTAAAATATAATCATGGTATTAAATAATTAAAATGTATGATATAAAATTATTTTACAGAAACCATATTTCATTTTATCTGCACTCAAGGATAAGACAACTGTTTAAATTGTGAATTAACAATCCTGATTTATTTTGAACCAAGCTTCAGAAATATTCCACATAGCAATATATACTTTTCCGTTTATATTCCTTTTTTTTATCTCAAAGAAAAATAATTTATATTATTTTCCTTTGGGATGAAAAACCCTTAAATTTAAATGGTGTAATGAAAGTAACAAAAAAAGAGTCCTTCTCGAAGGGACATGAGTGGTTCTAAAACATGAAACTCAAAATAAAATAAAATGTAGTGAATTATAACGTTATTTTCTGGACCTAGGACAAAATAACACAAGTGGGTACACGGGAAAAAGCAATCCACTCAGTTGTACTTACAAAAAGAAGAAGACATTTGTTCTCACGGATCGCTCCACAGCAACCAAGGAATCCCAATAAGAAGAGCATAGCTCCCATAGCCGCCATGATATATGCTCCAGTAAAGAGCAAAGGGTTCGTAGCCACGATCTCTCGAAATCCTGTGGGATCAGCTATAACCCAGATTCCAACTCCCAGGAGGCAGGTACCACCCAGCTGTTATAAAAAGGGAAGATTCAGATTAAAACTATTTTCTAGGTTCCTCTAGACAGCATAATTCAAGTTGAAAGTTGAATTGTAATTGTTGCAACACAGGCCAGATCCTTATGGTACAATTTATTATGTTCAGAGAATAGAGACCCCACATCTGAGCTGCTAAAATCTAGATGACTGCAAGATAGCAGGGTTTTATGTTTCTGTATTACTTCATTAACATCTCATGGTTAACATCTAATTTGTTAACGTGCAATGGGCATTCAGTTTGGGTAGACCCAAACTGATAGCCTTATCTGAAGGCATCTTCAAAAAATTTCAAGAGTACATTTCATTTTTAAATTGATTATTATTGTGATTATTTACAACTGAAAGCAGTCTCCCTTTTAAGAATTCCAGTTATTCATTATACGTATTCATTACAAAATCTTATTTATAATTTCTTTAACCCGAGACCATCAAAGGAAAGGCAATACATACAAATGTTAAAGAAAGGAATTAGTATCATAATCTTCCTCATTTTTTCATTTGGAGAATTATTATTTTTTGGGTAGGATTGCTAGATATCTCTTAACTGTATAGGTGTTCCTGATTCCATAGCCAGGTTTAAACATTACAATAAGCTATCATTTTATTTAACTATGGTCACAAAGTGGATGGGTTCAGTCATGCTTTCAGGTAATCATTTGCTGGATTCACTAGAACAGTTAAGAGAATCAAACAAGTTGCATTAAGGATTAGCATAATGTAATGATGTATGAATCCAGCTTATGTTAAACTTCAACAGATTTCAGTGGGATATTTTTCTAAATACTTCAACTACAATAAATTATATGCATACACAGGTAATATACATTATCTTGAGATGGCTTTTTCAGAAACAAAGGTACTGCCAGAAGAAGTTGGATTCAACAGTGATTGTATTTCATGCCAAGAGCTTGGGTGACATGTGAAGGCAGTTTGTTGTTCTTGAACAACATGGTTTTTTTTTAAAACAAAGTTTTATTGGTTTTAAAATATATAGGGAAGGGTAAATAGGTATACAATTTTTTTTGGCAGCTTTCATACTGCTGGTAGAGATCCCAGCATGGTACTCATTTATATAACATTGTACAACAAATTTATAGAAGAAAACAGTAAACCAAATCTTACTCTATATTGTTAGTCTTGTGTTCCTACACGTTTCTCTTTGCCATTTTCTAATATATCACTAACTGTTATTGTTCCAAATAATTTTATTTTTGAGATCTGAGCCTTTTCGATATTGCTTCTTCCTCCCTGTCGCCAGAGAGAGCCTCAGTGCCCCCCTCCTTCCCGTCTTAAATCTTACTGTCTTGTGTTTTACTGTCTCTTTCACTACTCCCACTCTGATTCTTGAACAACATGTTAATGAACATGCCAATGTTGCTATTTAGGCTAGTACTACCTGTCACAGTTTCCCTCCCTCCCTCCCTCCCTCCATGGCTTTGATCCTAGTAACTGCCAGGACATTTAAAGTTTTCCTGGTAAGCATTTTTGGAAGTGATTTGCCATTGCCTGCTTCCTAGGACTGACATGGAGTGGCACAAGGTATTTCAATTGGTGTTGTCCCTAACGCAGGACTAAAACCCCTAGTCTCCTGGTTTCTAGCCAGTTGTCTTAATCACTATACTAAACTGCCTATTTACCTACCCACCTATCTACTTGGGCTTATACTCCATTCAAGTCCAAGGTGGTTACATTCCCCACTTTCAAGTTTATAAGGCAAAAGAAAAAAAATGGCATAGCAAGATAAGCATTAACAATTAAAAACAAAATAATGAAAATGTTCTGGCATTCAAGGAATACTGAAACTTCAGAATACAATCTATAAATGGAGGCTTCCCACTCATATCAGGTCTCTTAAAATGTCAAGTTTTAATGGTTTTTATCTGTAATGGAAGTTGAGCAAAAAGACACTAAGAAATTATACAATCATATTCTGTGCCTTCATAAAATCATAAGTTGCCAAGGTACCCAAGTGACTGGAAACACTTAACACCAGTTCTAGAATTGTAATATCTCACAACTATAGTCCATCCATGGGCCATAGTGTTGTAAAAATGTTCTGGCTGCTTCTGATAAAAAGCAAATTACTTGTTTCAAATATTGCTACCTTTGAAATGTAAGGGTGTTTTCTACACCTATAGTACTTCTACCAATGTATAGCCAACTCCTGAGGAGACATATGAAAAAGACCTCATGTGACAAATCAAAGAAAACTTACAAATATGAAGAAATTGAAGACAAACATCAGATATTTCATGCAGCTCAAACAATCCCCCTCCATGTTTGTGCAGGCTACGCAGTCCAATTGATTCTGAAAAATAAGGACACAACTCTTCACAACTCTTTCATTTCCTATATGTGGTTTCCATCTACTTCTTAAAGCCCTGGGGAATTCATTATATAGAAAGAATGGATCATATTTGAATGAGGTAGAATACACCAGGTTAATAGGTAATAATGAACATCTACAGTTCCCAACTTGTATTCTCCCTGGGCCTGGTGCATCAGGATTGGAAGGAAAAGTTAATGAGAAAGTGCTAAACAATTTACCATCTTGTTCAAAACATAACAACCAAAGTTGCCTCCTTTTGTGAATTAGCCTTGTGACCTCACTTTAAAGGTCTCAACACCTTGTAGGCATTATAATAAATGGGCACCCTAGTATGATGAACACATCCTAGTTTATATATAATTTTAAAAAACCACCTGGAATTATTCAAATAAGATAGGAAAGTGAATCTAGTGAATTGCCAGTACTCTTAATAAATTCTCCTCATTGAAATATTACAGTTTTAATTAATGGTCCAAAGTTAGGGATAGATTTTCTTTAAAAAAAAAACAGATGCAATTACCAAGTTTAAAAGGCAGGTTTCCAATTTTTTTCTTTTCTTCTAAACCCTTTAAGATTAAAAAAGATTGCTTGGACATAAGACAAAAGAACAATTGATGCCTAGACTCTTGATGCCTACAAGTGTGACTGGTCGAGAGTTACACAGTTGACTCTGCATTTAAGCTAGAACAAGAATTCACAGTCTTTTCTGATCCTTAAATTGGTTTCTACTCTGGTTCTTAAATACTTCAATTACCTGCCTCTCTCTGTTCCTATCATAGTTATACCATAAAAAGCTATAGGAACCATGCTTGAAGATTCTTGTGTAAAGAAGTACAGACATACAAATGTACATTTCCATTGTGATATTCCCTTCCAGAGAAAGAAAGAAAAAAAGATTGGGTCAGGAAGTGTCAACTCGTAAAGCTTCCCTAACCTGCTTCAGAGTTGCCATAGGCAGGGGGATGGGTCAATTGAGCCCTGCGGCTGAATCGAAGAATTTGCACCTCAATCAACACAATGTACTTCCTAGCCGGCCAAAGTCAATGTCATATCCACAGAAACCAGTAACGGCTGGAGGGAGTGACTTCTGTGACCCTCAAAATTGTTTTGTTGAAAATGTGACACACCTTGGTGGGAGGGGAAAACAGGATCAGAGGCAAGGAGTGAACTGAGTGGCATCAGAGCTGGCTTCACTAGATCCGTGCAACATGGTGTGCCTAATAACTGGATTTTTCTTGAAATCTGGCTTGAGGCTCCTGCTTTTATTAGGGCATTGGTCAGAATCCTGACATTAGAAAGCTGTTAAATAACACATGTTAAATAACATATGTTAAACACATGTTAAATAACACATGTTAAATACAATAACCTATAACCCCAAATATGTGTGTTTGGTTAAAAAAAAGCTCACTGCACTGAACAATGGATTACCTCTTTCTTCTAATGGCAGAATTCTGCTTTAAAAAGACATTTGGGTGTTTTAAACAGTAAACACAGAAATTATCTATGGGATTGCAGATATCAGGAAATAAATCCTTCTCTGTTATCACTGTTTTTCCTACTCAAAAGAATTTGGAATTGCTGTATTCTAACACCATAGCTCTTTCCGGTGTGACCATGGAAACTGATCTGCTTTGCTTAAGCTTTTCACGAGTCCCTAAGCAATGCTCCCTCTGAAGGAAAAGGCATGATGGTGATAGCCAGAGGCAGATACATGACCCAGTTCCACCAATCACACTGCCTGCACGTATGAAAAAGACAGTGAGCGGGTCAACTGGATGTCCAGAAAATGGGAAGGGAAACAGCAGGGAGTCCAAATGAAAGTGATTCTACACATTTGGTTACTCTCTGCACATAGCAAAGAAACAGAGCTGATTATCTCTCGGCTGCCTCAAGAGGATTTTCATACTGTATTCAGAGGTGCCTTACGGAAATGCTTCCCCAAGGGGGAATGAAGGAGGAAAAAAGACCATGGTAAATATTCAAAAGGTCACTTTTTATGAAAGTCAAGAGGGTGCCAGAAAGAGTTCTTCTTCATATATGCGATCATTTTTAAAGGAAGAAAAAGAATGGGATGGAGACAGATGTCGCTATATTCTTTCACATTCACAGGTTTTAAAAGGAAGGTTTGCGCTGTCAGGTGATAAGATCTCAAGGAGTAGTAAGCATTTTTTTAAAACATATTTTACAGTTGAAACCTCAATGTTTTCTTCATTAAGCGGATAATATTTTCTTTTATAAATGTGGTGAAATGCCAGCTTTGAAACTGGGCTGGCTGCATTTTTTTTTTCATTAAAAAATCCTTTTGATATTCTGAAAGACCCTCAAGGCCTGATTATGCTGCCAGGCCTGGAGCTCACAAAAAAACAGAAACTTCTCTAAATGGGTTCATTGCTGAGGGATACATTTTTATCCTTCCTTCACCTACAGTTAGCATTTTTATGATAATTATCAGTGTGGTGTTTTAGATTTAAAATTTGTTTTATATTGGCTCTTTTAGCTCTTGTGTGCTATCCAGAGTCACCTTTGGTGAGATGGGCAGCTAAATTTGATTATCAATAAATAAACAAACATATTTTTATTTGGAGGCTTTTCTTGTTCAGTCATTATATTCATTCAATTTAGAGAACACTCAATTCCACAAGCCTCTCTGGTTTACAATGTTAAAAACAAACAAACAATAAAATAAAGATCATTTGTGCCCGCAGGAATGCTTTCTTTAATCAAATAAAATTGTATATGGGCTTAGCATCACCCTCCCCAAGGCCTGATGGAGCAGCCATGCTTTCAATGTCATTTTAAACACCATCCTGGGAGCTATATTGATTTTTTTTCAATATAGCGAGGCACGCTTCCTAGGTCCCAAAACAAACTCTTCCTATAGAGCTTATAAGAATATCTTTTCATTTATGTTTGTGAGATACAGTGCATTCAGAAAGTATTCAGACCCCCTTCACTTCTGTCAATTTTGTTATGCTGCAGCCTGGTTCTACAGGTGTTGAAATTCATCTTTTTCTCATTAATCTACACTTAGTACCCCATAATGTCAAAATGAAAAGAGAATTTTAGAACCATATTTTACTGTATTTTTTAATCACATTGATTGGTGTCAAGTTGGTGTCAATTCTTAGCTATCATATAGCTAAACCTTCTTCAGAATAATTTGTCCCCAATATTCAGGTCATCCAATGACATACTCAACATAACTGTATTCTAGTGGCTAGACATTCTATTTATTAAATTTATATGCCACCCATCTCATTATCAAACAATTCTACTCTTTCTTTCCATGTTTCTCAGCATTATAGTTTGCTCAAGTATGTGTCTGCATAATGCATCCAAAATATGGTGATTTGAGCCTGGTTCTTTGTATTTCAAGTGAAAATTGTGGATTGAATTTTCAATAATTTACTTGGGGATTTTTTTATTTTTTTGGCTACACATCATGTTCTCTAAAGACATAACTCAGCAATACAGTCTCTATTGACAATAATCAAGCATACAAAGATTAACCCATAGGCATTTTAAAAAAGAATATAGTGATTATCAGTAGTATGGATTTATAAAACATCTTGTCAGTATTTTTAATCAACAATTTCCTTAGTATCTTATAAAGACTATGGACATAATATAACTTGAGCTCAGCAAAATATTTAATAAGGTGTCTTATGACATTCCTGGCTTGGGAACCATACATAAACAATGCTCATCAGTACTTCCTTATAAAACTGGTGTGATGTAACACATAGGGTGCTGCAGATTTTGGTAATGAGCTTGTATGTTTTAATATTTTTATTAATGTTTAAATGAAGAGCTATATAAAGTTAATACATTTAAAAATACAAAGCAAATTCAAAACTGAATTGAAAAGTTAGAAAAGTGGACTGAAACAGAGTGAAATTTAATGGAGATAAATTCTTTACTAAGAGATAAAGAATCAAATGCAAAGTAGAGCTTTGCTGTCTTGGATAACAACATGTGAGAAAAGCGTCTTGAACTTGTGGTTCATTAAAAATAAATGTGAGTTGAAAAAGTATTATTAGCAGCTGCTAAAAAAAGTTGCTAAAAGCTGCAATTTTAAGTTGCGTCTATAGAAGAATAGTATCCACCTTATAAAAAGTGATGGTTGGTTGGATGGCATCGTAAACATTAAGTCTAGGAACCAAATTTTTAAGCACAGATTCTGAGAAACTGGAATAGGTAAAACTGACACTGAGGATGGGCAGGACACTGCAAAGTTATAAGGAGCCAATGAGGGTATGATAATTATTGAGAATAAAAAAACAGAGGAGGATATCACTCAGAAGGTCAAAGGGGCTACCTGTTGTCCCAAACTCTTAAGATATGGGACAATGGTCTTACACTAGAGAAAGGCAAATTCCAGTTGAATGCTATTAAAAAGTTTGTATTTGTTTAAAAAAAAGATTATGACAGTGGAACCAATTATCAAGGGAGGTGATGAATTTCATTTCAACAAATGTCTTTAGGTGGACGGAGTAGCCTTTTGCAGGGTTGCCCTGCCCTGAGCAGTGGGTTTGACTTGATGCCCTAAAAGGCAGCTTTTACACCTCTTATAGGTTTTATGCATGTTAAACTATTGCATATATACATAGCCTGAAGCATCATGTTTTCACAAGATATAAATGTTGTCAATATTTGCCTATTTACATATTTCAGGAAAGAAAATAATGCAGAGAATGCAGAGAAAAATAATTTTTAAAGACTTACTGATGCAGCTCTTGGAATGTCTATGATAATCTCTAATAGTATATATGTCCCATGTACCTTTTACTGGCCAGGCTTATCCTATAAGAAAAAGAAGATGTCCAATTAATGTACAAATCAGTAAAGCACAATCTTATTATATAAACCCTTATTAGATAAACCCAATGGATATACTCAATCTAATTGCATACTTAATTTGATGTACGTTAGCAGTAATAGAAAGCTCTTAGCGCTCATCAAAACATCAAATCCCTTATAATCTGGCCCATCAACTTTTGAAGTGATTCACAAGTTTACAAACCATGTATCTCAAACTTTATCATAAACTGATAACAAATATTAAATGTTAAGTTAGTTCTAGTCAACTATAGAACCTTTCAGCACCTTTGGGTGAGTTACTGTTTTTCAACTCAATTCCTTCTGAATAGATTTGTAGTAAGCTACTTCAGAATAGCTGTGAGGGAAACTAATAGCAATAGCAACATCACTTAGACTTATATACCACTCAATAGTACTATACAGAACTATCTGAGCAGTTTATAATGTCATCATATTGCTCAGTGGTGGGTTCCAGCCGGTACGGCCTGGTACGGCCCTACCGGTAGTAGCCGGGAGCAGCTGCCACCATACCGATAGGGTGACTCATTTGGCCCTCCCACCGCTCATGTTCCATACCTGTTTTTAAAGCAATTGGCCAATTGCACACACACATACAGCATGTGCCACCTGCGCGACCCCTGACAAGCAGCTGGGTGTCACAGGGGCGGTTGAGTGCGCAGGTATGCACAGTGCACGTACACGAACAGGATGCCCGGCCCCGTGCACAGTGTACCAGTAGCGATGGGGAGAGGAACCCACCACTCACATTGCCCTCAACAATCTGGGTTCTCATTTAATCAACTCAGTAGGATGGAAGTCAATTTTGAACCAGTCATGATTGAACTCCTGGCTGTGGGTAGTGTTTGTCTGCAATACAGGTAGTCCTTGACTTACAGCAGTTCATTTAGTGACCGTTCAAAGTTACAACACAGTGACAAAAGTGACTTATGACTGTTTTTCACACTTACAAGCATTGCAGCATCCCCTTGGTCATGTGATCAAAATTGAGATGCTTGACAACTGACTCGCATTTATGACGATTGCAGTGTGCCAGGGCCACGTGTTCCCCTTTTGCGACTTTCTGATAAGCAAAATCAATGGAGAAGCCGGATTGATAAAAACCATGTTGCTAACTTACCAACTACAATGATTTACCTAACAACGGTGGCAAGAAAGGTTGAAAAATGGGGCAAAATTCACTTAACAAACATTATTGGTTTCAATTGTGGTTGTTAAGTCAAGAACTGTCTGTACTGCATTCTCACCACTGCACCACTATATCTCGTAATGCCACCATAATACAAAAAATAATGGTAAATCTCTCAGAAAATCTCTGTTATGCAAATTACTTAAGACCTTGAAAATGCATTCATTTAAATGAATGATACAAATACATTATATCATATGAATCATCAGATTTCAACACCTTCAACCTAAATAGCAAACAATTTAAAATGTCACAGTCAAAAATGATCACACTATATATGCTTTATTACAACATTTTTACCTTTATCCTACTTAATTTACCATACTGCTTCCATGGTTACTAGGTTTCAGTAGTTATACATTTATAAAATCGGCAATAAGCAATGTATTAAGGCTGTTTGTAATCCAATTTCATTAGGGAGTAAACATCCAAGTATTTATGTTCAAGATTTTTTTAATATATAAGCTTTAACATTCTGTTTCCCTTAAGTAACTGAAAATCTTATTACTTTAGGGTTCTATGCTTACTTGAAGTACTTGGGCAATTTTCTCAACAACAGGAGGCAGGTAATGAAATCCTGCAAGAGTTTGGAATTGTGCTTTTATCATGTTCACTAATCACCCAACTTAATTAAACACTGAATTCCTGGATTTGAGGATGATTTCAAATTATTCATGGTGGTTTAAAAAAAACTGACTGTGAAGAGCTCTAGAAGAATATTTTTAAACTAAGTGCATGATCAACCAAATATGGTTCAATTTAAGTAAGTGCAAGTGATACACATTGTGGCCAACATCATTATCTTCACATATATATGGTTGGGAATCGTCTCTAATTAACCAGAAAAAAACAGTCAGGGTGGATAGCACAATGAAGATAATAATTATACAGCTACAAAAAGACAAATTTATAGTAGGGCACCTTAGGAAATTATAATACAAATATAAAATGTTTCCACATCTGCAATATTGTATGTATTTCTGGTGGCCACACTTAGAAAGATATAATAAAGCTTGAAAAAGGAACTACAATAACCAATGGGCTTCAAACACCTTCATATGAAAAAACCCTATTATGTTTGGGAGCCTCTAGCTTGGTAAAAAAAAAGTAAGTGAGGAAGAACACGATTGAGGTATATAAATGTATGAATCACAAAGAGAAAGTAATCATTGTTCTCTCTGATTGGGAGAAATCTGAATACCAGAACAATTGGAAAGGAATATCTCTGCATTTGAATATCAGAATGGCCTTGAGTTGTCCAACATGAAAAACAAAATGTAAGACAAAGATTGTCCTGGTCCTTTTGCAGCTGGGTTATTCTTAAATGATTTTGCTTTTAAGTCAGCTCTAGTTTAAAACTATTTTTAAACAGCCCAAAGTAGTAAGGTTGCAAGCTTACTGAAGTAGAAAATTTGTGTGTATGTACCGCAGGAAACAAATGGCACCGATGGAAAGAAATAATAGCTTGGCAACTGCACAGCTGCACAATCAGATTTTTAAAAACACACCATAATATAGGAATATCAAACATGGAAACATCTTCCAGGGCAAGAGAAGTGGCAAACACAACTAGCCAGGATGTAGATTATGACCTAACAACTGCAAATATTTCTACTTGTTAAAATACATGTAAAAGCCCCAACAGAGATAATGGGGGTTAGCTTGTCATATTGAAAATAAAGATTTTGGATCATTTAACGATGCACTAATTTCAACATGGAAACTAACAAAAAAAATCTTAATTTGGATAAATGAGAGTTAGAGGTCCATACTAACAAACTATGCGTGTTACGACACTGAAGCCACTCTTTATAAATAAAATGACATGTAGTCAGGAGAGAGAAAGAGTGAAAAATGCTTTGGTCTAGTTTTGTAACCTCCACTGAATGTTGAAAGGACTTTTAAAGGAAATATGTGCATATGTGATATGTGTAGTGTGTGTTTTTTGTTTTTTGATTGCTCCTCCTGTATCTTCTTCCATTTTTTTAATCTGCCTGATGCAGTTCCCTTGCCTTTCTTTTACAGAATTCCAGCCACTATGTTACATTTAATTGATTTAGGCTGCAATCCAATGTATTCTAACCAGAAAAACCCAACATGGTTTATTTCTAAACTTGAGCTATTAATCTGCTTTCACTTACTGCAAATGCCTTGTACCACAAGCACAGAAGTAGCTGCCACTTTAAAGTTTACATTTTTCTGCAAAGATGTAATGTCTTTACGTAAACCTATCATTAGGAAAATGAAGTCTGAGAGCATTCCTGCCCCTGCTGTGCAAAGGCCTGCAAGTGCATATAATTATACTGCTACTAGTTCTCAGAGGCTTAGGTGAAGGAGAAAGAAAGTTTGCTTTTTCGCAATTCACCACATTTTGAAATATTTACTCTACTTCCGAGTGAGAAGAAACTTTGAGAAGTTACCCAGAAGTAGGAAGTACTCTACCATTAGAAAAAAATATACTGTAAATATCATTTGATGACATTGGATAGGAGTGGTACAGTACAGGTAGTTCTTGACTTACAATAGTTCGTTTAGTGACCATTCAAAGATAGAGCGGCACTGAAAATAGTGACTTATGATTTCCCCACTTTTCACATCCCCATGGTCATGTGATTTACATTTGGATGTTTGGCAGCTGGTACATATTTATGACATTTGCAGTGTCGGGGGTCAGGTGATCGCTTTTTGCAACTTTCAACAAGGAAACACAATTGGGAAGCCAGATTCACTTAACATCCATGTTACTAATTTAACAACATCAGTGATTCACGTAACAAACGTGGCCAAAAAACATCATAAAATGGGGCAAAACTCGCTTAACCACCTTCTCACTTAACAACATAAATTTTGCACTCATTCTGGTCATAGGTTAAGGACTACCTGTACACTGCTATGATAGAAAGCAAGGTGGCACTCCTCCCATTCTACAAAACTCACCGTACTGCTAACTAAAACTTTCTCCAGAGGCTCTTCCACCCCATTTGAAGGATGCAGGGCAAACCTATATCTTTGTCATTCAATCAATTAAAAAGAACCATCAGCTGAATGGCTGCAAATACTGCCTGAAGTGGCTGCTTGAAATTGCCCACTGAAATGGCTGCCACACTTTAGAATTGCCACACTTTGGTGGCTGAAGTTGAAAGTAAGTGTCCCCTCAGTTGATTTTTAAAACAATAAAAACTGGGATAAAGCAATTCAAAAGAATTTTAAAACTACCAGTAACAAACAACTGTGCTTAATTACAGCTTGGTCAGCTTGTTTTTCCAAGTAGAAATGCAAGATCTAAGAGACATTACTAAGCTCAGGGCCAGGCTTCTGGTACAATGAATCTCAAAAGCATCCTCTGTCTTCTTAAACATCATTTGACCTTCTTTTGTTTACCCAGATTGTCCTTGAATCCTGCATTAAATCAAAGTACCACTAAATTCTGTGATGATGAAAACAATAGGATTGAAAACATATGTAATTTTCTTACCAAAATCTATTTACTGAATGCTTTTCAAAAATTGTCAAAACTCTGTTTAGTCTTTCTTGATTACCCTATCAAAATGTTGACATTTTTTTGTCAAAACTATTATTACTTCTTTGAATTATGGGTGAGGTCATTTTAAATAAACAAATATCAGTTCCCAACTGATGCTTAGTCTTGGCTGTTATGGAACTGCCAATTTAATTTGAATTGACATAGACTGTGAAGTATGGTCTCACTAAAGATTTTGTTCCTTAGCAATTTATAGCCTTACCTAAATTGCTGGGGCAATCAAAATCCTGCCTTTATTAGTTATTTATTTCCACAGCAGTGACTAGACAACACAATAACTGATTAATACTGAAGTTTCAGTGATATCCCTCTTCAGTCCATGTTTAAAATCCAGCTTTAAATCACAATTTATCTTATTCATCAGCAAATCTAGAATTCTTTCTAGCTGATCAAAACCACCATAATTTATTGTTGAGAAAAAAAATTATTAGTTGGATGCAGGTCAAGTTTTGATGAAAAGAACTCAATAACTGAATGATGAAAGACTTTTCGCATCCAAAATATTTATTTCCAGTCCATGCTTATTCCCAGCTCCCCTCATATCTGTTATAAGAAGATCCAAATCTCTGAAGCCAACTCTTGCTAAATTTTAGGCTGACGAGATATTTTGGAGGGAGAAAATATCCCTTCTGTATATCTCTTCAAAATGATATTTATGTTAGATTCACATAATACACTTAATCAGATAACATTAAGGACTCGTCCACATGTTCTTCTTATTCCAGCATTAAGATGACTCACTTCGTGTCCTTGATCAGATTACAACCCACTCCAGCCCACCATGAAGGTAATCTCCACCTATTGGTCCATGTCAGAAGAAATCTTTTCTGACCTCTATCACCATAGTGGTCTGGGGATTGTCAACTGCTATCAATTCTCGTAGGCAAATGCCTCCACCCCAAATAGGTATTATGTGCTCAGTGGAAGTGCTTATTGGTTGCTGCCTTCCAAAGCCATTTTATTCTGGGCTGTCAAGTTGAACAAACTTTTTCTACAATAGACCAGTGAAATGCTTTACCTTTTTTAAAACAACAACAATATTCAGTAGTGGACCATAGAAAGTTTAGACTCGGTTGTTTTGCTTTTAACAAGTTCATTGATGGAGCAGTGAAACCTGGAGCTTTTTGTGTCTTTTCTTTTCCCTTTTTAATGATATGAAACTGACAAGAGTTCTCTATCGTTTTTCCTTTAGGGACAAATGATGCAAAAAAAAAAAAAAGTAAATTATAGTGTCCTCTCTTTTTCTCCTGTCCATCAATTGGTGGACATGCCTGGCAGAAGGATGTCAATTAGAACAGAGAGTTTATTGATGTAGACCTTCAAAGTATTCAAAGATTAACTCAGAGGGGGGGGGGAAACAAATTCTGGATGCTTTCCCAGCATTGGTAGGAAACAGAAAAATCCACCAATTGTGGGGTATGGTAACCACTATCTGGACAGAATTTTTGGCTAGCATCATTACAAAGCTCAAGAATTATTAACATCTGTAAAATGTCATAAATCAACTTAATTTTCATACTGTTGCAGCCCGAGAGACAAGCAGATTAAGGTTGATACATGAAACGGAGCTTAATACATAAGGAATAAGCTGATTAGTTTCTTAGTGGCCGAATAAGCTGTGGGTCCCAAGTTTCCTTGGTCAGTTTATCATTTTTTTTCCTGTTGAATAGTATGAATATCAGATTGAATTAGGAGGCACTATTTTATTGATAACAATAATTTCTGCTTAAATTGTAGCATATTACATTATTGAGCTCTGGTGGAAGGAAAATATGGAAGATGGGTTGTTTTGAACCAAGTCAGAGTAGTGGGAGAAAGAATAAGTCTGACCTTCTTTTAACAGATGAAAAACTATGGAGAAGTGAAAAACTATGATTGCATTGATCCCATATAACCCTTTGAGAACTGTGGGCAAAGCTGGCAATCAGAGCAATGGCACAGAAATATGAACAAAAACAGGTTTTGTGCTGGAAGAAGCTTTAACTTTGTATGCTATAACTAACCCTGATACACTGTTAGCGGGCAGGGTTTAGCTTCTGTTTCCTAAAATGTTGATTCAGATTGCTATTTCTCTGCTAGAGGTAACAACGATTCAGATATAGGACACATCACTGTTTGCATGATCTTAGCAGAAAAAAATCCCTCAAGCTTACAGAATATTGATGGATGAAAAAGGGAGGCTGTAACCTCTGTGATTCCCACAACCTTGGTCATCTTTGCTGGCTTTCAGGCTGGAAGCACTGAGGTGCTCCCAGTTTGAAAAGGATTAGCCAGTGACATCACAGTCGCTCAGGTTGGGAGCTCCTTACAAGCCCCCTTTAATTTGTCCACCAAAGCTGTACCTATCTATCTACTCATGATTGCTCACTTTCAAACTGATAGTCACAGGAGGTGGAATGCTGGAATGATGGAAATGAATGACAGGAGCTCACCCTGTCATTCAACAGCACTTGCTCTTGAACGCAGGCTTGCTGATTGTCAACCCAAGCAACCTAACTTAGTGAGCCAATATTTCCTGGACGATCTTAGTGAAAAGAGTGTTTATAAATTATTCTTCTCCTTCATCCTCTTCCTAACAGTTGTGTTACTGGAAGTCCACCAGCTTACTGATCCTAGGCTTCTAGGATCATAAGCATGCAATGGGAGATGTCTTTAGAAGTGCAGGCAAGGAGTTAGGAAACTCAAAAGAAGCAAAATTGAAACTAATGGGCAGCCTTTGCACATTACATTGAAAACATTGGATACAATCCATTGAACCACTAAATACCCACTTTGTCAATGAGTAAATCTCCTGCTTCCTTGCTAGCCCTAGTGCCCACAATTTCTTCTCAAATGTATTCACTATATTCAAGAAATTTATTTGTTTTATACTATTTTATATTGGTTGCCATTGTTGCTTTTGGGAACTTCAGTTCATTTTATCATTAACTCAATATCTTAATATTTTACTTTATTTTACTGTATTTTTCAGAGTATAAGATGCACTACCCCCCCCCCTCCAAAGATGAATGGAAACGTCTGTGCACCTTATACTCCAAATATTGTGGGGGGGAGGGGGAAAAGGGTTGGTGTGACGCTGAATAGCCATTCTAAAGCAGGCTGCAGATGCAGCGAACAAGCCATATCGGTGGCGAACAGGCCATAGTGGCAGCGAATGGACAGCAATGAACAGGCTGCGACGAATGGGTGGAGGTGAACAGGTGGCGGCACATGGGCTGCAGCAAACAGGCCAGATGAATACCGGATGGATGCTGGGAGGCAGAGGCAGATTTTTGCCCCCTTGTTTTCCTCTCTAAAAGTGTGTCTCATAGTCCTGAGTGTCTTATAGTCTGAAAAATATGGTATATTTTATTTTATTTCTTATATTTCTTATTTTATTTTATTACATGCTTTTGTGTCAATTTTGGATTCTCAGAAGTTACCTGGGCTAGTCCCTCTGTTTTCTTGGAAAGAATTCAGAAGTGGCTTGCCATTGTCTGCTTCCTAGGACTGAAAGAGACTGACTGCTTGAAGGTCACTCAGCTGGCTTCGTGCCTAAGGTAGGGCTAGAACTCACAGCCTCCTGGTTTCCAGCCTGGTGCCTTAACCACAACCTATATTAGTTCTCTTTAAATGCTAGCCTCTAAATATAACATTTAAATACTAGACTTAAAAGACTCTTTTTAAATAATTTGCCCTCTAAAGTGGCAAACAAACATTTTAAATAAATAAATAACATGTGTTAAGTGAAGCTTGGTTATAAAATAGCTCATTATGCATGAATTTTATGCTGCTTAGATCAAGATGTCACCACCATGGAAAGACTACTTTACTGCATGTAAATTCAATTAGTTCCAAAAGTGAATTGTGTGAGTACAATCAGCCACGACAAAGCACAAAACAATCTCCTATTTAGCTTAAAACCTAAACTATTGAGCTCTGATTGCACTTGTTACTATAGAATCTCAAATTCTATAAAATTTAGATGAAACAGTTTTGAAGTGAAGAATGAGAATTTCTAATCTCCTTGAAATTAATTCAGAATGTAAACACAACTCCAAAGAGCAATCAAATCTGCTTTCAAGAGAAATTGTTTTAGATATTCTCTCATGTAAGCCATCCATTTTAATACGATTGCTGTGCACATTTTAATAATGATGTACTCACTTCCCCCATAATTTCCTATTTATTTATTTGGCAAGGTAAGGGGAAACATTATAAAGCTTTCCTTTAGTTACTGAGGCATTGCTATGCCACTGCTTTGCTCTGTAGGCATTCCTGAACAAAAAGAGCACATTTTCTACTAGGCCAATACCACCATCCAATGCATGCTGGCTGTAATTGTTGTAGACAGTTTGAAAAGGTTACCATAACTTTACCATGTGTATTTACAGCAAAAGGACATGCCACAAGCGACAATGTATCATTGCAACCACAGGACCAGGAGCCTGTGTTATCATTTCAACCAGGTTTTCCCCCATTATTTTATTACAAAAACGAAAGAAAACCAGTAGAGGTATGAACAGTTTGAAGTTGACAGGTATTTCATTTAAAATCTGAACCTCAAGATAAAATAAATTGCAATTTTAGGGAATAATGACCACATTAGTTTATATATTAAAATCACACAATTCTGTGTTGAATTGCATTGGTAATTCAGCAAACTTTTGTCACTTTCCTAGAATCTGTCATTGACTTAAATTAGGGAAATGAAGTCCCCTTCTAAATTCTCATGGCTGTTAATTCAAAGAAGCATAAAAAAATCATTGTGATTGACTGAATAAAAAGAGCAATGGGGAAAAAAGGAGAGGAGGCAGAGTCATTCTTCAATGGGATACCATTATATCTCCATTCTATTAATGATAAGGCCACCATAACATACAGTAGAGGTTCTCAACTTACTGAGCAATGGATGTAGGAAGCTAGTGAAAAAAAGATCTTCCAAATCAATCTGAATTATCTAATTTGAAATTAGATTTTACTAAAGTTTATATGGAAAACACACAGTGAAGGTTTGGTCCAAAGGTGCTGTTCAAAAGGCAACTGGACTTTCTTGGCTTTTTCCTTGAAAACTTTTTGCTTTCGATCCAAGAAGCTTCTTCAGTTCATGAAGTTCTCAGAACTAAAGAAGCTTCTTGGATGAGAAGTGAAATGTTTTCAAGGAGAAAAAAAACCTATAAAACCCAGTTGCCTTTTGAACAGCACCTTTGGGACAAACATGACCTGGATGACTGAGAATGCCATAGACACTGGAGTCTTGGTTGCTCCCTGAGCTTTGTTGTTCACTTTCATATGTGTTATTATCCAACTACGTAACAACAGTGAGTAATGAAACTTCTGAAAGCAAACAATCAAACTCCGAAGCACTGAAGATTCCACAGTTCAGACCTGCAGATTTCCTTCTGTTGGAAACCTACAATATCAGATTCTCAAGGCCAACTGAACTTGCCTGTAGACACTGCATAGCAAAGTCACAAGACGTTATATGTAAGTTCATCCAGTTATTGTGCGAGAATGAAATTATCCCAAAAGGTCATGGAATTTGTTTGTTTGTTTCCCACTTTTATTATTATATACTCACCCACATGGTCAGCATATACCAGGGGTGTCCAAACTTGGGAACTTTAAGACTTGTGGACTTCAACTCCCAGAATTCCCCAGCCAGCATGGCTGGCTGGGGAAATCTGGGAGTTGAAGTCCACAAGTCTTAAAGTTTCCAAGTTTGGACACCCCTGGCATATACAGTACATTATTTTCCTCCTATTTTCCTCTCAACAACAACCTTGTGAGGTGAGTTGGGCTGAGAGAAAGTGACTTGGCCCAAGGTCACCCAGTGGGCATTCATGGCTAAGGTGGGACTTGAACTCACAGTTTCCTACTTTCTAGTTTGGTGTCTTAACCACTAGACCATGCTAGTTCTCAGAATAAAGTAAGCTAGTATTTTAAGGAGCAAATGTGTATTCAAACCACCACTGAGATCAGGACAGATTTCATTCCTAGGAAAGGATTGGATGCAGAAATATCCATGTACAAGTATGCATGCAGCAGAATCCTTTTTCGGATGTTGACTGAGTAGCTTCAAAAGGGGCCACACTGCTGTGATATTTATAAATGTCTGTTGCAAACAGCTCAGGGCCTTTGCTTCATAATGTGTAATAACCATGAGAACACGCTTTTTACCACTATGGAGCAAAGCACAAAACACAAAACAGAGCTTGCCAAGCTTTTGATATTTGCCTGTTTTTTTAATTTTTTCAGGCACTGAAAGGGGATTCTGAGATATTTTAACAACTCCGTTTGATTAATGCTTGTGCTGTCAATTTTCCAGGAATGGCGGCCTACTACAAGGTTTCTAGAGAATACAAGTACTTCAGCTTTATTATGAGTGATGACAAGGTAATTCTCTGTGCAGTAAAGATCAAGCACCCTGAGACATTGCCTCAGCCACATTTGAGATGTAGATGTAGTTGCATCATTTCCATGCAACAGAACCAAAAGAAGATCTGCCGGCCCACACAGAGGGATAAAACTCTGATCTTGGTGGGACTTGCCTTACGGAGCGTATATAAAAATACACTCTTGTTTTATCCCTTTCTAGATGGATATAGGGGGAAAGTGCTTGTATTTGGAGTGTATATAAAAATACACTCTTGTTTTATCCCTTTCTAGATGGATATAGGGGGAAAGTGCTTGTATTTATATTATCTTGTACCTCAGCTTTATGCTCTGCATATTTTTCTCCACAGCAGAACATCTGTGAAGGAGGTTTCTTTGAGAGAAATACAAGCAGTAAACTAGAGTAGATTTGAGTTTTCCCTGATGCCAATCCATTACAACATTGCAACTCTCACATAGCAGAGATACATGTGACATATATGCAGCTAGTATAACATTGTATGATCATTTTTTCACTACACTTTATATTTCCTCCCTGTGCATCTTTGTTTGATGCTAAATGAGAAACTGGTTCTGTAGTTTTAAATCTACTTTTACCAATAAAAATAACACTACTACAATAGAACACACCTAACCTGATAGCACATGGAAATAATAGTCTTCCTGTTCAGTAATAGCAATAAAAAGTGCCATAAAAGCAATCTGAGCAAGAATAGACTAAGTGAAAGAAATAGTTCCAAGAGGACCTTTAGCGAGTCAAGCGTTATGAAACCAGGATAAAGCTAATAATATAGACTGAGCCATTAGAAATGTAATCCTTTTCGCCTTTTCAAATTTATTTTTTCTGGTTCCTTCTGTAGATACAGAATACTATGCCACATGGGATAGTTTCTATCAATGGTTAGAAACATGAGGTAGAAGTGGGAATGCGAAAGATCAGGTTAGGTGGACGTGGGAAGAGACATTGTGTATCTATTAGAGTGTAGGTATTAGAATGACAGATAAGTTGATATACTAGAATATGGTGTCAGAAATTACTGTATAACACTAGGACTGTTTAAAATAGTATATATGTTATTTTGTTTTTACGTTTGTTTTATAGCAAGTGGAATGCCAGGACAATTACACTGTATTCAGTATATTTATATGTAAACAATAAATACATTTTTTTTAAAAAAGAAATGTGATCTTTTTCCAATTAAATTCATTTCTTCTGATCTCCCTGCCATCACTGCTGCTCCTTGCCTTCCTCATTAATTTGGACCCAAGGCCATAAGCAAAAACATTCCTTTGTTGCTAAGTGGTTATTTGTTTTTATTATAGGTAGTCCTCTACTTACAACAGTTTGTTTAGTGACCGTTCGAAGTTACAACAGCGCTGAAAAAAATTGAGTCGTCTCATGACCCTTATTGACACATCCCCATGGTTGCATGATCCAAATTCAGGCTCTTGGCAACAGGCTCATATTTGTGACCATGGCAATGAGCTGAGGGTCACGTGATCCCTTTTTGCAACCTCTGACAAGCAAAAAACCATTGGGGAAGCCAGCTTCATGTAACCACAGTGTTACTAAGTTAACAACTGCCGTTATTCACTTAACAATGATGGCAAGAAAGGTTGTAAAATGGGGCAAAACTCACTTAATGTAAGTCTCACTTAGCATCAGAAATTTTGGGCACAATTGGGATCATAAGTTAAGGACTACCCACATTTTAATTATTATTATAGGCATAAAAATATGACATCACAGCTCCCAATTCTTTCTTCTGATATTGGTGTTCATACACACTGAGTTTTTCTGAGGAACCTAAGCTGTCATCATGTATGAGCATAGTATATGGGATTTCAGCCGTGTGGCCTTTTGTAATGGACAGATGGAAATTTTGTCAATGTGCAGATTTTTTTAAGTGTTGTCCAAGATTTTTGAACCAAGTGTGCCAATTATCACTGGAACCACCACAGTCATTTTTTCCCATCATCTTTCAGTTCTGATTTTCAGATCTTGATACTCCATGATCTGAATTATTATTAATTATTAATAGCTAATAATTCTAATAATATAGTTACTGTGCTATAGTTTTGAAGAAATAAACTTCCATTTCCATTTCTTTTTCTTTTACAAAATCATTCTCCATCAGGATCAGCTGGCTCCTCTTTCAACCCACTGAGTATTTAAATGCATGCATACATGCATGCCTAATTTGCAAGTGATGATTTTAAAAGCACACAAAGCTCTCCCCAAGTTTACAACTGAATGATTGCTGCAGCAATGTTTTGATCCTCTAAACACTTATTACATTTTTCATACATAAGTAAAGACTCCTTCAAATCAATATTGATTCATGGTAATTATATGGTGATCTCCAAATAGTTTAATTGGCAATGATATGGAAGTGGCTTGTCACTGCTTTGATTGTTTAAAATTAGTGTACAGTCCAGAATCACACAGTGGTGTTTTTTTCTATTCAATTACTTACGCTACCGCCGCCTATCCCTGACGTCCTGAATGGGCCAAAAATGGGGCATGCAGAGGCTGAAAACAGGATGTGTGGAGGCCGAAAATAGGGCACGCAGAGGCGGCAATAGGCGGCAGGGGCGATGGGAAGTGGTGATCCCCGCAGCCTGGAACAGCTGATAGGCGGTATTCCAGGAGGCAGATCCAACTGCCAATCAGTTACTCGTGCTAAATCAGGCTGTGCTGAAGCTGACCAGGCTGTTTGCTGTTTGCTGCAAGGAGACAAATTGCTAGGAGGCAGAGTCCATCACATATTTTTTTTCTTGTTTTTCTCCCCAAAAGCTAGGTATGTCTTACAGTCTAGAGCATCTTATGGTCCAAAAAAATACAGTAATTTAGGGTTACATTGTGGAGTAATGCTCTTGGAATCTTTCTCACTATGTCGGGTGGTTTTGAGATCAGTTCCTCCAGGTCAGTTGGTCAGTTGTTACAGTATAGTAAGAAGTCAAGGGAAAGTATTTTTTAACTAGGGGTATTGCCTCTCTGGGATATTCCTAAATGCAACTTTCTATAACATGTAATTGTAGTTTTCCACTTTTCAAGTACCAGGTCACTGTATGCATAATGAAACAAGGGATGCTAAAATCTCAACTTCATCAAGCTTTGGGGAATGCATGCTGCTGACTCAACCACTGAAAATATTAAATATTGTTGTTTTTCTTAATGTTTGTCTTTCAGGGTTGCAGGTGCTCACCTAGTTTCATAGAGCAAAGTTATTAGTGCATGGTGTGATAAAGGGTTTATCACCTGGATGATCAGAAAGCCCGTTGCTGTTTTGGGGTAGAGAGAAGTTGGCTGATTCAAGACCATGTAGCTGGTTTCTAAGCCTTGGATCTTCTCTCTCCTAGTCCAGTACTTTAATTGCTACGCTACCCAGGCTGCTGCTTGAAAATATTAACTGCAATTCATATAAAATTAATGGAAGATTTCTGTAATAGGTATTGCTATCATAAATGCCAAATTTGTCATTTCTATCTGAAAGAGGACAAGAAAAATAAACACAGTGCTTTAATGCCTGGCTTGTTAATTGATGACCAATGAATGGATTTTCGCAGCTAGCTTTTACTATCTGGAGAGTGGAAGGAAGCATTCTGGCGTGCTGCTATCTTGGGCTATAATAAATCTGCATGTAAAAGAATGATGTGTATTCACAATAATAATACTGGGGAGCAGCCACTGAATAAGATTGAAATTCTGAATAGAATGGGGTTGATTTTGGAATTCTCCAAATCAAAGTCCAGCTTCTTCAGAATGGATAAGTTCCTAAACTAAACCCACCCACAGCTTGTCACCCAGACTCATTTTACAATGAGATGGGTGGAATATAAATTTTTTTTTAAAAAAAATACAGCATATGTCTTCACAAACTGACAGTATTCTCTATAAATTCTCAATATTAAAAAAAAAAATTGCTGAATAAGTGGTGTGATTTAGTGAGTGACAGCTCTCTAGTGTGAAACTGGCTTTACCCACCCATCACAGTGCTAAAGGGGAGAGATGTTGTAGAAATGCATTACAGGACAGCATCATTATTCAGGGCTTTTTACTGTTCTCTGCTGGAATAGAAAAAGTCATGTTTTCTAGTGGTGCCTGTGCGACCTGCAGGGTTTCTGCAGAGAAGAGAGGGGTTAGGATAGTCAAAAAGAGTCAAGGTGGTGACCACAACTATGGTATCAAAAACCAGCTGTTTTACATGTATCGCAACACATATAAAAAGGTTGGAGTTTTTAAAAAAGCCTTACAGACTTACTTGTAGTAAAAGCAATGTAACTAAGGCACCTCAAGGAAACAAAGAATAAAAACTGTCTGTAATTACAATGTTCGGATCAGTTTCTAGTCTGCATTTACGCTTTCCAAAATTAGATGAGAGGCTAGAGGGGTGGGGAGAAAATGAAGAGAAGTTTATGCTGCAAGGTTGCTAGCCTGCATTTAATTGCCTTGAATCCCAAAAACTAAAGAATGCAAGCACAGAGAAATATGGTGTTTAAGACTGAAAGTGACTAAAAGCACACACGGAAATGAATTTACTGTGAAGAGCTTCCTATCTAGATTAACTTTATAACTTATATGGAAACAGAGCAGCTTTACACAGAAACTCTGTAAGCATAATCAGTTGTAAAATAAAAAATATGGAAGATAATCAATCATAGCTCAATTAAATGCAAAGCACAATTCATTTCAGCAATCAGAGGTTAATGTAAGATACTTAACCTTCTCTCCAAGGCATGTAGCACTAAAGTCAGTGGGAAATTGATTTCAGTCTCTTGGTGTGAACTTGGAAAGGGCACATTGTGTACTAGGATGGTATTTGTAGCAGATATTCTTAATTCTAGCCAATGGGGCAAAGTATTTTGGCAATGATAGAAGTTCAAAATGACTTCCAGACTTTCCCAGTAAGTATAAATTGGGAATGGTGAACTGACCTCATTTATATAGACCATATTGCATAAAAAAATACACACCAAGATGAATCTCAACATTAATTCTACATACAAGCTTTTAATTTGTAAGAAAAATGTGTAGCATAGCAACACTATTTCCAGCATGCCTTTCAATGCCCATTGACAATAGCAGTTGACGTTAATTCGGGGGTTTTGTTTTTCCCTTTTATTCAATCATGTTTAATCCTCAGAAACTACCTAGACAAGTCCTTGCAGTTTTCTTGGCAAGGTATTTCAGAATGGAATGGGACAGCTCACCACTGGCAACTCGCCATTGCCACCTGCCACAGGACAATTTAACAGTTCAATGTAATTATTTAAAATAAATAAAAACTACTTTAATGTTTGTCATTCACATTTTATTCTGTCCCTCCTTTTACATCTTTCTATAATGACTCTATTCCGCCACTTCTTTGATATTAGTGTAACTCTTGTCCCACAGTGAGTTGGTTGTGGCAAGTTGCGGTGATAGTCATAGACCCATTTCAGAAGTGCCTCCTTCCTTGGGTTGGGAGAAATTGTCTGGTCCAAAGTCATCCAGTTGGTTTTATGTCTAATGCGGGAATGGAAGTCACAGTCTTGATTCTTTTCTACTTTTATTCATATAAAGTGTGGTACAGTAATGTAAGTATCACTTTAAAAAAAACTTCCTGAAATACAAATATTTTTTTTAAAAAAATGGAATATTTTCATATGCACCTTCATTTCCTATTCCTTACCCGTTTAATGATTTGTCTCACTGAAGTGATAATGAGTTTACAAATGAATGTGCTCAGTGCATATTTAAAATCAAGGAATGCTCCTGTTGATTATTGTCCTTGTGGAAAAATATACGATCGTTATTTTGATGCTGCACAATTGCAATTAGAACATGTTGCCAGAAACTCATTCAGTTGGTAGGGAATGTGGAGTTTGAAAGCACCTCATAATATCACATTTCCCTCTACTTTTTGTGGCCCCCACAAAAAAACTATTGGAATTTCTTCTAAGCATCAAGCATCAATATACTTCTGTATTTCAGGAATTAAACAACAAAGGAGATACCAATTACTGCAGTCTATTCCTACAAGACTTCTGACCACATTTGTGAATGGAATGACACACTGTATGCTACAACTCAATAAATCTATGGCAAATGTCACAGTGAGCAAAGAGCTTCCTTTGTTATACCCCATAAAGTCAAAGCCTCAGGACTCAAAATACCATCTGTTTTATTTGATCTTCATAACACATTGTTCCTGTATCAGCATAGCAATACTTAGTAAATTGTGCAATTTTAAAAATTTTGTCTTCCAGGTTTCATCTCACATTGATGGTCCTGGGATACTAGCAAAAAAGATGCCTGCTACAGCTGAAAATAAAAATAAATCTTTGTTGTTTAATATTTCTTTTTCACATTGAGGGACATGGTAGTTTTGACTTTGAGACAGAAAGATTCTCAATCATATTAATTGCAACAATACTTTTAATTTTGGAAGGCCCTGGCTTTATTCTCATTTTATTATCCCAGAGTTTCTTGAAAATAGCTAAAAAAAATCTTAGAACATTTAGCATTAAAGTAATTGAAAACAAAAAAAAAAGTTCTTTAGATTTTGTTCTAGGTATTTCTTCCTGACTTTAACAGAATATATGTTTATATTAATGAGTACTGTACTTGTCCAGCCATTTCATATGGTTGCAGATAAATTGCTAAAATGTTTAGCAGACTTTTCAATCTTATTCATGTTTTAATATTTATTTTTTGAAATTATTTTTTTAACCACACATTTAAAAAGATGATGCAGTAATCCGCATCTGAAAAAAGTTGCTTATCCCTGTATTAAACTATGGATATGGCTCCTGTAAATGCACAAGGCGGTACTTCACTTTGCCCATTATGAACTGCATCAGACGTACAAGATAAAACTAATAATGAGTTTCCATAACCAAGTAACCTGTAATAGAATCATGAAGAATCAGTAATAGTCTATTACACATTTGGAATATTGCATTCAGTTTCGGTCACCACGATGTAAAAAAGATGTGGAGACTCTAGAAAGAGTGCAGAGAAGAGCAACAAAGATGATTAGGGGACTGGAGACTAAAACATATGAAGAACGGTTGCAGGAACTGGGTATGTTTAGCTTAAGAGAAAGAAGGACTAGGAGAGACATGATAGCAGTGTTCCAATATCTCAGAGGTTGCCACAAAGAGGGAGTCAAACTATTCTCCAAGGCACCTGAGGGTAGAACAAGAAGCAATGGGTGGAAACTAATCAAGGAGAGAAGCAACTTAGAACTGAGGAGAAACTTCCTGACAGTTAGAACAATTAATCAGTGGAACAGTTTGCCTCCAGAAGTTGTGAATGCCCCAACACTGGAAGTCTTTAAGAAGATGTTGGATAGCCATTTGTCTGAAACGGTATAGGGTTTCCTGCCTAGGCAGGGGGTTGGACTAGAAGACTTCCAAGGTCCCTTCCAACTCTACTATTGTATTGTATTGTTTTGTATTATTATAGCCATTCAAATAAGAGCCATATTTTGCAGTAGGGATTAAAGGGCAGGTTGGAAGCATTTTTCACAATAGAGAAGAAACATCCCACCAAAGGAGAAGAACACGAACCTTAACAGACAGAAGTAATTAACTAGCATGACCACATTCTGTTCTTGCTGCTAGAAGCCAATGACTGGATGTATCCAAACAAGAAAAATTAAGCAATATTCAAATAATGATCCATGCGGACCAAATATGAGAAGCTCATTTTAATTGTGAATGAAGAACTACGCAACCAGGCAGAGTTGTCTCCAGATCCCACAAGTCTCCAATGCCACAAGTCAATTAATCTTTATGTTTCTCACGTAAAAGATGTTTTCCTTTTGCAGACATCAAAGATTAATTACCTTCTTGCTTCCTTCAAGACAAGGCGAGATTCAAGTGCTTCTGAAGGAAAATCTAGGTCTAAATGAAACCTTGCACGTTGCAGATGCTTTTAATGAGCCACAGCGACTTGAGATAGAACGTTGGTCTTACCTGAACGTTTTTTTCTGGAGTAGTGGAGGGAGGGGTCACAGCAGGGTTAACACAGCCTGATTGGTCCATTTGACTGAGAGAAAACTTCTTAACCTTCGCCTTCTCCCGTTGGTTCCCAGTTTCCGCGATGTCACGGCCAGCATCTGCAAGCAAACACAAAACAAGGACAAGCCCCCCCGGGGCCTCCCGATGCTACACCTCCCGGACCCTGTCTAACTAACTAGGGCGGGAAATGTGACCCCTCCCTCCACTACTCCAGAAAAAAACGTTCAGGTAAGACCAACGTTCTTTTTCCAGTAGAGTGGAGGGAGGGGTCACAGCAGGGACATACCCACGCTACGTCCCCGGGCGGGCAGACTGGGTCCCAGGTGAGGAATCGGCCACCACCCTCTGAAGGACCCTCCGGCCAAAAGATGCCTCAGCCGAGGCATAAGTATCCAAACGATAGTGCCTAATAAAAGGAGTGGGGGAGGCCCAAGCGGCCGCCCTACAAATATCCTCGAAGGGTGCCCTGGTGGCCCAGGCCGCCGAAGTAGCGGCACTGCGGGTGGAGTGCGCAGTGATCCCCGATGGGGGAGTCTTCCCAGAAGCTCCGTAAGCCTCAAGTATGGCCAACCTAATCCATCGTCCGATGGTGGAAGAAGAAACCTTGCATCCTAACGAGCCTGGGCGAAAGGAAACAAATAATGCCTCCGTCCTCCTAATGCCCTCAGTTCGCTTTAGGTAAATGCGAACAGCCCGGCGAACATCCAGCTTATGCCACACTAACTCCCGCTCCCTTGAGGGATTGGGACAAAAATTCGGGAGTACGACCTCCTGGGCCCTGTGAAACTGTGAATTCACCTTCGGAATGAACGAAGGATCCAAACGAAGGACCACCCTGTCCTGGTGTATAACACACAAGTCACTGCGTGAAGAAAGGGCCCCCAACTCTGAAATGCGCCTGGCCGATGTAATAGCCACTAAAAACACCACCTTAAGGGTAAGCAGACGCATGTGTACCGTCCTAAGTGGCTCGAACGGGGAGCTCGTCAGAGCCTGGAGAACCAGGGTCAGATCCCAGGTCGGAAACCTATGGACCGGAGGTGGACGGATGTTAGCCGCCCCCTTCAGGAAACGCTTAATCAGAGGAGAACGGGAAAGGGTGAGGGAACCCTCCCCCCCCAGAATGGTGGCTAAGGCCGCCACCTGACGCCGGAGCGTATTATGCGACAAGCCGTCCTCCAACCCCTTTTGGAGGAACTCCAATACGTTTGGGACGGTAGCTCTAGAAGGATCCAACCCCAAAGGGATACACCACTTCGCAAACGCTTTCCATGTGGCATTGTAAATCCTAACCGTGGACGGCCTCCTAGACGCCTCTAAGGTGGCTATAACTCCCGATGACAGCCTCTGCCCCCTCAGGACCCTCCGTTCAAGAGCCATGCGGTCAGATGGAGCCACTGAGGCCCTGGGTGATGTAAAGCCCCCTGACTCAGAACGACCTCCCCCGGGGGAATCCTCCAGGGGTCTGCTACCGACAGCTGGACCAGGTCCGCGAACCAGGGTCTCCTCGGCCAGTAAGGGGCTAACAGGATAACGAGAGCCCTCTCTGTGACTATCTTCCCTATCGTACGGGGAACGAGGGGAAGGGGAGGAAAGGCATAAAGAAGGCCCGGGGGCCACCGGCTCCTGAGAGCATCCGCTCCTTCCGCCGACGGGGACTGGAACCGGGTAAAGAACCGGGGCAGCTGAGCGTTGTCGGGAGAGGCGAACAGATCCACCAGAGGCGTGCCGAACCTGCTGCATATCTTCTGAAACAACTCCGGGCCCAGTTGCCACTCGCCATCGTCTAGGGTTGTGCGACTCAGCCAATCCGCCTGAAGATTGGACACTCCTGAGATGTGCTCCGCCACTATGGAGGCTAAGTGTCTCTCCGCCCACAAGCCCAACAACTGCGCCTCTCGCCAGAGAGAACGTGAGCGGGTGCCCCCCTGGCGATTGACATGGGCCTTCGTCGCCACATTGTCCGTAAGCAGGAGGACCTGGTGCCCCCGCAGGTGATGACGAAAAGTCCGTAGGGCAAGTCTCGCGGCTTTCAGCTCCAGCCAATTGATGTTGTGGCGGAGATCCGAGGCAGACCAACGTCCCTGGGTCATGTCGGAGTCCATCACGGCCCCCCAGCCGAAGAGGCTGGCATCCGTCGTCACGGTGACTCTCTCGGGCTCCCAAAAGCAAGCCCCCTGTTGCAGCGCCGGGGACATCCACCACTGAAGAGATAGTCTCACCTCCGCTGGTAGAGGAACTGGCCGCAAGGAGTTGCTCATCATCCTTCTCTGGACCGGGATCAAGGCCCACTGGAGAGGCCGCAGATGGAGCCGGGCCCAGGGCACTATCCCTATGCAAGAGACCATCTTCCCCAGAAGTTGAGACAAGGTCAGGATGGAAACAGACCTTCTTTTTTGTACGGAGGAGACCAGCTGGCGCAGGCTGGACAAGCGTTCTGGAGACAGGCGGACCCTCCCTGACTCGGAATCTATCACTGTCCCTAAGTGTAGGATCTGCCGGGATGGGGATAGGTGGCTCTTGGGGAAGTTCACGGAAAACCCCAACGCCTGAAGCCAACGGATCGTCAGCCGAAGATCCGACTTGGCTCTGGATAGGGACCCCGCCTGAACGAGAACGTCGTCCAAGTAGCACTGAAGTCTCACCGGAATGGAACGCAGGTAAGCCGCCAGTGCTGCCAGGACCTTGGTGAATGTCCGCGGAGCTGAGGCCAAACCGAACGGGAGAGCCCGGTATTGGTAATGCCTGCCCCGGTGGGAAAACCTGAGATAACGCCGGTGAGACTGAAGGATGGGAACGTGGAGATAGGCCTCCGTCAAATCTACTGAGGCCATGTAATCCCCCCTCCGAATGCCCTGCAGAATCGATTTCAGGGACGCCATCTTGAACCGCCTGTATACTAAGTAGCGGTTCAGGCGTTTCAGGTTGAGAATCGCCCTCCAACCCCCCGAGGATTTTGGAACTACGAACAGGTGGGAGTAGTAGCCCAGACCCCTCTCCTGCTCCGGAACGACCTCCACTGCCCTGATTTCTAGCAGATGGGCGACCGCGAGGTCCATGAGGAGACGTCGCTTCGGATCCCGGGCTGGGGGAAAAACCTTGAAAAAACTTGGGGGATTGGAGAGGAATTCTAACCTTAGGCCGTGGCGAACGGTCGCCCTGACCCAACCGTCTGACGTGATCCGATCCCACTCGTCCGCATACAGTGCCAGGCGGCCTCCGATGGGATGACTCGGGTTTGAGTCATTTCCCTCTGCGGAAGGGGCGGCCGCCCCCCCCCACAAAAGGGCCGCTTGGACTGCGGCTGAAATCTAGAACGGTCCTGAAACCCCTGTCTGTTGAATGACCTGTCCTGCCTGTACGGTTGGTATCGCTGGTCCTGATCCCTGTCATAAGACTTGAACTGGGGCCTGCGATAGGGGTGACTACGTGACTCTGCCTTCTTGGTGGATGTAGGCATGACTTTCTTTTTATCTTTATTCTCCACCAAAATCGGATCCAAGGAAGCTCCGAACAAGTTTGGACCCTCAAAGGGAGCCGCTACTAGATCCCACTTGGCTTTATAGTCTATCTGCCAGTTCCTGAGCCATAGGAGCCTACGAGAGGCCACCGAGGTGGCCAAAGCACTAGAACCAAATCTAACAGCGTCTAGGGTCGCATCAGCCGAATACTGACACGCTGCCATTATTTTAGCTAAATCCTGGTGTACGCGCTCATCCTGGATCGGAATTCGATCCTGAAGCTGGCGGAGCCACATGACCGTGGTGCGGTTGAAGTACGAAGCAGCAGCCGCTGCCCGCACCGCCCAAGCTGAGGCCTTAAAATTTTTACGTAAGGTGAGCTCCGCCCTCTTATCTTCTGGCTTAAGTTTGTCAGCTGCGTCCCCCGAGACCACTGGGGAAGAGGAGACTAAAGCTGCTATGGGCTGATCTACAACTGGGAGCTGAATAGCCTGCACAAAAGACTTTTCCATGTTATAGGCGCGACGGTCGTTGCTGCCAGGTGGGGAAAAATTAGAAGGACGGGCCCATTGGCTAGTAGCTACCTCTAAGAAAAGAGGAGGGGCAGGAATCTCCTCTTTATTAGTGGCCGTCGCTGAGAACATAACCATGTCTGGATCCGTGGGCGGTGGGACCGTGGGGTCCCCCGTGCCCACCTTGGTGGTTCTCCTAGCCTTCTTGAGTAATGGCTTGAACATGGCCTGGAGGAAAAGGTTAGAAGAGCGAGGCGGCTCAGGGGCCGCATCTTCCTCCTCAGAGAACCCCCAATCATCCCTCCGTGCTTCCCCCCTAGAGGAAACCTCACTCATGAGGGAAGGAGAGGAAGCCCTAGATCTGGACCTACTAAAGGGAGTAACTCGACTGTGATGGGAAGGCCTGTCCCTTTGAGCAATGCCCCTAGAGATGGCTGCAGAAATAATCCTTTTGAGATTCTCAGGGAGGTGTTCTAGCTCCTCCTCATCACCTTCAGTATCATAATCTGGAGCCACGTAGGCCCTGCTGGATTTCCTACCCCTAATGGGACCTGCAGAGGTGCCTTCCAATGGGTCCCCCCTATCTGCCTCTCTAGTCCCCAGGGAAACAGAAGGAGAGCGAGGGCCCCCCCGCTGCTGACTCCTATCCGATCTATCTGAGGAAGCAGAGGAAGAAGAGGAAGGGCTGAACCCCCTGGCCACAGGTGGGGAAGGGCAGGAAGCCACGGGGCGTGGAGATCTGGATCTAGGCCCAGGATCCCGGGCCTGTCTTTTCTCCGCTCTTTCGATGACCTTCTCTATAGCCCTGGATCGCCTGAGCTCATCCCTTTGCAGAGCTCTGGAAGGTCTTTCCTCTGCTGAAGGCCTAGAAGCCCGAGGCCTAACAGGGGGAGTGGGCTCAGCCTTATCATCGCCTGCCTGAGATGGTAAGGCCTGCTGAGCCTCTGTTCTATCCGCCATCGCCCCACTCACGTGCACCAAATAAATTTGAGACAGGAACAGCCCTTCAGCTGGTGGGAATCGCCTGCTCCGGGCCTCCGGTATACTACAAACAGCACGGCCACGTTGTATTCAGCCTCTCCGTGCTGCAATGCCCAGACACGTGATTCAAAATGGCTGCCGGCTTCTTTGGGCGGTCCCTGGCCAAAGCGTGCCTAAAAATGGCCGCCGACCTCGCCCTTCGCTTCCCCTGGCTGCGGGCGGCCGTTTGCACGCTCGCCGCCCCCAGCGGCACCAAAGCAAGACACTGGAGCTCCTACTCACCGGGAGACCTCCAAATCCCAGAAAAAACGGCCCCGCGCCGTCGCCGCGGGCTGTAACCGGCCCCGGACTGTGCGAAATTCAAAATGAAGCCGATTTGTCGCTTTCGCGCTGAAAAGCCCCGGCGCACTGCGACTTTCACTAAAATGCATGTGTGCATAGCCGTAGGGTCGCCCGGCACGCCCGAGACACCAGGCATCAGACCGGAGCGACCTTCTAAGCGGGGGGAGGAAGCCAGCGCCCCCCCCCCCTGCAGAATCTCTCAGCCTTCTAAGGGCAGCCAACAACAGCCCTGCAAGGCAGACCCACTACAAAAAATACATTTTCTAAAGGTAACCAAATTAAAAATTCTAAACTTAATCAAGATCAATTAACATACACTGACTAACTAGAAAACCTACTAGGAACCAAACCTGAGTCTTGGACCTTGACTGAGAGGAAACTGGGAACCAACGGGAGAAGGCGAAGGTTAAGAAGTTTTCTCTCAGTCAAATGGACCAATCAGGCTGTGTTAACCCTGCTGTGACCCCTCCCTCCACTCTACTGGAAAACGATCTATTTTTTTCCCCCAAAGGGCCCAATGAACACAACTGAGAATTGATCAGATTCGGGGACTGAAATCCTGGGATGTATTGAAAAAACTGGGCTGCATGTCACCTGCAGGCTTCATTTTATCTATTTCAGATATGAGCTTCCGCTCATTGCGGTTGAACATGTGTAGGTGACAAAGTCAATTTCCCTCTGTCAGGCTGATGAGCTCTGTGTGCACTGAAGAATGAAGGGCATGTTGGTTCTAAAGGAAGCAAGACAACTAGCAAAGGACAAATAATCTTGGCTGAAGCTTTTCTTGATTATAAAAGCTGGGTGAAGACTTGTGTGTGTGTTTCTCTTTTAAGTCCAGAGCTTTAGTTCTCAAAAAACATTTTAAATTATTGCTGATTCAATCTCCTGGTTTCTAGTTTGATGCTTTAACCACAAAAAATGCACATCACATCTCAGTTCTCAGCAAGCATATACAGAGTTTTAAATCAATGTGGTTGGGTTTTCATTTTTATTAAACAGATAGTTTTTAACTATGAAAGAGCAAATCACTCATATTAAAAACACAAAAATTCATTACTTTCTCGGCAAATGAACTGGAAGAGCAAGACATGCTATATAATAAAATGAAAGCATAGAGAAATAAGCTGACAAGTAAAATAAACCTCACATTGTATGCAAAGGTCAGATTTAAAAAGTGAAGCCAGATATTGCTAGATATTTAACTATAGTAACTATCAGCCTAACCATCTGTTGCTGAAGTCTGCAGGGAAAGCTGTTATGTCTGATAGAAACTGCCCAACTCATAACACAGCAAGACTGAATTACAGAAGAATAATGAAAAAAATTATTTGTACACTGTTATACAATTATTTATGTGCCTAGTTTTTCAGTGGGTTTCATGACATCAAGTCAATCCTGGTAATCATGCACAAATGCACACCTTTTCTACCTGTCTCTGGGAATAAACTGTAGCTTTTCCCACAATTTTCTGTTAATCTCTTTGATCCCTTGAATCCAATTTATCTGTTGTCTTTCTCTTCTACTTTTTTCAATCATATCAACAACAGTAGTTTTTTCTATCTACCACTCATAACACAAATCTAAAATATGTGCTTTTCTGCTTATTGATTATTACCTTAAATTACAAAATGAATTGATTGGTTCTTCTTGTAGCCGAAAGAACCCGTTGAACTCATCTGAAAATCCCTAATTTGAAGATTTTTATTTTCTTTCTACTATTCTTTCTTAAGGTCCAGCCATATATTACTTCTTGAAAAACCATTGGTGTAACTATTCTTGCCTTTTATGATGTTATATAAGTTCCAATTGCCTTCCTACTAAAATCAAATTGATCTTTACTTCTACATGCTGCTCATCTTTATCTATTGTTGAGCTCAACGAAACAATCACTATTTGATATTACCCTTTTCATTTCTATTTAATTCCATTGCTTTTTTTAAAGATGATTTCAAGTTTCAACCTTCAGTTCTGATTTCAGCTGTGATCCTTTTCATTCCTTATATGTATGTGTTTGCATGTGGTCCCAGAATCTAGTAGTTACACTGCAGCAGTCTAGGCAGGTAATGGTGACAGCATGTTTTACTCTATTGGGACAAAATTGGATAAAAATCAGAATGTTTATGCCCGTTGGGCAAAGTACCTTCTAGCTATAGCCTCCACTTGCCCCAATGAGCAATGGGTTTGAGCTCAGATGGACCTGCTCTCGTTCTCAGGAGACTGAAACAATAAATCCATCTTGCTTAGATTCAATTTCAGTTTCTTTGGTCCCATCCATATAGACACAGCTTCCGTGTACTTTGAAAAGATGTATACAGAATCACAAATTTGACATGAGGTAATGATGTACAGTTTCAGATAATTCTGCATCTCAAACTGACAGATTTATCACTGTCTCCTTCAAAGTGGCAGATGTTAACATTTCCCACGTGATGGCACTGACACTATCTCAGATTCATCCCTTCACACATCCCTCTACCCTCTGAAAGAGACAAGTGGGAGGCACATAGCATCCAATCCATTTCGCTGGAATTACACAGGCCAAAGGGAATTTCAGATAAAAATGTTAAGTTACTAGAGTACATTCTAGCTACAAAGGATCAAGTTTCTCGCACAGTTTTTTTTATCCATTTACTTGAATTTGGTACCATGGGTTTCCTCTTAAGCAAACTGGCAAATCTTTTGAAACACTGACTCCCTTGCCAATGATCTTGTAAATTTTATGTGTTCTTGTGAAATGTAGAGTTCATTTAATGAATATATAGCATTTTGGTGACTTCATCAGATACCATTTGGAGTATGCTTTTTGATTGCCAGTGATTAGTGGCCCACAAGTGGTACACCAATGCTTTACTGCACAGCAATCAAAGTCTTCTGTTGCAGCCCTGAAGTTAAAGTGCAATTTCTATATGATATATGTTGCCATTTTAGAAAATATGCAAAAAAATAAATATTAGGACACAGTTATACAGTATGGCTGTAAAGATACAAACAGAATTAACGTGCTATTGGTCATATTTGCACTATACTGTAATTGCTTTTCAAATTTGGAAGATTTTTAGAACAGTTTACTATCTGGGCATAGACAAACTATAATAACATTGTGTGTTCTAGCAGCGCCATCATAAATAGGTCTTCTGAATATTTTGCCAAAAAATTACTAGCTGATAATGGCTGTGTATAGCAGTAATTATTTCATTTATAATAAAATAATCCTCCTTCACAACAAAGTGGATAATTTGAGGGACCAGGTGACTTCTTAATGTTCATGAAAATAATAAAATAATGAGTTCCTACATCTCTAGTTCTGGCCTTCTTTAGCATCATACCTTCAAAATGGGCTGAATCTGCATTTGGCTGGGAATACTAGAAGTTGCAGTTCTAATAAATGTGGAAGAGTGAAAAAAAAGCATATTTCTGAAATAAAACAACAGAGGAAGCCATTCATCAGAAACAAGAGAGTTAATGATTCTTTAATAGATTCTGATTCAAGTGTATTGTCTCTAAGCTAGCTAGAAGACATAATGACACCATGAAGAAGGGCAACTGAGAATGCAAGAGAACACTTCAGTTTTTTCTTGATTTTTCTTCCAAAATAATACATCATACATGTAAATCAGAAAAGACTGAAGTCAAAGCTGCATGTGCAGTGGGTGATGATGTAATTATAGGGTGTCAGCGCTAAGGAAATCTATCAAGAATTTGAACTTGAAAGTGAAAACTTGACTATCTTTTGTTCTATTAACATCTACTGCATCTTTCCTAATTAGGGTTAAGAGCTACTAACAGAACTATCTGTAATTAATGTCAGCGGCCATTATGTCCGGATATCAAAGGAAGAACAAATGATATGTTTGCAACCTCAAGGTTAAACAGCCAGAGTTTTAAAAACCTCTGTACAGTTTTACAGCACTTGTAATTATCTTACTGAAATGACTGGCATTTAAAAATGCTTTTCTTCTTAGTCTATGTTAAGATAACCTAAAATGTAGTTTATTATAAAAATTGCTATGGTTCAACCTTTAAACAAATTATTTAGGGCCAGCAAAGATGATACCATACAGATGTACCTCTCATATTGACCCAGATCTCTGCAGCCAAATTGACTTAGCCAAGGACGTATGTGTGTATGCATACTGTATGTTCATGTGTGTACTCATTTGTTTTACACATTGGTGTAACATATAAAATGGGAGTTATTTGTCTATTAATATGCTAGGAAAAGAACAACATTAAGGCAGTACATTTTAATGCTATTATACAACCCCTTTGGATGATGCAGTCTTAAACTCCCAATTCAGTTTATATTAACAAATGATTAAATCTTTAAATTAGAGCCAAAGAATAATCTCATTTTTCTGAACAACACTAATTATGTTACCTTTTATTAGGCGCCTAGTTTCAGCCTTGAGTTCTACAGTAATTGATCATTTAAGAGGATTAAGTGACCACCTCTAGCCAGAGGTCACTTATTAGCACAAAGCCTGCATCATTGTTTACACACACACACACACACACACACACACACACACACCTTCTCTATTGCTAGGCTTTTTTATTCCAATACAAGATGAAATCTTCCTTAATGCTGAATTATTGGGCTAATGAAATACTTAAAATTGAGAAACTATTCACAATGGCTTGGACTGTAAACTAAATATAGGCATTATTTGAGTGATGCTAAAAGATGGTCAAATATAATCCAGAGCAGATTATTTAGAATCCTGCTGCCTCTCTGACTGCTGAAGATTATAAGTAGCAAAGGAAACAGAGTCTGAAACCAGACTTGCCTATCAAAGCAATTTGCATCCCTTGCATTATTTAATTATATCCCTCAATTACACAAAATGTCCATAGGGGCCAGATCAGTATAGGATTCTCCATCATAGCTCTTTCAGAACTATTAGTCTCCTCTGCTAATGGAACCCAACAATATAGATGAACTTGGTCCCCTTGCTCTTGCCATATACAGTATCATAGGAAGAAAACCCACAAAATACAAGGTTATTCTGACATCTGTCATCCACTAAAAAGCCTGTGTGGGAATGAACTGAAGATCTAAAACTCAAATGGATTTACCCAAATTCTGGAATAGTTACATTTAGCTGGAGGTTAGATCTATAAGATTCATCTAGCCCCAGCAGGAACAAACCTACCAGCAAATTTATTATGTAAACATGCACATAGAAGTAATATTTTCCAACAAATATTATTATTAGGACTGTCTTTTGAAAGCAAAAAACAGTTTCAAAGCAAGCAGATTTGTTTCCATAGTTCTTGTCTGCCAATTCCTCAAACCAGGGGCATCTTTTCCTGGGATTGTGTAGCAGAGTTGCAGAAGGTAGTCACACACAATCCCAGCAAAAGATACAACTAGGTTTCAAGCAGGTGAAAAGAGTGTTTTGTGAGCTCTACCACAAACTCCAAAGCATCTTTGCCTTTGAAACTGAAATCCTGCACAATCCTAATTTCTATACCACCAGTTCTTGGATTGCAAGACAGAACAAGAAAGCTACTGCTGTGGTAAGTAAAGTCCAAGGTACTCATTACCTAAAAGCTACTCATTACCTAAAAGTTAAAAGCGTGTGGCTGGAAGTGATTAAATTATCATTGTTTCCCCACTTCAAATTTCATCCAAATTATGGTGGTATGGGTGGTTTCAAAGGGTAGACTGAATTAAGATATTGTTGGAATGTATTTCTACACATCCCACAGAAGACTTAATTCTGACTCAACTCAGATTTTTAAAAAATCTATTCTTACACATTGAGAGGGTAAAATTGAAATTTATTTTGTTGAAAAATGAGGTATATTTTCAAAAATACATCTAAACAGTATATACAGACCTTGTGAACACTGCTCAGGTTTTTTTTTTTCATATGGGGGTTGCAAATAAAATAAAATTATTATAGTGTGCCTTCTTCTAGCTAACTCTAGTAAACATTTCTTTCTAGTTCTAGTCTCTTTCCAGTATAAACATCACTCAATTCTAAAATAATAGATTAATCTCAAACTTAAAAGGATTTGCTTTTGAAGTTGCTAAATGACAAATCAGTATTTTACACTACATGCTAAATATAATTTTTAAAAATGTGAAATTAACAGAGCTCACTTGATATGAGCCTACACCAGTGGTGGGTTTCAAATCCCGTTCCAACTGGTACAGTTGGAACGGGGCCGGCAGCGTCCTCATGGATGTGCATAGTGCACACATGTATCTTAGCGCCTCTGCGATGCTCTGCAATGCTCCAGCTGCTCTGTGGAGCATCGCGCAGGCACTGTATGTGCCATTCGGCTGCGCAGAAGTGCAGAAGCCTTTAAACACCAGTAAGGAGCTCAGGCGGGCTGGTGGGCCCTCTGGAGTACCGTACTGGAACAGTATCCAGTGCTCTGGGCTGGCTCTGGTACGCCCATACAGGGGCATACCACCTGCAACCCACCACTGGCCTACACACACACACACACACAAAAGATTTGTTTCAATTCAGAATCACTACAATCTTTTCCCCAGCAAAGAACATCAAGTTTTTAAAAAAACCTGCTACTGGTTGTAATATATCATAAAATCATTTTGTTACAGACAACCAACCAGAACATAAAATTAATTTTAATCCACTAGAAGCTTTTCTTTAAAATGGTAGTTTTTAAATGGAAGAACTAATTATTTTCTTGTGCCATGCATATTACTATCCAGTTTGTTGATTTAAAAAGGGATAGGCTAGGAAAAATGGAATTTTTGCCACCTTTCTCAACTTCATATGTATGATTTTTATTTTAAGATGACAGTGTAGAAGCACTTATTTAATCAAGTGGTTAATCCACAAATCTTCCCTGATGCTTGCTTTCCGTTTGTTGGGGTCTGTTTTTTCTCAAAACCTTAGAGATTTTTTTCTCCAAAGTGAATGCAACATTTCCACAATCACTGATTCACCATTCTTTAGCACTGATGCATTAACATTTTTTCTAGCTACGCATCTATACCCCAGGAAAGAACATGATCAAACACATTCCTGATTAATTAGACTGTTATTTTGAAGAAACAGGCAAAAGATTTTGGAGTTAATTTCTAGCTGTGTTAAGATAATTCATATCTTTACAAGCCATAAGAAGAGATATATATTTATCATTAAAGGGGGAAAAAAGTATCACACAACAGCAACAAAATATGTATTAAATTACAGACGAAATACCTATGAAAATTATATATTTAGAATCAATGATAGCTTATTAGTGCAATAGGAGATAATTTATTCTCTCCAGAGCCATTAGAATATTCTCAGGAGAATCCCTAGGCCTCTGAATCAGATTTTGAAGGTATGTGACAGGATCTAGAATTGAAATTTGGGTAAGAATCTTGACTGGAGGAATAAAAGTTTTCTTATAAAGCAGGGTGCTCCATCTTTCATACGGGTTCACTACTTGAAAAAGGTGCCATGAGTATAACACAAAAGAATTGGATTGACCCATCAAGTGGAGGAAAACAACCAATCCAAAGAAGCAAATTAACTTTATCATAGCCATTACCCTTCACAGCACGAATGCTATTCAATTAAGCAACTCATCACCCTGCCCAATTCATCGCTAGCAAGTTGCTAGAGGAAAAAATAAACCCAAACATAAATCCAGCCCATGACATAGATGGTATTTGCAGATAACTCCTAGACTGAAAGCATATAACAGCAGAAGAGATTCAGCACAGATGAGAAGAGAAGAACACTTAGTCAATCAGAGGTCCTGTCTAGCAACAGGCATTCATCATACTACGTAAAAAGACAGCATTCCCTCTGAATATTCAGAGTTCTTGTGCTGCACACACAAGCAATTCATTCAATCCCAGTGCATAGGATTCACAGGCATGCACATTATTTTGGTATGTGACACAGAAATTCCTACATGTCTTTCCATTTTTTATAGAACAAAACATCAATATTTAAGAACAATATGATGTTCTTTCACAAATGAAGTATAGAGAAAGCTATCTCCCTTTGTCTAATGACAGAGTCAGTCCTGACACATTTTTTACTTGTGATAAGCTCCTCCAGTTTGATGACTGCCAAATGTTCCAGCAATAAGACCCATAAGAAGAGGCTTCCCATCATTTTTCAAATGGAAACCAGTTTATTGCTACTGCTTGTGGAATACAAAAGAGCAATCAACATTTAAAGGCATCTGGCACAGGTGTTGTAATTTAATACATCTTAAAGCCCATGTCTATGCTAATTCACCTAAACATTTCACATAGAGTGAAATTGGGAATAGTTCCATTTCTATATTGGGGCATATTTTGCTCTTCTTCCTGCAAAATCTCTTAATTCACATGAAAGGACTTTCACAAAAAAGTTGGGGGAATGCAGAAACTTTGAGAAACATTGTGTTAGAACAGGTCATGCGAGATACCTGTCCTCAGAATGATTACTTGTAGGATATTAAACATCTGGTGGTTTAAGAGACTGTACCAAGACATTTATTTCAGAGGAATGCTGTGGCATAGGCATTTTTTGATTTACAATAAAAATACCCAACATAATTCAGTATGCTAAAAAATAGTTGACTGATTCTTCCTATACCTCTGTAATGACAATTGCTTCCATTGTGCTAGAGGTGGCAAAGGGATGAATATAGAGCAGCTAAAAAGAATTATTCCCTTCAATACAATATAATACAATACAATACAATAGTAGAGTTGGAAGGGACCTTGGAGGGACCTTGGAGGTCTTCTAGTCCAACCCCCTGCCTAGGCAGGAAACCCTATACCATTTCAGACAAATAGCTATCCAACACCTTCTTAAAGACTTCCAGTGTTGGGGCATTCACAACTTCTGGAGGCAAGCTGTTCACATGGACTTCAATTAAAGCAATCATTTTTATTGTTTTTATGATATAGCATCTTCAGTTTATTCATCTCTGTTCATTGAGGTTTTTTATAATGAGTATAGTTTGAATTCCTTTTTACCTCTATAGTGTCACCTTCCGGCGTTCATGTTGCATACAAACAGAGATTCAGTTTGTTTGGTGAAAAACTTTTATCTCTATCTAACAAACTACGTGATAACCAGCACTACATGACATTGATACAAAGGTAATCAAATCCAAGTCAGTTCCAACCAAGTTAACACCATCACCCATATATATATCTATATACCATTACCCCATCCAGCTCCATCCACAACTCCACCCAGATGACACCCACTCACCACCACCACCAATCACCATGACCCACACCTCCAGCCACACCCCCACTCAGTGTCATCATAGCCTCTTTCCTGGTTAGCTGCATCCGAGCAAAGAGTTACATCAGAGTAGGCAGTTGCACCCGAGTAGAAGAGTTACATCAGAGGAGGCATCTGCACCCAGGTAGAAGAGCCACATGCAGCTACAGGCTCCATCGACATCAGAGAGGCAACATCAATGTGGCATCGTTGCATGGTGGGCATGGTGATGGACAGGGTCCCCTGGATGGCAGCCTGAGGGCTGACATATAGTATTAGGTCATCCTTGCACAGTACCGGAACCCATAGCTATCTTTACTTTAAATCTAAGTTTAGATTGGCAGGTATATTATCAGCAACTGAAAAACTCTCTTTTTTAATATTGGGGCCACATACTTATCATAAAAAAGTAGGCATTTTATGCCCCCGTGATTGTGGTCCTGTGAAGTAGAAAGTTGTCCCCTCCTCTATTTGCACACTCTTACTCTCTCCCTAAGGGTGAAATATGGCACACAACATCTTTAACATCTTCTTTTTTGCAATTTTTCTGACAAATTTTAACATTGAACTGAATGTGATTCTCCAAGTGAATCTTGGCGCTAGATCAACCACATTTGCAAGCAAACTTGATTCCGCCATTAGGCTGCCTACTGTCTTTAACGGGGACCTCAAAACAATAGTATATGCAGGAGGGGGAAGCCCCTTAATATAAAGATAAGACTGATGTCTGGGAAGAAGGGTATGTTTCACCTCAAGGGAATCTTTCAAGTATGGTACAGTGTGTCATGGAGACCTGCTTGTGTGTGACCGAGGAGAGAAACAGGAGTTTATTCACAACAGTTGAATAAAAGGAATGCCTTGTAAAAAACATCAGGTATAATTTATGTCCAGGACAGCCTTCGCTAAAATCAGCTACAAACAGTTCTTGAATACATTATGTCAGGAATGAGAACAGAGATGGGTAGCCTAAGATCCTCGTGGAACAGCTATGTTAAATGAATAGTAGGGTTCCCTCATATCCAAGTATAGAACATAGAAGCAATATCTGCCTTTCAGTCTTTTTCCAGTAAATCAGAGTTCCTTGATTCTCAGATTATAGAATATACAACAAAGTGGTCATGGTTATAAAATGAAATAAAAATTAATCTTTTTTTTTAAAGTGATTGATGTTTCAAATGATCTGAAAAGCAGAAACCTAAAAGAGATATAAACCAATTGTTAGAAAAACTATAATTTCCTTTTCTTCTTTCCTTCCAACATAAATCCCTCCAAAAAGTTAAGTTTGAACCCACATTTGAAAGCAAATTACATTTCAGGAAATAATTTTCATTTCCCAATTAAAGGACACATTACTTCTGTGTCGGCACAATAACAAATAAAAGAACTCAACTATTTCAACATAATTCTGCCTTCCTTTAATGTTGCAAAGTTTTGTCAGACCTAAGTCAGAATATGCCTGACTTTTCCTGTGGTAAATATTTCTGGGAATAAATATTATTTTTCTAATAATTCCTAATAAATAAAACAAATGGATTAAACATTATTTCAACAATTCTTGCTTGCATCAAAGGATGAGTATAAGCTGTCCCAATTTTAATGGCATTTTTCTGATCATTCTCTTCTCTTGAGATTTCATGTGTTTGATCATGTCCTCTTTAAATGTCGTTTCATGTTTACCACTGTTTTGCAGTGGATCCAGTACTGAAGAGAATGTTTATGAATATTAAAAGACAGCTGGGTTGTTTTTTGGTTTCAGAAGTTGAAAAGCTACTTCAGAGACTTTATGCAAATACATCCTAGTACCTCCTCAAAGAAGCTGTACCTTTTCTTGAAGCACTTTGGTGCATCCTGTTGACGTATCTTTGTTTCAAATATGTATTTCTGGGATTGTGTGACTACTGTGCAAGCTCAGAAAAAGATGCAGCCTTCTTTAAGGAAACTCCAATGGGTAAGTCACATCTGCTCACATCCATTTGTCATGTCTGGAGCTGAAGCACCATTTTCTAGACCGTTTACCCCACCAACTTTTATAAGTAACTCAAGGCAGAGAACATACACAACAGCTTCTTTCTCCTGCTTCTCCCACAACAGCCACCTTGTGAGGGGAGTTGGGCTGAGAGAAAGTAAGTGATCCAAAGTCAACCAGCTGGCTAAGGAGGGACTAGATCTCACAGTCTCCTGTTTCTAGGCATCTTAACCAATCTGGCTTCATTAAAGAATTTTGAATGATACAGTGGAAAAAAGATCTGGAAAAAGATCCGGAAAAAGAAGCTTCAAGGGATGGATATATCAGTACATTTTTAATGTAAACCAATCTAAGTTTGTTTACTTCAATATGTTAATATTCCTAATCAATTTGCCTACATCATACATACACATAAACACACATCTTAGGGCTTTAATTTTTAGTTCTGTATTTTTAAAATATTTGGTATACATGTCTTTCTGCACACTAAAACATAAATTAGTTGTTTTTTTAATTTTCCTCCTAAAACATCCCCCCCCCCCAATTTTGGTATACATTTTGGAATCCGGTAAAATTCAGCAAACTGCAAAAATGAAAGGAAAGATAATTTCTAATTCATAAATTAGATTTGAACAAGTAGATTGGCTTAGCTAGTTAATAGAAATCTCTTAAGAAAAACAATTCCACTTGTTGTAAGAAAGATTCTTGGTTACTCTTTCATCAAAACAAAAGGAATATTGAATTTTAGGTCCTTGCAAAGCTTCAAAATAGTGTTATGATTTGATTAAGTTTTAAATGAATGTACCAAACTACTTCTTGAAGCAAAACATGTCCCCTGACTTTATCTTCCTTTAAGGTACGGCAATTCAGTTTGCTCAAATGGTAGTAAAAGAGGCCTCAACAAATATATCTACCACTGCATAAATAGTATCTTAGCCAATGCTGCTCATGTGGTGTCATCACCAAAACTTCACTATGGATTGTAGCCAGGGGTGAAATCCTCCCGGTTAGGTCCGGTTCAGCCGAACTGGTAGAGATGATTGTCCTTGGTTCTGCGAACCAGTATTAAAAAGTAAAGCTTCTGACAATCGTGCAGCTCACAGCTGAGCTGCGTGATCTTCAGGAGCTATTTTTTCTGCTTTTTAAAGCATTTTTTCCCCTGCTGGTTCAGGCGAACGAGCAGGGAAAAAATACTTTTAAAAGCTTTAAAATAAACTGAAAGTGAAAACAAAAGTTGGCCAAGCCCACCCAGTCACATGTACCCCCACCAAGCCAGGCCCACAGAACCAGTGGTGGGGAGGGAATAGATTTCATCACTGATCGTATCTATGAGAAAATGCACTAGATTAAGGACAAAGGCAACAGAAGCAGGTTAATGAGTTACATCATTAAGTGAACTCTTAAAAACAGGAGCTTCTAAAATCTTCTAGGCTGTTACTTTATCTGGAAAGACAATCTTGCAGTCCTCTGCCCAGGAAAATAGGACCATTAAAGTGAAGAAGAAAGGGAAAATAACAAAATAAATACAACTTTTAAAGCACTTAAGGTTTACTACTGAAAGTGGGAATTGAGTTTCTGATTACTAAGAGCAACAGGAAGAAGATGGTTAACAGCAATGAAGCAGATTCTTTACCTATATACATAACTCTGTTACTTTTGGAGATAAACAATATTAGTTGAAGGACAGAGGGAAAGTAAGCAGTAAATCAGGGATATAAAGCCTTATTAGCATTAAACTGACTGACTGACAGGTGTCCTATCATTCATTAATATCAATAAAGATTCAGTTTCTAGTAGTATGAATCCAGGCTTTTGGAAAATTTCTGCCTCGCTGTCTGAGCAAAGACCATAACTTCTATAACTCTGCTATAATCCTTTCCAAGGATTAAATTATGAATTTCTAAAAGGATTCTAAGATGAAATATTTTTCTGATCCTTTCCTTACTAGAGCAGAACAAGTGGAACTATAACTACTGTACTTTGGTAGAAGAAGCTAACTTGAGAAAAAAAATATGAGGAAAAGTTGGTGTTGTCACAATAGCTTCAATAAATAATAAATAAACGTCACTCAATAAATAAAGATATATAAAAATATAAAATTCCCACTCCAAACTAAGGTCAACCCTGCAAATGTGAAATCGTATTTTACATCAATCTAAGAACAGCAAGCTCCATGAGCTGGAATTTTGTTGTGGAACAATCAATCACAGGGAGAGTTATTCTAGAGGTCCAGTAATGTCCTTTAGACATCTGACAAAAGGACTAGGAAAGGAGGCAACATTTGTACAGCTTTTTTCTACCCAATTTGAATTCCTCTATGCATTTGAGGGCAAATTAATACTGGTAGCCCTCAACTTATGACCACAATTGGGATAAGACTTTTCATCGCTAAGTAACATGATTAAGTGAGTTGTGCACAATTTTATGACCCATTTTTGCTGCAGTGGTTAAGCAAATCAGCATTGTTGTTAAGTAAATCACATGGTTGTTTAGCAAATTTGGCTTCCTCCTAATTAAAATAAAGCCCTATCATAATCTCTTGTTTCTAAATCAAATAACAAATACTAAAGTTCACATTAACCTGATTGGTAATACACTTGTCTAGATTATAACACTTACAGTACTACCACTATGCACTAATTCGCATTTCATAAATTCTTGTCTAGCTTGGAAAGTAAACTGTGAATCAGAGCAAACAGAAGTCAACTAGGAATCTTCAGAGATAACATTTTAATACAGTGTTCTGACCACTGATAAGAAACTGTATTTCTCAGAACTTCTTGTGCCTAAATGGTAAAGATTCCCCTAGCACATACAGTATGTGCTAGTCATTCCCAACTCAGGGGGCAGTGCTCATCTCCCTTTCAAAACCAAAGAGCTAGTGTTGTCCGAAGACATCTCCATGGTCATGTGGCTGGCATTACTAAATGCCAAAGGCACACAGAGTGCTGTTACCTTCCCATCAAAGGTGGTTCCTATTTTTCTACTTGCATTTTAAATGCTTTCAAACTGCTAGGTTGGGAGAAGCTGGGACAAGTAATGGGAGCTTATTCTATTACATGACACTAGGGATTTGAACCACTGAACTGCTGACCTTTATGATCTACAAGCTCAGCGTCTTAGCCACTGAGACATTAAACACTGTTAGGTTTTATGATGCTGCTGCATAAGTAAGATAAGAACTGTACTGCACCTGTTGGCAACTCCAACCTACAAGATCCTGGAAGTTGGTAGAAGGCAAAAAGGATTTCCAACATGCTGCATATGTATGTATTATGCTGGAAATCAACCTTTTCCTGCCTTCTTCAGACTTCCAGGTATGGATAGGTTTGTTCATATTACCAAAGTTTGCAACTTTACAGTTTGTTAGTAATGTCTGTTTATAATGAACCTTGCACTTAATTAAAGCATTTTAATCTACAAATAGAATTACGTTATTTAAAGCTGCTTATCCTAACTAGATCCAGGTAATAAAATATTTGGTACATACAAGGATCACACAGGGCAATTTTACAAGAGTAGTAATTTCAAAATATATAGTAGCATTGCTCTTGGAGATTGCTCACGACAGCCACTGCAGAAAAACAGCAGCAGCAACATCTGGGATAGACCAGGCATAAAACTTCCCTAGGCTAGATGATTTACTAAGATTTTTTCCAGTTTGTTACTTTTCTTTTGAACAACATTAATCAAATATCCATGCAGAAGCCTGAAATATATTTCACACGTTTCCAGTGTGCTTAGTTCACTTTTAAGATATTTAAAGTTTTAAAGTCAACAAGCTAATGTAGTTGCAGGTACATATTATCCAATGAATTCTAATTATAGAATTATTTCAGATTTTCCTTATATTTTCTATGGAAAATGACCACAATTTAAAAATAAGCAATACCATTATTCTACTTTGGCATAAAAAAGTAGGTCATGATCCTAATTCATTCTATAGAGATTTAAACACTTGTAACAATCAGTATTCAAGTTTTACAACTCAGGAAGAACAAGAAGAAATGTACCAAAGCATTTTGATTTTAAGGCAATTACTACCAATAATAATGCAAATAATGCATGACAACTCTTAATTCACTTGGGAGTTTAGTAAAGTTTTCAGAGATGGAACAGCTGCCAATCTTCCATTATTCTTTGGAGTTTTATTTTTGTTGATCATATCTCACTGATCACTTCAGTATGAATTCAATGACTTTATTTCATCTTAAACATTAGTCTATTTTAAACATCTCCTTGCCCTATAAGTGTACCCCATGAAAAATATTTAATAGAATATACCAGCGATGGCGAACCTTTTTTGCCTCGCGTGCCATAAGTGGGAGGAGCATAATGCAATGCGCGACCCCCAGTGCTCATGCACGCACTACAGGCGCGACCCCCCCCCCTTTTACATGGTTTTTTTTGCCTTCCCCAGGCTCCAGAGGCATTATAGGAGCCTGGGGAGGGTGAAAACAGCCTCCCCCGCCCCCCAGACACCCTCTGGAGGCGTCAGGGAAGCCTCCAGACAGTTCCTGAAGCCTTTGGAGCGCTCAAAACGATTCTCCAAGCAAACTGAAAGTCACTTCCGGTTTGCTCGGAGGGTCGTTTTGAGCACTCCGAAGGCTTCAGGGACCATCCAGAGGCTTCGCTGACACCTTCGGAGCGCTCAAAACGATTCTCCGAGCAAACCGGAAGTCACTCGCCTCGCGTGCCCTGACAAATGGCTCCGCATGCCACCTGTGGCACGCTTGCCATAGGTTCGTCATCACTGGAATATACTGTCAAACATGATTGCACTGACTATATATTATCAGTAAATTGTTTATATATAGATACAACTTCAATATTAGCTTATTGTGTCTAAGATTACCAAATCTTCTGATGAGCACTGAGGTACTGAAGATTTTCAGAGTGCAGCTGGAATTCTTCAAATTATCACTCCACTATTCAGCAAGTTAGTGGTTAAAAAAAGGAAAATACTAGTAGACACATGAGAAGTTGTTCAAGATACTAAAACTATTGGGATGTGCCAGGACTAATTGTTTCCATTCATAGCTAAAACACTGATTCTCCATCTGCAGAGACAATATAAATATTGTCTCTACAGATAGGGATTTAATTCTACTTTGAAAATAATAACAAATCAAGAAGACAAACAAATATCACACTATAAAACTGTCGACTCGTGGCTACTGGTATACCAAATGTAAGTGTCTTGGGACTCAGGCATGGGGCCAGGCTACCTCTTCTCTCATCTTGCTTTAGGACTCTCAAAACCTCAATAATCTACAAGGAAGGAGTGATGTAAAAGGGGGGATGGAGGGAAGAGACATTACCGCTGCTACATCATCTTGAGAGAGTGCTAGTGCCAACTCTCCCCTTCATCTGAAAATAAGAGCAAGATGAAGGTCACATGACTGTTTTATCACCACTGCAACAGCACTTAGACTTATATACCGCTTCACAGTGCTATTCAGACCTCTACTTCCATTAAAGAATTAGCTTTAGCTTAGAAATTCTTGGTTGCCAAAATTCAAGAAAATTGAAACACGTAACATCTAATAATGAGTGTACAAAATGGTGGTTTTTCAAATGTGCAATACTGTGTTTATGCTAACATTTTGGTAATAAATAGAAAACTACACTTACTTGAATACAAAAACCAAAAATTTTCATCTTGTATGAGAAAAGAGAAAAACGATGAAGTGTTTCTATTTCTACCAGCCTAAACTCTATTTTGGCATTTTGTATGAACAGCCTTGATCTCTATTGTTAGATTGAGTAATGGATGGGCACACACAGACTTAATGATAACAACAGTTCTTTATTAAGTACAAGAAGTGAGAACAATCCAGCGAAGGTTGAGTCTGCAGCCCTTTTATAGGGAGCTGTCAGACCCTTCGACCAATAGGATTAAACCTCTGTTCCCACCTGAACCGAGGACCTTGGTGGAAACCACTGTAGTTAGAGCAAGTATCTAACATCTATGTTACATGCTTTAGTTTCACATAAGTAACTAAATATATTTTAAGCACATAAATAAATTTTTGAGGTTGACCTGAATGCCTGGGTATGAAATGCACCCCCACTACTAGCTATGCTCACAGCAGCCCAGCCCTCCACCACCACCCCAGTCCCCATTACTACAGTTTGAATGCACAAATCCTCAGCCTCAATTGATTTATCAATTTCTTTTTCTGACCCCCTAGGTCTTCTCATCCTTTCAAATCACTTACAGTACTTCAGTCTAGACAAGTAACCACAGTTAAAATGTCAGTGAACGTAATGACTTCAGCTAGCTGTTGAAACACTGCAGCAACCTTTTGAAGGGACGAAAAGTGGCAGACTCAAATGAGAGGGGCTGATTTCGCACTTAGAGAGCAAAATCCTTCAGAGTCAAGAGCATTCAGACAATTAGGCAGCCACCAATCACACCATTTTAAGAGTTCCAGTTCCAAATGGCAAAGTATGAAAGAATAATGTTCAGATTCTCATTTTTTTAAATGAGCCATGGAAATTCTATTGCAGACTACTATTATCTGAAAGTATGATGATCCAGAACAACATATAGTGTGGGCTGGCAGCTTCCAGATGTTCCTGGTCTATACCTCTCATACTTGATGGAGAGAGTTATATTTCAGCAAAATTATGAAGGTGGAACCAAGATCCTGCAACTAATACAACCTTACATGGGGAAAGGGAGAAGACAGGAAGTTCCACAGCAGGACAGATATGGGGAATGTGAGCTCTGAAGAGCCCCACATGAATCCTGTCTGACAAATTTACTCCGGTGATCTTTTTTTTTGGATCAGAACCCTCCTGGAGGAAGGGGGCGAAAAAGGGCAGCATCTCACCAGACCCAGAGGGAGGCAACAGGACCCTCATAGGTTGGAGATTTGCCTTATAAATTGGAATGGGGGTGGCAGCCTGCAATATGGCTAACAAGATGCTGACCTCCTGTCTAAGCAAATGAACAGGAAGTTGAGGAAGAGATGAAAGACCGGTAAGAAAATTTATCTAACCCACAGCCATAAATCAAACCTGGTGAAGGCAAAGAAATCTTGAGAGCATAAATTATATTGATGGTCAGACTGGAATTTTCTCAGAAAGAGAGAGAGAGAGAGAGAGAGAGAGAGAGAGAGAGAGGGAGGGAGGGAGGGAGGGAGGGAGGGAGGGAGGGAGGGAGGAAGGAAGGAAGGAAGGAAGAAAGGAAGAAAGGAAGAAAGGAAGAAAGGAAGAAAGAGAAAATGGAGGGTTGAAACACCACCACCACCCTCCAAAAAAAAAGCTATTTTGCTTGAAACAAATTTGGACAGAAAAGGAGAAAGCAGAGAAGTGACAAACCACTTCACATATAAACTCTAAATTTGGTTTTGGATTTGAAATAGAAACCAAACATTCTGAAAGATTACTTCGCTTTGAAGCAACTCCAAAAAATCAAGGGGAAAAAACATTTCTTCTCACTGATAATTGATAACCTAACCTTGACTGTGTGGGAGGTTTTAATTAACCAACTGCCATAAATTAGAATTTGGGAAAGCAGGAGGCAAAAGAGAAATGTACTTGAATCTGGCTGTTTGCACGTTTGTTCCAATTGATTTGTTTTGAGCAGATGTGGCTGACTGGAGGCAGAAGGTGACAGGGGAAAGAATTATTACAGAGTCAAGAACTGGGAAAGGCGAGGGGTTTTCTTTTTTCCTCTTTTTTCTTTTCTCTGCAAAAGAATAAGATGGCCCTGGCTTCTTTTCCAGTTTCACAATAGTTGAAATTTAAGATGGACCAGACCCTCAAAATAAGACTTGTATAACTAACTGCAATTTTGAAACTGAACATTAAGGAAGAACAAAAGACCAAGATGGCTCCCATCACCTTCCTCACAGCAGCTGAAGCAGATAAATTTAAGGTGGACCAGAACTCTGAAATAAGAACTGTATAACTAACTGTAACTTTGGAACTGGACATCATGGAAAGCTGGGAATTTGAAGAACTATGTGAAATTATAAAAAATATGCACAAATCAGTAAAATCAGTAAAATTAAGCCCAAATAGAATTCTGAACTCAGAGAAGCAGATACCTAAAGAAGAATTCAAAGAAGAAGGGGGGCAAGGCAATGAAGGGGTAGAAATGGAGGTAAATAAAAAGGAGACAAAAAACTCCATTAGTCTTGCTAGTGGAATAGGGAAAATTGTAAAAAGAGAAGCCGTCCCAACAAAAGGGAATAAAAAGCAGACAAAAGAGGTTGAGGCTGTTAGTGGCATAAGGAAAATTGAAGTAGGAGGTTTTGCCCCAACAAAGAGAAATATAAAATATCCTTTTGATAGTGGTCTGGGGAAAATTGAAGAGAGTGGATGTGTCAAAACAAAGAAAAGGGAGAAGACAGGAAAAGAGAAGTGAGAAAAACTCAGACAACTAGAAACTTTTATATAGGAAAATATAAAAGTAAGATAAGGGTTTTATTTCTAAATATGACAATAAAATGGAATTGCTAATTGGTTAAATATAATAATGGAAAATAACTAAACAAAGTTTAAAATATATGATATATGGATAAATATGATGCTGATATGGGAGGTTATAAAGCAGAGGTTTGTGATCCACTTTTATACATGATAATTAAACTGAGTTATGAATTGACTGAATATGACAATAGAAAGACAACTAAGCATGGGTTAAAATATATGAAACATGGACATACAGTATATAAAATTTTTAAGATGATGAATAATGTGAGATGTTTACCACTGTTATTCTATATAATACACTAAGGGAATTGTAATGAACATTGAACAGCGAGGATTGCCATTTATAGACAATTAAGGATAATCTAATCTAAGATATGGAAAATGGAGAGGGAACATGAAATACACCTACAATGGGAAACTATTGAGATTTAAAGACAGAATCGCTAACTGGGAGCATGTAAGGATGTATAATTATATAAAGATAATGATGAGAATAGCTGGGAATTGTAACCAGGTATACATCTCAGCCAAAACGAGGCTGGGGTGGGTGAAAGGGTTTTAAAAGTACAATGACTATATATGTATACTTTTTTGTTCTATTTTTTTTAAAAGGAGAATACATGTTAAAATTAAATATGTATATTGAAAAGGAATTATCAATACCATCAATGGATGACCATGTGGCAGCCGTGGCGAGGGGGGCGTTCCACCAGGTTCGCCTGGTGCGCCAATTGCGCCCCCTACTGGACCGGGATGCCTTACGCACGGTCACTCATGCTCTGGTGACGTCCCGCCTGGATTACTGCAACGCTCTCTACATGGGGCTGCCCTTGGGACGCGCCCGGAGACTGCAGTTGGTTCAGAACGCAGCCGCGCGGGCTGTGATGGGGAGTACGAGGTACTCCCACGTAACACCTCTCCTGCGCGAGCTGCACTGGCTACCTGTGGTTTTTCAGGTGCGTTTCAAGGTGCTGATTACCATCTTTAAAGCGCTCCATGGCACGGGACCTAGTTACTTGCGGGATCGCATCCTCCCACATACATCCCTGCGGCCAATTCACTCACACAGGGAGGGACTTCTCCTGGTGCCGTCCACTAGGCAATGCCAACGGGCGACACCAAGGAGTAGGGCCTTCTCTGTGATGGGCCCAACCCTCTGGAATGACCTCCCCCCCCGACATTAGAACCACTTCTGACCTCCGCTCCTTCCGGCAAAAACTGAAGACTCACCTGTTCCGATTAGCAGGCCTGGCATAATTACAACTGTCCCTCCTGGCAAATGTATTATTATCTGGTTATCTTAGGGTTTTTTAATCTGTTGTGTCTGTTTTAGGGATTTTAAAAAATTATATTTATTTAGCTTTGTACAGTTCTTTTAAGTGCATTTTAACCTCCTCCAAACTGTACATATTTAATTTTTTATTGTATTTTTGTGATATTCTCTATGGACTGTACACCGCCCCGAGTCCCTTCTGGGAGAGGGGGCGGTCTAGAAGCACAAATAAATTGAAATTGAATTGAATAAAATGGAGCTTGCTCAGAAGCTGGAATACACCAAGTAAATGAGATGAAGAGTGGGAAACAGAGGAGAGAGAGGGAAGAAGAGAGGGATAGGGGAGAGGGTGGGGGGAAGAGGAGGAGAGAAATGAGGAGTGAAAAGGGGAGAGAGGAGAAGGAAAGAGGAAGGGGAAGTAGAGAAGGGAAGGAGGATATAGGGGAGAAAGAAGATAGGGAGGGGGAGGAGAAAGGGAGAAGAAAGTGATGGATAAGGTACAAATGTGGCATATGGAGAGTAGAAGAGCCAATAATTGTTTTTGGGAGTTGATGGTAAGATGAATCAATGTAAACATTTAATAATACAATATGATGTTGGCTATGTAATAGTATACATGTGATTATATGTTATGAAAATGAAAAAAATAAAAAAACTTTATAACATAAAAAAAATCCATGGGGAAAAATACATGCTATCATAAGAACCGTATACATCTTTGGCACATAGTGATGGTTAACCATAGTTAGCCAGTGACGGCTAACTTTTTTGCCATTGTCTGCTGGGGGGGCATGGGGAGGGTCATGCACACACATGTACACACCCATAATTCTGTGCCTCCCCCACGCATGCACACGTGACCCCTGGAGTCTCCTGAAGCCTCCGGAGGGAGAAAAATTGCCAGAAACGAAGGCTGTAATCAGCTGATCAGCGCAAGCATGCGTGCTGGAGCTCACAGGGCAAGAAATGGCTCCGTGTGCCACAGGTGGCATGTGTGCCATAGGTTCGCCATCAGGGAGCTACACTTTCCATATTAGGTACAGACAACTATAGACTAGCCTTTATTTTGTTCCAGTTCCTTGCCCTGTCACTCACTGTAGGTTTTCTGCAGTATACAAAAGAATCAACTGTTCTGAATAGCTCAGGTTTTATCATTTTCTATAGCTGGAAGGGGGCACCCAACCCATTTTATTATTATGAAGCAATCATTCCTTTTTAAATTTCAAGGGATTTCTGAAGAGCCTACTCGAAACAGCTAAATTCCCTAATGATTTCACACAGTTTCAGTTCTCTTCATTCCGCTCAGCACATTGGTGACTCGGTTTTAATTGGCAACACCTACTGCAGCAGAAAATGATAACCAATTCTATGTACATAGGAGGAAAAATTTAAAAATACACTGGTTTACTTTTCATGTTCATACCTACATTTTTGATAATCTGAACACAAATATAAATGTTGAGATTGATCCTTTGAAGATAAAAGCATTATTCTATACAATTTTTTAACAAATCAGTCACACCATAACCCTTTCTATTACTTTAAGCTTATCCAAGCAAACTTAGTCACAGGTTTAATTAACCTTCGGTAAGTCCTCAGAAGGTTACTGTTATTACAATTTAACTCAGCACATATGCTAATCTGTTCTGTAATCCACCTCACTTCGTAAGGCGGCACAAAGTGGCACAATGTGTTTAGATGGCACAAAATACACAAGAAAATCCTTTAAGCATTCCCAACTTGTAGGTCAACCATAAACACATCCATTTGAAATTTTCCATTTCATTTGATGGAACTTGCTTACTCTAAGCCAGTGGTTCTCAACCTTCCTAATGCCGCGACACTTTAATACAGTTCCTCATGTTGTGGTGACCCCCAACCATTTTTTTCCCGTTGCTACTCTATAACCGTACTTTTGCTACTGTTATGAATCATAATGTAGATATTGATATTGGAAGACTGCTATCATATCACCCTTAAATCCTTTTTTTCATTCAACCAGACATACCCAGTTCCTGCAACTGTTCTTCATATGTTTGAGCTTCCAGTCCCCTAATCCTCTTGGTTGCTCTTCTCTGCACTCTTTCTAGACTAGAGTCTCCACATCTTTTTTATAGATGCAGCCAACATCTTGTCTGCTCCTAAATTTTGGGTCTGAAAAGAATCACATCCTGGAGGCTGGACAACCTCGGCTGCTATACAATCATATACAGAGACATACAGTGGCTTTATTCCCACTCCTTCCTTAACTAAGTTGCCTGCAGCTGCATTCACAAACTTGCTTATCCTGCCTGGAGGGATCTTCAACCTTGTTTGGGTTGTTTGCAGGAGTGCTCTTAACCTTAGTGGTGGTGGTAAGCTTAACCCTAATTTATTGGGCAAACGTCATGCATTGTTTATTAATTTTTATTTTTTTTAAAAAAAGTTTTTTTTTATTTTCTCTTTCAAGTTCCTTCACAAATATACACTCTTATAATTACCATTAGTTATATCATTATCATTAATCATTTATCGTTATTTTCTTACAAATATATAGAATACAGTTTGGGTCACTTTCTTGCCACCCTATTTTATTTTGCAAAAACCTTGCTCCTTCTATCTTCTCTACTTCCCTTCTCTGCCTTCTTCTTTCCTCCTCTCCTTCCTCCCTTCTTCTTCCCCTCTCTTCCCTCCCCTCCTCCTCTCTTCTCCTCCTTCCTACCCTCTCTCCTACTCTTACTTCTCCTCCTTTGCTTCCTCTGCTTTACCCTTTCTTCCTTTCCCTCCTCATCCTTCCTCCCTTCTTCTTCCCCTCTCTTCCCTCCCCTCCTCCTCTCTTCTCCTCCTTCCTACCCTCTCTCCTACTCTTGATTCCCCTCCTTTACTCCCTCTGCTTTACCCTTTCTTCCTTTCCCTCCTCATCTTTCCTCCTTTCCGTTGTTGCCCTTGCTTATTTACTTTCTCTGATGGGTTCTCGGGGTGGCATTTCAGGAAACCCAACTTTATATTTTCATTCATATCATTTTCTCTGTTACATTTTATTTCTAATAATAATTCTACTTGTATCATTTTTAAAATTATCTTGCATTGCATTTTTTTTCTCTTTTCCTTTGTGCATGGTTTAGGGTACTTTTAGCAAGCAGGTTTTCATTGTGTGAATGGGGCCAATTCGGGCTCCTGAGCTTGGCTCTTGATGACAGGTCTGGTTGTCGATTTAGATATAGTTAAAAGTACCTGGCAGCGGCGTGGAAAACATAGCCGCGTGCATGCCCCGCACAATTACAGCCCGGAGCAGGACCTAAGCCCCTTCCTCCCTCACAGGAACACTTTCCCTCCATTACGAAGTCTCAGAGGCTAATTGTATAGGGTGTGTGCACGCACCTATGTTTTTTATTGCGTGGAGCTGCGGAGACGCTCTGCGCGGCCATTCCGGAGCCCATCCGCGGGGATTTCAAGGAACGCGAGGTGTAGTCTAAACTTTAGAGTTGCGCTGGTCTCAGCGACCCCTGTGAAACCGTCATTTGACCCCAAAAGGGGTCACGACCCCCAGGATGAGAACCGCTGCTCTAAGCAAATTTTAGACTAAACTTGGGAGAAATCTGTTAAATGAAGCAGATGGAGCACTGTAAATAGAGATGCTACTTGAAGTTGTTTCCAGAAGAAATGGGATTTTCTCATTTCCTAGGGCAAAGCAAAGCAGTGCTGCTTTATCTCCATCTTCTTTATAGCCACTTACAGCCTTCTCTTGTATAATTGTGCACTTGAAAAAAGACTGAAAGAACCTTTCCCCACAGGAATGGCTGAAAGCTCTCTAGGGTGGCTTTGGCACATACGGCAGGCTGAATAGATACCAAAATTATGTAGCTTGACCCCCTTGTGAGGAACTCAGCAAAATCATGCAGCAATTACTGAAGCCACACAGCCTGGATTTCTGTGTTGCATACCAAAAATTATTCAGGTTGGACAGTTTAATAGGCTGTAGGAATAACTTTGGGTAATAAGAGGAAGAGGCACAACCAGGGCAATGATAGAAGAGAAGGAACAGAGGTAGAGAAAGCACTCAGAAGAGATGAAAAGTAGGGACATCAGAGTGTGTGTGTATGCGCACGCATGCACTTTTAAACTTGTATGATTCTATTAGTACATGGGTGTCAAACTTGATTGCATCACATGACATATTGTGACGTATCATGACAGGGTTTTTTTGCCTTTGCAGAGCCGGGGTGGACATGGCCTATGTGTAACGCTTCTGCCAGTTTGACACCCCTGTATTATTATAATCTTATCAGAAAAACTGTTTGAAGCCAGGCTAGTTATTTCACTGAGGCACATCAGGTGGCCTCTTCACTTTGCTAAAGCGAATCATAATACTTCCATGATCCCTATTTTCTCTACCTACCAAATATATGTACAAATCTATCATTCTGGGAATTGAACATGCTGTGGAAATCTAGAATACCTATTTTTTCTCTGGACCATGCAATTACATCTCATCGGTCTTTGGGATGATCTGACAATCCTCTGGAAGTTGTTTCCCTAAATCAGAAACAGTTGGTAGTCTTCCAGACAAGGTGTTCTAAATGAAACAAGACCGTTTCAGGGCAAGGACACGTCCTCAACCCCATGATCTATTTCTAATTCAAAAAATTAATTTTGCAAAAACTACTAGCCACCCCCAGAACAGATGGATTGGCATGATCCAGAGAAGAAAATTGAAAGTTCCAGAGCAAAAAGGATGTTTGTGTATTACAGGAGCTACATAATCATAAGGCTGCTATACATGCTTTATTAGAAATGATCTTTTTAAGTTGAATACAAGGGCAAAACATTGAAGCAAACATCAAACTACATTCGATCATTCTACAAAATATATGAGCCTGATGTTGAACACTAATAATACACTGTAAAATTAAAGGAGGTAAATCATTATTGTTCAAGATTGAATAGAACGATTGGATTGTAGCATCTAATGGACATTATTTCAAGACAGTTTCATCTATATGCTTCTCTGTTTAAGTACAGGCTCCAGAAACATTCACTGATTTTGTCAGGAAGTGTAGTAGCTATGGGCTTTGATTGGCCTTCCCCAAACTGGTGGCTTCTAGGTGCATTAACCTTGCAATTCACAGAAAGTGGACAACAGGCTTTGATTAAGTCCAAATTCTACAAATTACAATCCCAATCTATATGGAGAAAAAGTTAGGGCATCATACAATAGTGCTCAAGTTATGACCATTTTGCTTAACAACCATTTGAAATTAAGGTAACACTGTAAAAAGTAACTTGTGACCGGTTGTCACACTAATGACAGTCACAGTATCCCCACAGTCATGATTGTGATTCATGTGCTTGGCAATCAGCATGTATTTATGATGGTTGAAGCATCCCAGGGTTCACTGTTGGGAGAAAACTAGAAATGCCATTATTTTAATGTCTAGCCTTTAGGCATCTTAAGCGGTACAACAATTTTGCCATTAAAAATGCTAAAAAAAATCTATGCATGTAAATATTAGATTGCAAACTCCTATAGTTGCCCTTTGTTGAAAACAGCAGCATTAATGCTTCCACGCTGACAGAAAATATTATGTATATCTACAGGAGAAAAATTCCCAAGGGAGAATCCCAAGAAAAATCAAAAGAAAATAATAAAGAAAATAGTTTTGCTGTGGTTAACCAATGGATTTCATAACAGATAATTAGAATCATGGAAAGAAGGAACAAAAGAATAAGAAATCTAGCACAGGTGAATGGAACTTCATTGATTCCACTTGAATTTTCCATGCAGCTGAAATGACTGTAATTTTTTAAGATATTCTCATAGGTATTCCAGAGAACTACTTGTATCTGCTAAGCCACACATGACCCTAGATCTAATTTCATGTGAACTTTGGTCTCATTTAAAATCTATTATATCTATTCAGAAACCTACCAAGATCTCTCTGTCTCTTTCTGGCAAAAATGAATGAAATGTCACGAAAAAAAAACCATCCATGGCTTCCTCTATTTTAAAACACCACCCAATTCTCAATAAATTACTTCTGTACAAAACCCATCAGATCAGTCTGAAGTTGAGTAAGCAAAATGTAGCACTTTTTAATTAGCAGTTAAAGATGCTGAGCTTGTCAAGTAGAAACCAAAGCACCGCAGAACATGGGGAACATCTATTCCTGCCCCAGCTCCTGCCCACCTAGCAGTTTGAAAGCATGCAAATGAGAGTAGATAAACAGGTACCACTTTGGTGGGAATGTAACAGTGTTCTTTGGCATATAGCCATGTTGACCACATGACCACAGAAAATATATTTGGCCAATAGTGGCTCCCTCAGCCAAGAAACAGAGGAGCACTGCACCCTAGAGTCAGAAACACTTGGCTGGGGAAACCTTTACTTTACCTTTTATTGAAAAGTTTCAGTTTATATAAATGAAGAGTGATGTATTTTCATAAACACATATCTGTACTTGTCCCTTTTTTCTGGCTGTGGGCATTGACCTAAAAAGTTTACAAGCAGATGCATTTTATGTGACGAAGATACATTAGTATAAACAGGACAATCTTTAAAAGCTTAAGAGCAAAAGTTGAGCTGCCATCTCTTACCTTAATCTTGGAGGCCAGATAATTTTGACTTTTGGGTTAAATATTTCTTCTTTTCCTCAAGTCCAACTGATATAAACATGGATTGAACAGGAAGGCTTTACATCAGCAAGCAATAGTGCTTTGCCCTGTTGGGAATAAGTGGGAAGAAAAAAGAAGATTTAATGTTAAAGGTGCTGCATAGAAACCAGGAGACTGTGAAATCTAGTCCTGTCTTCACAACCTTGAGTTACATATAAAAGTAATAAGCTGGATTTTTTTTAAAAAAAATGTCAAAGCACTACCACAAAATTGGGATTTCACTGTTTTAGAACCTTCGATCTCATGGGATATTATATTATAAACTTTCCAAAGCAAATCTTGATATCAATATAAAAACTGAAGGATTTTATCACCACCTTTCTTTTCCAACTACTTTCTCAACAGACCTTTCTGTTTAAAACACATTGATTCAAAAGTAAGTGACAAAAAACATAGAGGGAGGGAGTTGTAACTAAAAATAAATATTTTTTACAAAAGAATTCTATCTCTAAAGATGTCATGGGGAAGCCGAAAGTTGACTTTTCCTATTATGATATTATGATTTATTTTAAAAATGGAACACAAACACCAATAAGCTGATTTAATTAACATAGTGAGATATAAACAGCAACCAGAATAAAAATACAGTAGTAATAACAATGACTGTTTGGTTTGGTGGCAACGGTGCCTCAGATAGAAGATCCATACAGAGAGTGGTAAGGACAACCGAAAAGATTATAGGAAGCTCACTTCCTGTTATTCAATATACTGTTTATAAGTGCTATGTGCTTAGTGCTCAAAGTATTGTTAGAAACCCACTTTACGGTCTGTTTATGTTGCTCCCCTCTGGGAGGAGGTTTCGAAGTATTTCTAGCAGGACTACTAGATTATAACAGCTTTGTTCCCTAGGCCATCCATCTGGTAAACTCACAAGATTTGTTTTTCCCACGATGTACATGTATACATCTGAACTAGACTATGTTGTTTCTCTGTGTCATATAATATATGCGGATATGTGGGTATAAGCATAAATTTGTATTTATTTATTTATTTTGTCATGTTTATGTAGTGTATATTGAAGGTGGTGGCTCTTTTTGAGAGCTGTAAGTGAAAAAATCATTTTAATGTATGCCGATCAGTGTACATTTAAAGTGATAATAAAGTTATTCTATGTCTATGCCTATGTTCTATTCATGACAGTGATTGGAAATAGACAGCAAAAGAATTAATTCAAGAGAGTGTGTTTTTGTAGGTAAGCAATTTGCATGCCCAGCTCTCAAAGACTCTGGGAGACTGACGACAACCAAATCATGAGAACACAATAAGAAGTATAAAATAAGTAAAGTAATAATAAAATAATAAAACAATAAACAATATGAAACTGGAAGCTGGTCAGATTTCAGAAGGAGCTCAATCCAGGGGGAAGAGCTTTGCTACCAAGAAAATGGTGTCTCCAGGCTCCAGATAGGAAGCATTGTTTAATCAAAAGAACCTGGAGCATGCCAAGCCTGTAGGTTTCAACCAACCAAATGGGATAACATCCATTTGTTGTTAATAAGGGATTAATTCAATCCTTAACTCTTATCATTAACTCTAGATTCATCCTTTCATTTCTAGAAAAGTTTACCCAGACCGTATCCATTCTTAATACAAATTTCTTTCCATGCTCATAATTATTCTCTGAGCCCCAGGTTCAATAGAGATATTTATTTATTTATTTAGCATACAATGTCAGGGAAATCTATACATGATCGATACAATGCAGTCCTGACGACCTTAATTGTTAGTTCATTCTGTTTGGGGGGTCAATTTCAATTTATTTTCCAAAGTACCAGAGGGCAGGACAAGAAACAATGGATGGAAATTAATCAAGGAGGGAAGCATCCTGGAATTAAGGAGAAACATCCTAACAGTGAGGACAATTAACCAGTGGAACAGCCTGCCTTCAAAAGTTGTGGGTGCTTCAGGTTTTTAAGAGATTGGACAGTCACTTGTCTGAAAAGGTATAATCTCCTGCTTGAGCAGGGAGCTGGACTAGAAGACCTCCAAGGTCTCTTCCAGGTCTATTCTGATCAATTGATTGGCTTAATGACACTGGAAGTGCCGGCCAGAAATGGTCTAGACTCCAGAAGTTTGAGCCCAGCTCCTTTCGCTTGTTCCCTAGCTCCTATCCACCTATCAGTTTCAGCAACCAATACTGCAAGTAGATAAATGGGTACCACTTTGGTGGAAAAACCTAGTTGCATTTGTGTATGCACAGAGAGCAGAAGCCAGTGCTGAACTCAGCCAGAAGTGAGGCAACACAACATAAGATGAGGCAAAATGAGACTGATGAAGGCATTTGGAAGAGCCAGCAACCCAAGCACTGCTAGTCAGCTGGTATAAGGTAGTTTGCCCCTGTGATGTTCCAAGGATAGACATTACGCCAAATAGAATTGTACAGTTTTTCTTTCTGCATGGTTGCAATGGCTGTTTTATTCTCATTAGGGATATTTTAACTTGTATTTGTTTTATGTAAGACAGTTTATGCTAAGTGTTTTTATTAATTGTGGCAGCATTAAAACATAATTAATAAGTAAATAAAAACTTCTCATAATGCATTTTATATTTGGGAAATGTAATTTAATATCATACTTCCATACTTTACTATTATATTTATTTCAACTTTGTATTAATGTAGGGTAATGCAATTCATCTGAAACTAAAATGGATTTACAACCGGTCTAGACTAAATCGTATGAGTTAAAGAGTGCACAAATGTCTTACAATGCCACACATTGACATGCACACAGACAAAATAGATGTCCAATCAATTTTGAAGACATTTTCAGAGGCCTACTAGATACAAAATATTATTTATGATGAATTAACTTTATTCTGAAAACCCTGACTCATTTATTTTCCAAAATTACACTGTATTCCTATCCTTTGTTCCATTCAGTTCAGATATGTAACTATAAGAACAAAAGATAAATGGAATATTTTTGCCTTCAAGCACCAAGATCCAGGAACACCATGGCCATTGTCTATGATATCTTAGGATTGTGGGAACTAAAGGACAATATTTGAAGGTACCAGTTTGTGGAAGGCTGCTGTAAATAATTATAAAGTTCTACAGTAACTGATTCTATTGAGTTTTGTTTCATTTTGAACCAAGCAGTAAGTGTAACAGGCAGAACAGCTATGCTGTAAGAGTGGAATTGAATCCACTTCTTGTAGATGCCACGATTTCATTTACTAGAAATTGGTAATGTTGCTTTCTGCCCATGATTTCCTGAAGCAGGGGGGGGGGGGACTATGGAAGATATAGAGATAAAGAGAATGCAGCTGATTCCCACAGGATAGGAGAAGACGCAATTCATTACCTCAGATGGTTTTTAGTGTTTTTGCAAACCCTCAGCTTCCCTCAAGTATGTTGATGCCATACTTTTTTTGCAGTTTAACATAGAATAATAAAACTGGTTGGAGACTATTCTAAACCCCTATTACTCCAATATGTCATTTATGCCATTAAGTAACAGGAGGAGGAGGAGGAGGAGCTATGCTGTTACTCAGTGCTGTGCAGCATTGATTACTCTGACCAGCCAAAAGACAATATCCTTGGCACTGGAGAAAGATGGCCAGTGCTTAATGTAATGATGGAGTGTATTGCTTTAGATCCATGTCATAGAAACTGGTTATAATAATTGCTTTCCTACATAAACAAAATGAGCCCTCCTCTATTCCCAGTATGTGACACTTCAAAATGTGCAAGCAGTAAAGTACAGAATAAACCTCAAATTACAGCTTGACAAACATACTTGTGACTCTATTAAGATTTATAATAATCCATGTGACAATAAAAAGAAGGGAATTATTACCTAGTAGATGACATGATTTTATCCATATTGCTGGAACTGATCTTAGGCAAGCCCCCAAAAGTTTTCAGCATTATTTATACTAAAGATGAGCAATTCCTGTGGGACTCAGCTTGGATGCTCCCACATTAGCTGATTGATGGATGCTAAGAGCTTTTCTCTCTGTATTTATTGTGCTGTATTTGCCTGCCTCTTGCCAAAAAGCTATTAGTGAACTACTGAGAAATATTTATCTATTCAATGTCTATGGACTTGCCCTATAGGACACAAAAATATAATCTAGACATTTGCAAACTGTGCACAGAATAGTTCTTCTGTAGTAGTTAGGGAGGAAAGCATATTGGGGAAAGCCCACTTTCCCATCATAACTCAAAGTACAACAGCATACAATCTACTCTATCTATTTGGAAGCAGCTAGAACAGGAAAAATGGAGAAAAATAGATTTAGTTTATGTTTGCACATACGATTATTAACTGAACTTCTTCATGAAAAAGAACAAAGATATTTACATAATACTATCCATACATCTTGGACTTTTAATTCATGCTGCTTTGTAGTAAGGGTCACTAATGGAGCTTTCTGAGCAGCAAAGTCCCTACTTTGTCCCCATCCCTATGGGGGAGGAAATATGGCATGTACTTTTTATTAATAGCAAGCATACTAGTTGTATTTCAAAAATTAGCTTTTATCATGTAAAAGCTGCCTAATATGTCATTTCTAACATCTTTACTTTGCGCTTTTATTTTAAATAACAAATTTGAAAAATAATAATAGTAACAGACTGCAAATGCCTTTTCCACAAAGAAACTGGAGAAATAAATGACCATCTAGGTAGAAAATTGCACAGATTGATTACAAACAATGGTAAAGTAATAACAAAGATGCAGTGGAATATCTGCAAAAAATATCACCTGCTTGCAAGCAAGAATGGATGGTACCATAAAATAGACAAAGTCCTCAGAAAATGAGGAAGTTAACTTTAGAATTCAAACAGGGAAGCATCTGTCACATAACACCCCAGGCTCAGACTTCTCGATAAGAAAGACAAAAAGTTTAGATACTGGACATGTTTAAGACCTAGAGACTGCAGAATAGAAGAGGAAGAACTGGAGAAAACCACAAAATGCAAATAGAATGACAAAAGAAATCAAAGATAGTACCAACAGTAACAGGTATCTTGGATGCAATCACAAAACAACTGGAACACCTCCTTTGGCACTGACCTCCCTGTCACCCTTACACTCTGCTCACCTGTTCAATTGTCTACCCGGCTCTGCCTCCATCCAGTGAGTTGTGCCCACAGCCAATTGACCATGTGGAGTTATCCTGTGACAACTTGGTAGTAGATTGGCAGAGACGAGTTGGTGGTGATGAGCTGGTTGTAGCAAGCTGGCCATGGCGAGTTGTCTTAGACCCATGGAAGGCATTGGGTACTTCTAAGACAGGAGTAGAGATCCTTTGATCCCATCTTTCTTTCTTTCTTTCTTTCTTTCTTTCTTTCTTTCTTTCTTTCTTTCTTTCTTTCTTTCTTTCTTTCTTTCTTTCTTTCCTTCTGACACTTACTTACCCAACCCTGGTGACTATCTGACCAATTCCCTACAGGTGGTTTTTTTTGGGCAAAGTTTTGCAAATGATTTGCCACTGCCTGCTTCCTAGAGAGAATGTTTGGCCAAGGTCACCCAGATAGCTTTGTGCCCAGAGGGGGACTATAATTCATGGTTTCTTAATTTCTAGCCTGATGCCTTAAACCATTGGTTGAAACAGACTTTGCCTTCAAATAATGGGGAATTGCAGATTTCATCAAGACAGTTGATGTTGCAAGGATCTATTGCTTCTCAGCAATTGAGGGTTGGACAATTGTCATCCTTGACCTAAAGGAAGGAAATTGTCCTTCAGGTTTTGTTAGATGGGAATTTTCAATACAAATTTGAGTCCCAAAGAGAGTAGGAGGAAAGGAAAGGAGCCATTGTTGATTTACAATGTAAATTTTACATGCTGTGGCCCTTTGTGTGAAAGAAAATAGCTTAACCTAATCATGGCTACAAGTCACGTCCAAAAGAAAAAAACAGAAACTAGAAACCCTGTGTGTGTGTGTGTGTGTGTGTGTGTGTGTGTGTGTTTGTGTGTGTGTACACACAGAGAATTTAATACAAACCATAAACCAACACTTTAAATAAATAAAAATAGAAATTGACCATGGACCCCTCCCAATATTTGCTATTGCAAATATGAAATGCTGTTTCATATATCACAGAGCAAATGAATAACCATAATATAGAATACTTGTGCCCATACACCATTTCATGGGAAAAGAAAATACCATCTCTTCCAATTTTGAAGCCAATTTACTAAATCATACTAGATTAAAGGAATTTTCTTTACGCAGCTCATGTTTTGTATTCTTCAACTCAGCATGTAGGATTCCAAAGGATAATTTGTCATTGTTGAGTGCTTACCAAGCAGTATGCCTACTTACAATGTAGCTCTTATTTCTTATGGTATGAGAATCCTATGAACCAAGTCAGCATGGGACAGAAGAATAAAAGAGTGAAAGGGATTGATTCAGAATCAGAATGTTCTAAGTGAACATGATGAGGCAAAGCAAGGGCAACTTGTAAACAACAATCAAATTACTGTAAAAGCAAATCAACAAGGAATTGATTTATTTTTATAGCAAGCATGATGTAAATGCCAGCTAAAATGAAGCACCAGATATGATCTTAATTTGAAGGCAGAGGGGGGGGGATCACAAAACTATCATTTAACTTTAAAGATTTGTGAAGTACAGTACAATGTACAGCATTTTTAGAAAGTACACTGTATCTCTACTGGCCCATAAAAAGTATTAGATTTATAGCCCACTCTTTGTTTATAGATTGCAACAATACGAAATGTGAGTGAACTGGGACGGGTGACTCTGTCAACTTATAAGCTAGGTATCCTTATTTCATATTATTGAACAAAGAACTTATGTTAGGATTTAGCTGCCAAAAATGTGAAAAGAAGCGTGTATATACTATTTCTTCTATCACTACATGTGACATTTTCTCCTTTTAATTTCCTAGATCATATTTAACAAGAGCGATTGTGAAACCAGTAAAAAGTATTTTTTTTAAAGCTGTTTAGTGATTTACATTTGGAAGATGGAAGGCAGATTTGGATCATATGTATTCGTCATATATCCATCATATATCTCTGCATAGCCCTACCATCTTTAATGTGCTACTTATAAGTAGAGGCAAAGGTTTCCAAACAGAGCTGGTGTTTTGCCTATCTCTAACATTATCCAGTTTTTCTCTTTCTATCATTTTCACTTGCATTAACTTAATACATTGGACAGCTTTCATATATTGACTTTTATAAGTTGACGCTTTTCTGTACATTCAGAAACTTAAGAGACAAGGAAGCTTCAATATTGACATGTCTCTGTGCAACAGGAGCATCCTCACCAACATATCCATTGTGAAGTAGGAAGGTGTGGTGAAATGTGCCTACAATGCCTTTCAACTCAGCTTGCTCCTTCACATGATCAATGCTTGATAGGATTGAAATATACCCATACCATGGTTTGGAGCATACAATGGCTGGTTGGCAACACAATTTGCCTGATTTGAATGCTGTGGCTACCAACCTTTCTGTTTTAAAAAAATCAATAAAAAGGAAGTCTGCAGTGTATTCTGAATTCAAACAGCCAAGTTTTGGCTTTGACATTCATACCATCTGATACTCTAATAATACTGGTAGTCGTCGGCTTACAACAGCTAATTTAGTGACCATTCAAAGTTACGTCACTGAAAAAAGTGTGATCAAAATTCAGATGCTTCGCAACTGGTTCATACTTATGACCATTGCTGTGTCCCATGTGACCACTTTTGGCAACCTTTTAACAAGCAAGGTAAATGGGGAAGCCAGATTCACTTAACAACTGGATTTCTAACTCATAAACTGCAGTACTTCACTTAACTCTGGCAGGAAAGGTTGTAAATTGGGGCAAAATTCACTTAATAAATGTCTCACTTAACACGAGAGATTTGGGGCTCAATTGTGGTCATAGGTTGAGGACTACCTATACTTCCAAGTCTTAAAACATAAAAATTATATTTTCAAAAAATAGCAATTCAGGAAATTCATGTTCATATTTAGATATCCCAGGTTGGGGGTTTTCATGACAACCAGAATGAGTTTTGAAAGAGGCTAAAGTGGGTGAGGAGACCTTGAAAACCATGGTCAAGAAAGCCATCCTTTCCTGCTGTAATACTGCTTTTCCCTTTCCTTCACTGGCTGTAGGTCACTAATGAATCCGAAAGATCTGTGCAAAAAGTACAGGCAGACCATGTTTTCTCAAGCACAGTTGAGAGAGCTGGAAGCAGAGAGAGCTAGAAATCTGATGGAATTTTCTAACTTGATTAACAGCAAAGACTAATTGCACTCTCTCTCCCTCTTCACTTTTGTGTTGCAATCGTATTTGTGTCTCTCGGTGTGCATGTATGTATTTTCAAGAGGCCTGCTTAATTATCAAGGTGGCAGCCTGTGCATTTCTACTTAGGAGTAAGCCCCATTGAGCTGGTGGGAATTAATAAAGAAAATTAGGATTGCACTGCTCAGTTTAAGTGCATCTGTGTCTCAAATCCCTTTAGAGTGAAATGTGAAAATTGTGTTTGCAAAGGTAGGCAGAGAAAAAGATGGGTGCTTAAAGTGGCTTCAGCCAGGCATTCACTAAGGGAAAAAAAATCAGGTTGTTCTAAATATATACTCCTCAGTATATGGACATTTTTTTAAATTTTGTTTTTCTTGTTTTAAGTAGGAAGAACAATTATGTCAATGGCTGATTGGGCAGATTCAGCTGAAAGCATTTTTTCACTTATAGACTAGACCAGAGGTCTCAAACTGGCAGCCTGTTGGCCGGATGCATCACACGCAGGCCACACCCACTTTAGCTCCGCGAAGGGGGAAAACGTCATGATATATCACGTGACAGTAATGTGATGTGGCAAATTTGAAACCCATGGACTAGACTATGCTATTAGACAATATTTGTTGTTCAATCACTATGTGGTATTCAACTCTTCAATCCCAACCAATTTTTGTTGAGGACCAGTGACATCATTTAGAAGAGCCTACATTTTTTTTCTCCTTAGCCACGAATGACCATCCACAGTCTCATGTAGTCTCACCTTGCACTTTGTCTGAAAAAAAAAGATACCTCCAAGCATGACCATACAGCCTAAATAAAGAAAACTCAAGTGTCTTGAATAGAAGTCAACTACAAAAGAAGTCTCTGAGAAAAAGAGAGAAACAAGAAGTTGAAATCCCATAGACTTCAAGAACAAGACCCATCAGAAGATACTAAATAAATAAAGAAAGAAAAACCCAACACAGGCATTTCATTACTTCTAGCAACCTCATTGGCATTCCAGTTTTTTCATAACTTGGGATTTCCATCCTGTGGTAACAGCAGCATAAAACCCATGAATCATTATACAGTCAAGTCATCTAGACTTAACCCCAAATGTCTCAAGATCCCATTCAATCGGACTTGACACAATTGCCAACAACTTCATGGAGGAAATTAGCAAAATTCATTAAAAGAAACTGCAGTAGTCAATATACATTTCTTCCTGATCCACATACTTTTTTTCTGAAAACTCAATTTTTATAGAAGTTGCAAGGTTTTCAGGATACAGCACAAAGTGTTTAGTTCTTTTCCAAGTGGCAATTTTGTGGTTGAGTTTTCCATTTTCTTATGGTATTAAGAGCATTTGTGAAAATAATGCACAACAGATGAAAAATGCTCCCATGCCCTAGAAATTAAGTAGATCCATACATTCCATGAAACACAGATCTGTTTTTTTGTTATATGGTGTGGAATTTTGCAGTGCAGAATTCCATTCTATGAATATGCAGCAGTGCTGCATGAATATGCAGCAATCACACAAGCTGAGAGAACACAGAGCTATGGGGATTCCAAAATGGCTGAAGAAAAATGGTTTAATGTGCTAAATGTGAAATGTTATCCTAACCATGGTTACAGAATTATTGCAGGCCTGAAATAAGGAGGTATGAAATCTTCAGCTCTGTATATATAGGAACTGGATATAAATGTTATAACAATGAATTAACTGTCTTAATTAACTTTTAACAATTTTTATTAAAGAATTTTTCACAAAATAAAAACAATATAAAGTAAAAATGATAAGCAAATAGGAAAGAAATGAAAGGAAAAAAAACAAAGAAACAGTATCCAATCTTCTTTGCAGTAGTTACAAATGAATTTATATGTTAACCTCTCTAAAGTCATTTATTTCATGCTGTAAGGAAGATAAAAGGGTGAGATAGTAGTTACATCCAGTGTTACTCTAGGATTTAGAGTAACATGTCTTAACATGTCTAAAATCCTGAGCAGTTTGTCTTCCACTGCACCAAAAAGAATAATTCATTCTTTAAAGATAAGACAGGACAGAGACTATGTTGAGGAATTCCTCAATAAAGAGCTGTGCTATGAATAATCTTCCCTTATTCCCCTCCTCCTTCCTTTCACTCTCTAATTCCTTCAGAATTTGTATTAAATATGCATCATAGCCTATATAATTAATTAGAAAGGCTTAAAAGTCCAATCTCAACCTCTCTGAAAAGGGCAGATTTAAAAACAAAAAAGCCATCTTTCAGGAAGAAATCTCCCCAGAGAATCCATTTTTTCCCTCATTTTACTTCAGCAAAACATGGTACAATAAGCAGTTACCATATTCAACACAGTGTTTGATACACTTAATTGCAGGTCATTAACAATGACCTGGCCAATTAAAATTGTGTTGTGGCACATGTCTTTCTGAAGCAGATGTTTCATCTGTTACCTGCATGGTATCTATCAACATAGTTAATATGTCTACCCTATGAGCTAATTATTTTGCAATTACATGGAAACAAATGATATTTCTTGCAAAAGGTTCTACTAATTATCCAGGCTTGGCAAAGGGTAGAAATAATGGGAAATATTTTCCTCAATTCTTCCTCTCATTAAATCTAACACCTTCCTGGCCCCAAAAGTGGCCAAGGGAAAAAAAAAACTGACAACACTTTCAGACGAATGACACAATTTCATCCAAAGAAGAAGTTGGCCTTTCTGTTATTAATGGCAACTTCCTAATAATTCTGTATCAACTTTCATCCAAGTAACATTAGCAACCCCTCAATGGAAATATTGTCGAGTTGCCTTGGTTTTCTTTTACATCTGATGCTCTTTTGCTTTTGGCCTCGTTGCACAATTAGTAGGGATTTTCCAATAACAAAAAACTACTTCCTGAACATGGCTTGGTGTAAGCCTTTAAAGCTCTTTTGTGGTGATTCCTGGAATGAGAAAGAAAAAAAATGGATTTCTTTTCCCCCAAATCAGCTCTTCAATGGCCTTACTTTTGTCTGAATACCATTCTTCTCAAAAATAATTCTCCTAAATAGAGATTGTGCTTATTTGTTAATAATTCATTGTCAATAATTGGACAGCTAAATTCCGCAATTAGTAAACTATGATTTCTATCTCTTCCCCCATTCCATGTCCTTTTTAGCCTACATCTTGAGTAACAGGCATGAAATTTGGAGTTCATGTGGAGAATCAGAATGTCCAAACATGAGCAGAGAAACACATTTAAGAGAGATCTTAAAACAACAGCAACATTTTTCGGGCGCCGAACTGGTAGTAATGGCGGCTGGAACCCACCCCTAAGTTGTTATTATCATATTTATTTGCCACCCATCTCACAGTTCAAGGTGACTTTGTTGCCAAGATTGAGAAACACTGCTTTAAGGAATTGTCCACAGGTATTAGGTGAGTGCCCAACACGCCTCCCTCCAAAGTTTTCACGCCACACGATGCTATACTTGGAATGGAGCTTCTAAGACTGCTACATTTATACAGTCAGCTATGCAGTTATCTGGATATTTTCCAGATGACATAAAGGAGAGTTTATTTTGGTGGGACTTTAAATTCTCACCTTTTGCTGAACTAAGTTTCAGTGAATTAACAAAATATCTCCCGCTTGAACTTTGCTGTTTCAGTAGCCAATAAAGCAGAGGTTTAAAGAAATGGGCCGATACTGTTTATAAGGAGGCAGGTTTCATTTTCCTGCCTCCTATAAATTTTGCCTGACCATTTTTGGAATACAAAAAAATTAATATGTTGGGGTTTTATTTCCCATATAGTCTCTTTCTCTAGAGATTTCCAGCCTCTAGAGCACACAGAGTTTCTCTAGAATGGATTTTCTTTTAACATCCAACCCTCCACACACATTTTAAGGATTTAGCAATGATATTTGAAGAAAAGCTAACCCTAAGCCAACTAAAAAGACATCCTCAAGCAGTTATAAAAATGGGATAAAGGTAAGCTTTCTTTTTATCCTCCAGAAATGAAGAATCAGAGTTCGGAAATTTCCCTCCAGCCCCATGGACACAATCTGCATTCTCATGACTACACTAAATACAGCAATTGCATATTGTGTATCTTGGCATTTTCATCCACTCCCAAATATCTAGGGATTGGCTCCCTGCCATCATAAAAAGGGCTCACGGCTTCAGACTAATGAATTTTGTGGTCAGTACATGAAATAAGTATACCAAGTGAAAAGGGAAATCAATTCCTAAAATACTGCATTAAATAAATATCACTGTTTTTCCAACTAGCAAACCTCAACTGCAATCATTCTTCTTCATTTTTAATGTCTTAACCCTTACCCTATGACTTCCCAATCATTTCCAAACCAGGTGATCTTTTCTTGAACTGAAAATGGTCCTCTTCTCTCTTTTGCATCTGTGCATGTACTTTTATTGCTAATAAAGACATTTTTTTAACTAAAACCTTTGCTTTTAGTTGTTCAATGACCTGGTATAAACTGTACATTTTTAAGGTCATTTTAATTCAGATGGAATTAATTTGTACTTCTAATTTGAGTCTAAAGTCTAACATTCCAAAAGCAGCCATAAATTATTTTAAAATACTACATGTACTTAGTCTAAGACTTTGTTAAGCCAATATTGCTATTTATAAGAACCAATGTTTACAATACAATACAATAATACAATAGTAGAGTTGGAAGGGACCTTGGAGGTCTTCTAGTCCAACCCCCTGCCTAGGCAGGAAACCCTATACCGTTTCAGACAAATAGCTATCCAACATCTTCTTAAAGACTTCCAGTGTTGGGGCATTCACAACTTCTGGAGGCAAGCTGTTCCACTGATTAATTGTTCTAACTGTCAGGAAATTTCTCCTCAGTTCTAAGTTGCTTCTCTCCTTGATTAGTTTCCACCCATTGTGTCTTGTTCTACCCTCAGGTGCTTTGGAGAATAGTTTGACTCCCTCTTCTTTGTGGCAACCTCTGAGATATTGGAATAATGCTATCATGTCTCCCCTAGTCCTTCTTTCTCTTAAGCTAAACATACCCAGTTCCTGCAACCGTTCTTCATATGTTTTAGTCTCCAGTCCCCTAATCATCTTTGTTGCTCTTCTCTGCACTCTTTCTAGAGTCTCCACATCTTTTTTACATCGTGGCGACCAGAACTGAATTTAATGCTGTCAGTTGTATTTTATTTGCAATCATTTCTCTGGTAGTTTTGTTTTAGTAGTATTAATTCTTATACTGAATTTACCAAAGCTTCCATTTTCTTTATTACTAAAATATTGCAACTGAGGATGGGAAAATAATCTGTAGCTTAAATACACTAAGAATTCTTGTGAGATAATCAGGACTCAATCTGAAAATTTGTGATGCTGATTGGAGATTTGAGCATTCTATAGACTGCAGCTAGGCTGTGTTTGGCAAAATAACAATGATAAACACAACTTTGCTTTCACAGTTTCTTATATGTAAAGTGTTTGGAACACTGAAAAAATTATTAGCGAAACACAGATTGTGGGTGGTCCAAATAAACCTTGATCTATTTGAACCACCATCACTGAGATAGTCTCTATATATCACACCTTCCCCGAGAATGTCCTCCTCTAAGGATGGAGCAGAACCTACAGTCTCTGCAATAACTTATTGTGATCAGGCTACTTTCTATAATGCTGGGATTATTGGCATCTAACTTGCCGCACATTTAGCAACTCTCAAATCCACACATTACTCATGGGAAAAGATTATTTAGGCCAAAGAGCTGATTCTCTATAAAGACAGGAGCCCAGGCAGTCCTTGTTCAGTTGCCTGTGGTCTGCAAAGCAGACAATCTTGCCTCTGAAGGTAGCAGTCACAGTTGCCGGCAAAGGACATCTGTTGTCAGGACCATAGTCAATAAACCCAAGCATAAACACAATAGATAATGACCATGGAAAAACTACATCAGCATATTGATTTATTGATAGCTTTTGTACCTGGATTCTGTCTTACTGCCCATTGTCATTTCTTTTACACTTCAACTAGGACATTAAGTACAGTAATTAAAGTCAGTTTTCTTAATTTTGGCATCCTCCATTCACACAAATTTATTACATTAAAAATATCAGATGTAGATATAACCTTCTTTCTTGATATCACTGTATTTCCCATCATTCATATATTTTGAGCTTTTATGCCTTCTGTAATTGAGTATTAGGATCTCTGTTGTTATGCTTCTTTATTTCAGTTTTAAAAAATCCATTTCCAAAGTAATAATAAAACTACCAATCTATGCAGCTGCATTTTGTTGGTTGTTTTTCCCTTATTTTACAGCTGTATTTTATCCCAATTTCTATGTTAAGAAAAGTGTTCTGGATTTTTGAAAGCATCTTAATGAAGACTAATTGACATGTTCATAACCACTCTTTTGAAAGCTGGTTTCCCACGCAGTTGCTGCTGTTTGGAAATCAACTCAAGTACAATGCATAAAAATGGGATAGAAAAACTTATTACATGCTAGAAGAAAATCTTTACAGAACATTGTAATGAGAATGGAGAGCTGTCTTAATGTAGTGACAACTCACTGAACAAAAATAGATTAAACTGCATTAACAGTAAACACAGAGTGAATTAAAAAGATTCTGGCAACATGATGATCCCACCAAAATTGGAATTATAAAGTGTCATGCAATCAACATCAAATGTTGGTGGAACAGATGATTCAATATAAAATATTCTTGTATAATAATCATGGACATGGCAATTCAGTTGACATATTATGATGCTTATCTATTTTTATACAGGCTGTGAAAATCAAAATGTTGTGATATATCAGTTTTGGGCTGCTCCTTGTTTTAAGATCAACACACAGAATAAATTATCATTAATAAAGAGAACATGTTAGCAAGTATTCTTTTGCATATGTACTGTACTTCTGACATATTAAGAGGTGATATGATTCAAATGTATAAATGAAGGAAATTATCTTATGTGCACTTAAGAGTACAGGAATTAATTCATATTAGAAGGCACACTCCGTAAGCAAACAACTTTGTTTTCCCAAATCATGAACTGGCTATTCTTGTACCAAATTTAGCTATTTCTAGGGCATCTGTCTCTAGACAGTTAAAATAGCTGAACAATTCCTCCACAACTTCATTTTCTATACATTTATAATCTATATAACTTTACTATCTTTTATACATGCTAAAATGTTGATTGTTGAAATATATCACATTTAGATGCTGCATTCCAAGCTCAAATGGGCCATGTTGAAAACTCCAAATATAATTCAAAAGATGTACAGTGGTAACAGGTCTGTATTGATGCATAAGGAATTGCAATGGAGCTATTTTGCCCATTGCTTTTCTCATGAAAAGATTATATGTAAGAAATGGAAAGAGGACCAGGTCACAAAAGAAGAATATTTAATATAAAATGGTAGAGCTGGCGGCAGAAGAGCAAAAGTTTATAATACTATGAGTTGAAGTTATGAAAAATGTTAAGAATAACAAAAAGGCTTTCTTTAAATATGTTCCAAAGAAAAGGAACACAATCTGTATAGCAACTGCTTAATGAAGAAGGTGCAGTGCTAACAGGTAACAAAAAAGGCATAAATTATAACTGTGAATAACAATTCTAAGCAATAAGAAATATTTCATACAGTCTGAATGTCAGAAAAAAAACTTTCTAACAATATCAGCAGATTGATAGTGAAATCAATTATCCAATAGGTGGTGAAAATCTTTTTATTGGGTATGTTCAGGCAGAGACAATCTGCCAGGGATGATTTAATTTGGATTCCTGAACTGAGAAGAGTAGTTGGATTTAAAGGTTAATGGATGTATGAGTCTATGATTTATTAAAGCAGAGAATCTGACAGAGGAATCAAATAAAATACATAGTGAAATAATCTCAAGCATATTGCAAGAGTCAAACTAAAACATCCTAAACAGCTGATGTATTTTCATCATATTTTCTAATACCTTTTCATAATTTACTACAAAAATTAGACATTGCTAATCAATGACAGATGAATATACTAATTCCAAAATGCCACTTAAAACCAGAAATTTAATTATATCATTGCAAATACATTCAACTTATATAATGCCCATGCTGAGATCAAAATTATTCAACTTTTTCTTCAATAAAAATTGGAAGGCCCCTCTACAGGGCAGGCCCCTCTACAGGGCAGGCCCCTCTACAGGGCAGAGCAGAGGAATTTGGGAAATATCTGCAGGATAAAATCGCTCAAATTCGGAAGGATTGGGTCCCTGTTAGTGGTCCAATGGAGACGTCCGTGGCGAGTCTTGAGGAATCGACCTGGGAGGAGTTTGACTTGGTTGCCATCGAGGATTTGGACAGAATGCGTGGACGACTGCGACCCACCACATGTTTATTGGACCCGTGCCCCTCCTGGCTTGTACTGGCATCCTGGGAGGTTACACGAGACTGGCTCCTGGACCTAGTGAACGCCTCGCTGAGCGAGGGGTCTCTCCCGGCTGCCTTGAAAGAGGCGGTGGTGAGACCCTTGCTCAAGAAGCCTTCCCTGGATCCTTTGGAGCTGGCCAATTATCGTCCTGTCTCCAACCTTCCCTTTTTGGTGAAGGTTGTAGAGAGTGTGGTGGCCTACCAGTTTCCACGGCATCTGGAGGAAAATGATTATCTAGACCCGCGCCAGTCCGGCTTCCGCCCCGGTCACAGCACGGAGAAGGCCTTGGTCGCGTTGGTGGATGATCTCTGGAGGGCCAGAGATAGAGGTTGTTCCTCTATCCTGGTCCTATTAGACCTCTCGGCGGCTTTTGATACCATCGACCATGGTATCCTGCTGCGCCGGCTAGAGGGTTTGGGGGTCCGGGGCACCGTTTTGCGGTGGTTCGGCTCCTACCTTTCTGGCTGGACGCAGCGTGTGTTGGCAGGGGAGGAGAGGTCGACCCTACGCCCCCTTACTTGTGGGGTGCCACAGGGGTCGGTCCTCTCGCCACTCCTGTTCAACACATATATGAAGCCGCTGGGTGAGATCATCCATGGTTTCGGGGTGGGATACCATCTGTACGCTGATGATACTCAGCTGTACTTTTCCACCCCGAACCACCCCAACGAGGCCATCGAAGTGAAGTCCCGGTGTGTGGAAGCCGTACGGATCTGGATGGATGACAACCGACTCAAACTCAACCCCTCCAAGACGGAGTGGCTATGGGTACCGACTCCCCGGTTCAGCCAATTAATTCCATCATTGGCCATCGGGGGCATTCAACTTGCCCCCGTGGAGCGGGCGCGCAATTTGGGCGTCCTCCTGGATGCCCGGCTGTCCATGGATGACCATGTGACAGCCGTGGCAAGGGGGGCGTTCCACCAGGTTCGCCTGGTGTGCCAATTGCGCCCCCTACTGGATCGGGACGCCTTACGCACAGTCACTCATGCGCTGGTGACGTCTCGCTTGGACTACTGTAACGCTCTCTACATGGGGCTTCCCTTGAAATGCACCCGGAGGCTACAGTTGGTCCAGAACGCAGCCACGCGGGTAATTATGGGGAGTACGAGGTACTCCCATGTGACACCATTCCTGCGCGAGCTGCACTGGCTTCCTGTGGTCTATCGGGTGCGTTTCAAGGTTTTGATAACAATCTTTAAAGCGCTCCATGGCTTAGGACCTAGTTACTTGCGGGATCGTATTCTGCCCCATACATCCCTGCGACCAATCCGCTCGCACAGAGAGGGCCTCCTCCAGGTGCCGTCCACCAGACAGTGTCGAGGGGCGGCGCCTAGGAGTAGAACCTTCTCTGTGGCGGGCCCAGCCCTGTGGAATGACCTCCCCCCGGATATTAGGAATACCTCTGACCTCCGCTCCTTTCGTGTAAAGCTCAAGACCCACCTTTTTCAAGTTGCTGGCCTGGCTCAACTTTGATCCAACTATACCGCTCCTGACGGGTTTTTTATTTGGGGTATTTTAATTGCATTCAATTTATTTAGGGGTTTTTAAACATTGTGTTTTTACTTGTTTTTATCTATCAGTTCACCTCCTCCTTGTATATGTCGTATATATGTCTTGGTATATGTTTTGTTATATGTATGTCGATATATTTATTTCCTATGTTTTGTTGTACGCCGCCCCGAGTCCTTCGGGAGAGGGTGCGGCTAAGAAATAAATATTTATTATTATTATTATTATTAGTATTATCTACCAATGCTGTAGGAGATAGGGTAAGTAAGCAATTACATTATACTACATACATACAGATAACATTATTGCTTTGATGCATTAAGTGTCCACTGTGATAATTTCCAAGTTGTATTGTCAATCACTGATAGTAAAAACTAAAATTATTTAGGTTACTTTCCTTTCATTTCTATTCTGCGGTCAGGGATATTAGAATATGTGTGTTCTTTTCACAGGCAGATTTTGCCATTAGCAGGCAGTATGATGCTTCAAAGACCTTTATATATTTATGTCTCTGAATGTAACTGATATGAAGCACATAGATGTTTATAAGGTTCAAACTGAAAACCCCAAGAATTATATCTGGAATGATTACATGGAAATAACATAAAAGCAAACTAAATAAATACATTTACAAGCATAAGCCTTGGGGAAGTTGAGGTTAAATCACCTAAATTGAGCACATGGGGGAAAAGTATTAGAGTTACTGAAGTCTTCTGTTAAACAGGTTCTGGGCCCATTGACTGCATCAATTGTTTCTGGAAGTCATTTTTTAAGGACGCCCAAGATATTCTCCCAGCTCTTCAAATGTGCTCAGTAATCCAAAATACTCCCTAATGTTATAAAATGCTATGATATTATAAAAAGATATAATAGAAGATGTCCAGTGTGAATCTTTCAAGTTGTGTTGGATAAGAAAAATAAATTTAAAATATGAAAAATCAATACAAGTCTTTTGTTTTGCTTTATCTGGCTACAGCATATGCTTTAAAACATTTAAAAATCATTGCGCTCAGGAATATTGTCTATTCTGCAGAGGAATTTACTGAATGACTTCCTCTCATATAATCATATTTAAAGCTTTTCTTTTTAATGACAATGACGGATGCAACAAGGAAGAATTTAATTCATTTAAATCACAACAAATGGATGAGTCAGAATATGACTAAAATTAAGTTCCTCTACACATAAAATTAAAGTTTGTCAATTTTCCTACTATATGAACCATGTGTGACAAAAAAGAGGTTGGATTTTGAGTTGAACTAAGTAAAAGCAGGCAAAAGCTTTTATCCAATTCTCTTATAAAAATAATGGCTACCTGCTGTATCGCATAAGGCACACAAGTTAAGCAACCACAAAGAATCTCTGAGAGTCAGTGATATATAAATTTAATAGTATTATTATATACATAACAATGTGAAATCACAACTGCCAGTTCTTTCCCTAGTGTTGATTTCCATATACATCCAGTTCTTCTAAGAACATGGGATATCATAGTATATAAGCATAATATATATGGAGATCCAAGCACAGTGTGGCCTTTTGTAATTGAGATATAAAACAATTGAAAAAAATTCCAAGTGCCATCCAAGATGTTTTTAATGTGGCACCCAACACACCAACAACCATTGGGACTAAGGCCCGTTTATGTCATAATCTTTCAATTTCAATTTTCAGATCTTAGTATTTTCTTTATCTTCTATAAAGGTTTTTTCATTATATCATTTATCTGAAGAATTTCATAGTGATAGGTGTGACTATACAAGCATGACTATTTATGCAAACTAATAGATTTAATTTAGGAACTGGATTCTAAATATGAGAATCAAGTAAGCACATCATTAGAAAATGCCTTCAAAAAAGAATTACTTCCCCTTGCATTAGAAATATCCTAGCTCTAGACATCCTTAACTCCCCACCCCCACCCCTTCTCCAAATATGAATCTCCTGGCTTTTCTTGCAACAGACTTGTTTTTGATTTCTCAAAACAGAAATGGAAGAAACTTCAAGGGAGAGTGTAACCTCACTGGCCTCCCTTTGTTGGTTCATGAACTCTATTGTTTTCTTAAAATCCTAGCCTTGCAAGTGATTCCCAAGCTTTGTTTTTATTCTGAAAGCTTTATATTCTCTGACTTGACTAAAATTACAGCTTTGTTGGTGAGTAGGGGGTGGGGTGGGAGTGAGAAATACTCAGATCTGCTAAGTAAACAACACTGACTTAATTTATGAGGGGGAAAAAATCCTGGAAGAAAACATGCTGGGCTGCTTCCATTTAAGATATAACTACTACACCTCCATTAGCAAAACTCAAAGAGCTGGAAAAAGTCCTCTCTTGCCCATTCTCTGTTTCAATTCAGTCTGTATACAACGCCATCTTTTGTACTAGAAATGCTCAACAACAGAATTTACTAAGACACAAGAACCTCAGACATTATAACTCATGAATATAAAATGTCATGAATGAAAGCAACATAAAGTAGTAGACTTATTGTTTGTGCATGCATTTTGGGGGGGGGGGGGGGTATGCATAAAACATTCCAGGAACAAAATATTCTGGAAAACAATAAAACATTCAATTTCTTCCCCTGATCATGCCAACAGTACTATGGATTTTCAAAAGAAAATCTAATAAATGGAAGGATTTTCATTCATAGTGTTCCCTACCAAACTCTGCTCCTATGTAAACTGGTGCATTAAAGACTTAGAGAGGTTTCAATCAGAGGCTAGATCTGTTAAAATTGCTGTAGTGTAGGGCTGTCAAACTTGCGGCAAAAGAACGGTTGCAGGCATTGAGTATGTCTAATTTAATGAAAAGGAAGACTAGGGGTGATTTGATAGCAGTGTTCCAATATCTAAGGGGCTGCCACGAAGAAGAGGAGGTCAGCCTATTCTGGCAAAGCACCTCAAGGCAAAATTGGTCGGAAAGTAATCAAGGAGAGAACCAACTTAGAATAAGGAGAAATTTCCTGACAGAACAATTAACTATTAGAACAACTTGCCTCCAGAGTTGTGGGTGCTCCTGAATGTGACTGTTCTCCTCCAACCCTTCACCGCCCCTTTTTTGCTCCCAGGTTTCCACCCCCAGCCATTAACCTCTACCATCTCACCTCTGCTGTTAGGACCCTAACTATTCGTGCCGGCCAATGGGACCCAGCATCTTTAATCCCAGGCCCTTCCTCACGGGCTTTTGGGAGAAATGCTGTTCACCCTGGGCTTTTGGGCTCAGGTGACAGTTCACTGCCAGTCAATCAGAGGAAGAGAAGGGAGAAAGTGTTCCATGTGGAGTTTCCTCTCCGAGGGGTTGGTTTCTCCATCCAGTTGCCTCCGGTCCGAGCTAGATAATCCTTTGCGCACATGCACACACACACACACACAAATACACAACAACCACAGGAAAGTTAAAATCATGACTTCCTACTTGTCACAATTCCTCAGACTCCTTCTCTTACTTTTACGCCAAAGCTCTTAATATTATAATTACTTTAGTCATATAATCTAACTACATTGTAAAACTCAGTCATATACCCTAACAAAGACAGATTCCTTTCTGGCAGTGTTTATCTTTTGTTATTCCTGATTGGCCTATTAACAGTACAAAAAGTGTGAGGATTGCTCTGGTAGTTTGAGTTTCGTGCCAATTCCTGGAGGGAATGGGGATGTCATTTAAAAGCTTACTTTGATGAACAGAGGGCAGCTAATGCCAAGACTTTTCCACAGTTTCATCTGGTGTGCCAGTTACTTCTTTCCTAGATTGGGAGGCCTTTCAGACATGCCCTACTCAATTCACAGCTCACCAATTGCAATGCATTTTATGTGGGGCTGCCCTTGAAGACCACTAAGAAATTTTAACTGGTCCATAATGGAATGATGAAGGCAGTGAGGGAATACCTTAATATGCCCATGTATATGCGCTTATGTCACCACAGCTCCAAGGAACGCACTTGTTATTGATATGTTTCAAAGCACTGATTACAACCTATAAAGTCCTACATGATTTAAACATGGTTAATTGTGGGACCACCTAATTCTGCTATCCACATACCCTATTCAATATGGCATAGTTGACACAATCCCAATCCCTTTAATTAAATAATATCATCTATCAGGATCCCAAAAATATGCCCTCTTTGTTATCATTAGCCAGATCTAACATTGGCTCTTGTTTATTTTTTATTTTTTTTAAATAATTAGTGCATTCTAGTTTTACTCTGATTTACTGTACAATCATAAAAATAAAATTGTACATCTGCTATGGAGTTGGATGCTGCCTAAATTGAATACATTAAATTAAACATAGTTCAAAGGAGTAATGGGTAAATCTTAGGGTTTACCAGAACGCTGCATTCCTGGATCAATACTTTTTGCATAGACCTAACCAGATCTTTGTTTATAAACTTTCTCTGGGAAGTAATTTGACAGGAAAACATACTGTTGGTTACTAATTGCTTGCTAATTCCCCTTCCCATGCTTCTTTGTAGTGACCACAAAAACTACAATAATATTGGGAAAAGTTAGATTTTGTTAACACTAGAATCAAGAAATGTGCAAACAAGATTACTAGATAAATGAAAGAGAAAAATAATTGGAAATGTCCAAGGCGGTCTTGCATATATAAAAATACATACTATATTGTGAATGCAAAGCTCAACCAAGTAAAGAGTGCTCTAACTTGGGCATGCTATGTAAGTATAATCATATTACACAGCGTGCATAGTGGCACATTTAGGATATTTTTCTCTCTTCCTGCAAAGGTCACCAATCAAAGGTGACCCAGTCACAGGATGCCTCCTTTGAAGTTGTACTTAAATAGAAATTTTGGTCAAAACAAGGGATGTCATCTTATATTGATGTCTAGATGATTACTTACACTTTGGGGGACATGATTAAAAGATTCAAGCAGACACAATTCTGCTTTTGCTAGGACTGAAACCTGACATTAAGTTGTTTTCCCATTACAGCCTGATAGATGTGTTTCATTCTTTTGCCTTTCTTATTCATTTCCTTGACTTTGAATTTGCGTTCAGCTCCAAATGGTCAACAGAATTCCAGTTCAAAGCTTCCCATAGGATTGCCTGATCCATCTGTGAGGGCTGCCTGAAAAAACACATTTCAATCTTGCCCTGAACCAAAAATTATTGTTTCCCATTTACACTGTTCTTAAGACACATTCAGGGCTGATCTATCCCCATCCCCTCCTCCCCTCCCCTCCCCTCCCTCCCTCCCTCCCTCCCTCCCTCCCATCCATCCATCCATCCATCCATCCATCTATCTATCTATCTATCTATCTATCTATCTATCTATCTATCATCTATCATCTATCATCTTCTATCTATCTATCATCTATCTATCTATCTATCTATCTATCTATCTATCTATCTATCATCTATCATCTATCTATCTATCATCTACCATCTATCTATCATCTATCTATCTATCTATCATCTATCTATCTATCTATCTATCTATCTATCTATCTATCTATCTATCTATCTATCAATCATCTATTTCTCAAGAGGCATTTTTACAGCATCATTGTTCAGTAATCTCTCCTGAATGTATACATAAGTACAGGTAATCCTTGTTTTGCAACAGCTTCAGAGAGCGATCTTTTGCAGTTATAATAGTAATGAAAAAGGAACTTTATCACCAATCTTCACATTTACAACCTTCACAGACAGGGGAAAGTTGCTGCCGGTTTTACCACCAGTTTGCAACCCGCGCGCAACATGCAACTGCGCTGTTTAATGTAAATTGTTACTCGCACATGCTGAGAACAATTTACAAGCAACTGCACATGCGCAATCACTAAAAACCAAGATGGCAGCAGCCCAGCGGTGGTGAGGGAATCAGTTTGGGGGCATGGCAGGCCTGATTCATTGCTGGTTCTGCGATCCAGGCTTGAATTCCACTACCGGTTCATCGAACCAGGCCGAACTAGGAGCAACCCACCGCTGATCATAGGTCTAAAGCAAAGAAAGGCAGTAATAATATCATAAGGACAGTAACAGTTTCACTTGGGGATCAGTTTGTTTAACAACTGAGTTAATCCCAAATGTGGTTGCTAAGGAGAACTATCTGTTCTGATTAGTGGACTCTAGCTTCTCTTTTTTCCCCCGTTTGGTGATAGATCAGCTAATGTTCTCATTATGTTGGGTATGGCTATAATTATTTCTATTTTTAGAAAGAAGATCTAGCCAATTACTGCCTAGTAAGGCTCTTAATACAATCAGCAAAATGTACAGCAGACACTTATATTGGAAACTTGCAGAACCTCTATAACAGGAGAATTGTTTAGCTCCTGTACGCAAATTTCAGTTTGTTATACTTCAGGGGTGATTTGATTGAGGGCCGCATCAGGGTTGTGTTTGACCTTGAAAGGCCAGGGTAGGCATGACCAGCTCAACATCACTCATGTCAGAGGCGCCTGTGGTGCCAGTGAAAACAGACTAGCTAGCTCCATTTTCGACTCTGATGGCCTCCTGCAACTCTCTGCCAGCGAAAACAGAGCTCAAGAAGGCTGCTCCATTTTTGCTGGCAGAGACACTGTGGGCCAGCCCTTTGCTGTTTGTTTCCAGGGTGGCCCCACAGGCCAGATCCAAGCACCCCGCAAGCTGGATCCAACCTCTGGGCCTTGAGGTTGACACCTCTGTTCTACGTTAAACCAGGGTTCAATGCTGTAGCATCAAATTTAAAATGATAGACATATTAATAAATAATACAATAATGGGGTATTTCAATAAGGAGAAATATCACTTCTCCAAACTGGCCAAAAGATCAATAATATTCCTGCTTTACACAAGTGAGGCAATAACTTTGTTTTATTTCAATAGGTCTAATGAGAGATATGAAGTACTGAACTCTATGAAACTATAAAAATCCATTAACTACAAATCAATTGTGGTTTTTTTTTAAAAAAAATATCCCGAGATGTGCATTTCATGAAAGGCCTCCAAAAGTTGATCTAGACAGCAAGCGGACTGCTTTAAGTACCTAGGTTTTGTACATCAATTCTCAGGAATAGGAAGTGCCTATGTTGCTTTATCCAATTTGAATGCCCTGGGGTCTTCAACAGTGGTTAATTTTCTCTTTTTTCTGTCAGAGAAGCAGGATACAGTATACGCCAGCAGCATTAAAAAGATTTGAGGCCAAGATATTAGCACAGCTTCTTAGAAATCTCTGTTAATTAGATAGTATTAACCCATCTGAATTAGAGACCACTTGTCTACTTTTCAAAGGAAACTATTTCAGGTGCCCCACTGTCAATTGTAGTCCTTTGGAAAGAAGTAGGACTATTAAACCAGGTTATCTTTAGCTGTTAGCTAATGCTAATATTTTCCTATATAATTTAGCTCTACTTATATTGATGAACAATTTTCATTCTCCTAGAGATTAAAAAAAACCTAGAAGACAAAAATTAGCATTACTGGCCCTGGAACAGGACCATAATCTTTATGTCTGTCTCATGTCCTGTTATTTTGCCATTATTAAAGAGGAACTTTCTAAAATCTTGGGCATTCAAATGAATTTTAATATCTCTTATTGGATAAAGATTCTAAAATAGCATACACTGTATCTACATTTTCATTATTACCATGATATACTCTCAAACAATTAGTTAAGTTGCTTTCTAGTCGGAACAGCTAAATTAGCCCTAACTTGGCAAAAAAATGGCAAAACTATTGTGGTTCCATTTCCTTTGAAGCAGGAATCAAAGGGTTTAACTTGCTGAATTAGGCAGTTCAGCTTTTTAAGGTGTTTACAATCTGCATAGCATCACACAGACATCAAGGATGGCACCAAACTGAGACTGGAATTTTCCTTGCATGTGGAATATTGAGAGGATAATCTCCAGGCTACTAAGAAACAGAACAGCATCATTTTTAAAGGTGTAGTAGAGAAATTAGTATATTTAAAAAGGGTTTCTGAAAATTATTCTTTATAATGGGAATTTGAAGATACTAATAAATTTCTTTCTGTTAGTCAAATGCTCATCAGCTCTCTAAGAAAACAAAATAAATAATGCAAATAAATAAAGCTCCTTTCATTAGTGACTCTGCACTCTCACTTCCTGGTTGGCATCTAAACATAAAAAATGAGCCCCCTTGCTGCTCCCTGGTACAGAATGATTTATTGTCCACACAACTTCCCACATATGAAGAGGCACCTAATGTTTTATTAGCTCATGGTCTCTATCATACAGTTCTTTTCCAAGTAGGATAATTCCTTCCACACTGCACTGAATTTCCCAGTGGGTTCTTTTACTGGTAGGTTAATAGCTTCATGTAATTGGAGAAAGAGAGATTAACGGGGATTATTATTAATCCAGATACTGTATTCTTTTTTCCTTTGAGTTTTGCTCTAATGGATTAATTCAATCTCCTACTGCTATTGGATGATTAAACCAAATTAGCACAACTTCCCAAAAGGTTGGAGTTATTTCTCCTTTCCTGCAAGCAGTCCTTCCTGCTCTTAAAGTCACTGAAATGTCCATGGACATCATGTATTGCATGCAGGCTGGGATGTGTGTATTTGTACATATATGCAAGTAGTTCATCAATATAACTAGGTACTCCCACGTAACACCTCTCCTGCGCGAGCTGCACTGGCTACCTGTGGTCTTTCGGGTGCGTTTCAAGGTTCTGATCACCATCTTTAAAGCGCTCCATGGCATAGGGCCTAGTTACCTGCGGGATCGCATCCTCCCACATACATCCCTGCGGCCAATCCGCTCTCACAGGGAGGGCCTTCTCCTGGTGCCGTCCATGAGGCAATGCCAACGGGCGACACCAAGGAGTAGGGCCTTCTCTGTGATGGGCCCAACCCTCTGGAATGACCTCCCCCCCGATATTAGAACCACTACTGACCTCCGCTCCTTCCGACAGAAACTGAAGACACACCTGTTCCGACTGGCTGGTTTGGCATAATTTTAATGTCTACCTCCTGGCACACACATTCTTACTGGTTTTTAGAGGGATATTGTTTTAAATTTAACTTGATATTTTAAACTTTTGTATTGATTTATTTATTAGCTGTACAGTTTGGTATATTTTACCCTCCTCTTATACATGTATTTATATAGTTATTTCTACGTTTTAATCTGTTGTATTTTAATACGGACTGTACACCGCCCCAAGTCCCTTTCGGGAGAGGGGGCGGTATATAAACGCTAATAATAAATAAATAAATAAATAAATAAATAAATAAATAAATAAATAAATAAATAAATAAATAAATAAATAAATAAATAAATAAACAAACCTTCATGGATTTAATTCTACATATAACATTTGCAAAGAGCTTCTAGGTCATGTCTTTGTCTTGCATTTGATGAATCTCCCTTTTATTAATAAACAAATCTCTGTTGTTGTCTACCATATCCTCTAAGTAATTTAATCTTGAAAGATATTTAAAGTGATTCAAGCAACAAGTCTCTCTTTGCAGTGAGTTACACATATCACGTCCTCAGAAATCAAGGATTTGTTTTAATAAAATAATAAAAAGTAAAGAAATAATAATAAAGAAGAGAATAAAGGTATTATTTTAAAAGTGTACAAGAAAAGAGCAATGGTATCTTGAAATGACAATGGTATAATTTTGGGGATACCCTGCTATTAATTCTATCAAGGGAATTTACATTTGTGTATCCATGCATTGAAGGGGTTGTAACTGATCTGCTTTAGGAGAAAGGCAGAAATGTTAACATGATTTGGCCTTCTGTTGTTCATCGAAATTAAGTTCCTTCTTATAATTGCTGGGACAAGGGATCATTTCTACACTAAGAGTGATCTTTTACACAAAGTATCACTAACCTTCGGTGAAACTTGCAGTTACTCTTAAGTAAATGCCATGAAGGTGTAGAAATTGAAAGCTGCAAAATGCCTGAGCTTAGTGGAAAACATATACTTTGGATGCAATGAGCATTTGCTTTTTATCTGCAGCACCTCTGGTATGGTTTAGAAACCCAGGAGGATGCCTGACAGGCAGTGTGGTGCAGATATTCTGAACTAAATGAACCAACAATCTTGTTTGATATAAAACAGATCCCCAGGTTCCCAGTGTTAATAGCAAAATCACAATGTGTACCGTCAAGATAATAGATGAATAAGATAAAAGCAGAATAAAGCACCAGTAGATTCAATGTTTTTTTTCTGCTCCTTATTGGTGAACTTGTTCTACAAAGGACAAATGTTTGGCTGAGACCCTTCTACTTACAGCCCCTACAGGTCAAAATGAGTTTATAGTTGAAAAGGAAAATAGACTAAAGGATCTAGGCCTGGAGTCCTGGACTCCTTTGGCATAACAAGAATTCAAAAAGCATCTGTAGGTCTGTTTTTAATCATGAACATATGTGAGCATAGTAGGCCCAGCATTAGTACAAAACACCTGCCACCACATTAATTGTAACAAGCTGCTCTGTGCACAGAAACACCACTTCTTAAATACCTCTATAGTACCTTTTGAAATAATTGTGTTAAATCAAACATTTCTGGTTTCCTGGTATAAAGACAAAGTGTTTTTTTTTTTAATTAGACAAAGAAGAAGTCAACTAGAAGCTATAATGAGGATGAAAAACAGGAATGGTTGATGTTAATTTCTCTAAGAAATAATCCAAATAAATGACCAAACTATAAATGCATTTGCATTCCCAGTCCATTTTCTGTGTATCCAACTACTGAAGTAGCATGATCACTGCTACTGTTTCTGCTCATTAGCCTAGGTTCAATCTCCAATATAGACTCCTTTGCTACTTTTCCATCTCACAGTGTAGGACACTTTTAGGTTTTCCCCGATTCATAGCTACAATCATATCAGAGTTTGCCCTTCATTCAGCAACTAGGTCAATGGCCAAAATAAATCCCGATCCTTTGAAACTATGTATTCTCTGATGCAGCACTAAAAAGACTCTTTCTTCTTAAAAAGAAGGGGTTTCACATACTGTATTGTTCTATTATATCAGAGAGGAATGTGGGCTGAGGGTCTGGGGGGTTTGGGTTTTTTTTTCCCATTTGTTTTTGTTTGCAAAGCAGGATATGCTGTGAAAAACAGGGCTTAAAGGACTTAAAGTTATCTCATGTGGTAAACATGTTAATGCTATCAACAAGAAAACAGCAGGAAAATGTACATTTTGGATATAAAAAATCCCACATTTGTTCCAAGAACAAACCTCAGGTGTTCCAATGTGCTAAATGCTCCTCCATTTGTTCTCCGTTTCACTAGGAACTGCTACTTTTTCCACACAACAAAAATACAACAAGTATCTACATATTCTGCCGATAAATGCTGGCAGATGAGCAGAGCTTTTAACCATTCAAAAGTCCAGGTCAGAGGTTATCTCTTAAAAACAGCACAGAAGACAGGAGGAATTGTCAGGCACCAGACCCCACCTTTCAGCTTCAGATATTTTTCTTTTATCACTTCCTCCAGATGAATTTTCATAAAAAAAGAAACCCATCTCAAGTCCGGCTCCATTTTTGTAAACCAGCAATTTTAAAAAGACTAGCTTAATGCTGTAGTCTTTAAAACTGAATAAAATTTGGCCTGTGCTGTGATTTATAGATGAGCTACAAATTAGATAAGTGTTTTAATTCATGTTGACTTTTTCAGCATCTCATTTTTTTTAAATGGTTCACATAGTTTGTGTTTACATTCATGTTCTGCAAGATTTTAGGAAAAACAAACAAGAAAACATACCGAGAATAAAAGCCTTAATATTGACCAGTAATTCAGTACTAAGCCAACTGCCCTTCCTCCTCCTTTTTCTCCTTAACTGAGAATACTCACTGTAAAGGGACATTCTCAGTTCTAGGCCATGTTTTCTTCATTGATAAGGAATTCCTAACCCAGTAAGAGATTTCTAAGCTGAGAGAACCCATGGTAAAGCCAACAGGCTTGTAGTGTAAGGCAGAGCCAAAACTGGAGAAATAGGAAACAGAGTCACGTTGCATTTTTTAACTCTGCATATGCAACAGGTAGTCAGGGGATAAATACTCTAGGACATGGCTGTCAAATTCCCAGCCCGTGGGCCAGATGAGTTTAACGAAGGGGGAGGGGAAGTCCTAATATGTCATGTGAAGCCACCATGATGTGAGTTTGACATCCCTGCTCTAGTAAGATTTGGCATCATGGTTTTCTTTTTCATATTTGCATTTTCAGGTAGCAAAATATAAATATCAACATAGATGTCACATGAAATAAACAGCAGATTCTGATTAAAGATAGGCAGCAGGGAGCCTCTCAATATTTGCACACAGCAAATTAAGATGTTAAGATGTATAAGATCTTTTTAAAAGTAAAATTCAGGAATACAAGACTTGTCAGGTAGGAGGATATCACAAAGATACCAGTGATAACCTTGCTGTTATGCAAATTAAGTGCTTTGTCTTTTATTCCTAGTTTTCACCAGAATGATGCAGGCACAACATTTGAAAGGCTTTAAAGTGAGTTTGATGGACTTGATAGAAGTTCACTCTACTTCTATCAACTGTTTATTAAATAATTTTCAAATAATGCCACAAGCTGTTTTACTGGTTAAGAGAAGAGTCTCAAATAAATCACTAGATGGCTTGAAGCCTAGCATAGAAAATTTAATAGAAACTATGTTCTGGAGTTATTTAATCTTTCCAAGGTTACTAATCTTTAGTAGCAGTTTTGTTTCCTATGGCTTTGGAAAGCAGCACAATTCTGTCACTAAGCAGACAAAATTAAATAAATTGATTGTTGGCCATGCCTTTTTCTAGTATTTTTAACCATGATTCATACAAGCCGTGACAGGAAATATTATCTTCTATGCAACATATATTGACATTTTAAATTAAAAAACAACAATATAATTGATGTAGTGTGGATGTTTGATAACAAGGCTTCATGTCTAGAACAATTATGTTGGCCACAAGGAAGATAATACACAATTAGCAATTAACTATATAAGGAAAAGATATGTGAAGACTTAATGAATTAATAAACAATAAGGAAAGAACTTATTGAATCTCCTACAATCCCAACGGAGGTAGGTTCAGTACAAACTGACATTAATGCCACTGTGGTGTAATAATATTAGTAATATTAGTAATAATATTAATAATATAGAAGACCTTGGAGGTCTTCTAGTCCAACCCCCTGCCTAGGCAGGAAACCCTTTACCATTTCAGACAGATGGCTATCCAACATCTTCTTAAAGACTTCCAGTGTTATGCCCCAACACTGGAAGTCTTTAAGAAGATGTTGGATAGCCATCTGTCTGAAACATTATAGGGTTTCCTGCCTAGACAGGGGGTTGGACTAGAAGACCTCCAAGGTCCCTTCCAACTTTACTATTGTATTGTATTGTATTGTATTGTATTGTAATATCATACTAGAAAGATACAAACACCATATTAATGAACATCTCTCTCAGAAAGAGCAGCCATTCTCTGATTACTAGCAGGCATTTAATGTTTTCCAGTTTTTGATGCTTCTTTCTCTCCCATACACACACATACACGTGACCCTACAGTCTGTTTAGGAAAAGTCTTCTTTTGATTTTCTTTTAACCCATACCTATTTCTACCCATACTGAGAAATTGTGCTAAAGTTAAGAGAATCTATAATTTTGCTGGAAGTTCCCACTTACGCTCATTTCTCATTCTCATATTTATTTATTAGATTTATATATACAGCCCCTTAAAAATATTTTTCTATTTTTCGTTTCCAATGCTTTTAGTAAGTTTTCTTGTTCTTTTATCACTTATTTTTATCCTACAGTAGTGTCAGAGGCTCTGCTTTCACAAGTGTATGTTTTTATGAGCATTCCCAAAGTTTGAGTCTTGGGAAGAATACCTTAGGCTCTATTTGATACCAGATGCAATGGTAAAAGTACCAAATGTAAATTATAACAGGCTATTCCTCTTTTGGCAGGGTTTATATGCACCGTATATGGTTTTAATAATAAAACTCATTAGTCCTTATCTCCTTATCCTACTCCCTTTCATAAGGCAAAACTCCTTTTCAACAGTTATACATACAATAAAAATCCCCAATTTATTCTTGAAAATACCACAGTGATATAACAATGGAGCACACCCACATTCTTTCGGAATATATGTCTGAAATATAAATCTCTGGAGGGAAGTTGAGCTCAATCCTGACAAAGGATTGGCAAGAAAGAGCCATTAATGGATACTGTGTGCACAGGGAGTCATGCTGTTCTAGAAAGGTTGGATTGTGAGTTTTAAAAAGACTCACATTCTCCACCTTCAGCAAAATTAAAACATTCAGTTTTAATACCACTGGATGATAATTGCCAGCTGATAAAGAGCACCAAGGCAGAAGGAAGTCAAGTGAGCCGCCTCACAAAGAAGTTTGATTTTAACACTGTGTGCAACAAAATGAGATACAAAAAATAAGATCAGGGTGAAAATGGGAAAGGTTCTTGGTAAATCCCATTTTCTTCTGGAAGTAAAAACAACCAAGTCTGGAACACCATTTTTTTGTATATTTCCAGATGACTATTTCTGTGGATGGATCTCAAAATTCCTTAAAGCAACAGAGATTAAAAAATATAAATATGCAAACATTAAAAACAACTCTCACAGAAAAATACATTATTGCCACGTAGAGTAAGCACTTGACATCAAAAAAGAGTGCAATGCAAGAAATGTCTGGAAGAAAAGAAAAAGCTTTTTTCTTACAGTGAAATAATAATAATAAGTGCCAGGTATGCTACATAACAAGGATCCTTCAGGTCTGCTGCCTCCCCGTTTATAATTGGAAAAAAAATGCAAAAAAGATCCTTTGATATACTGTATGTTCCTTGAAAGATTCTAAAGCTTTTACTTTACTTTACTTTATTTCATATTTCTAGACCGTCCCCTCTCCCAAAAGGGACTCGGGGCGGTTAAAGCTGTTCAGAATAAAAAAAAATCAGCACTTAAAGGCTTCTGTTATCTGTGTATGTGTGTCCCGGCTGACCCAAGATTTAAGCCAAACCAAATGTTCTTAATGGTCAAGAGATAAAAGAAAGAGAGACACAACTTACAATACAATACAATAGTAGAGTTGGAAGGGACCTTGGAGGTCTTCTAGTCCAACCCCCTGCCTAGGCAGGAAACCCTATACCATTTCAGACAGATGGCTATCCAACTTATGAACAGATAATTCCCTTTGCATTCCTGATCTTTCTGATGCTGCTTTTGTTACTGCTTCTCAATTGTAACTAAAAAATATGCATGTCATCAAGCAAATTAAAATGGACCCAATGAAAACATTTTCAAAGATAACAAGGCTTGATCCCAAGCTGAAAGCAAGTTATAAGAGAAATTATGATAAACATGAGTTCCTGTTCAAGGACCTAATAATTTGACAGTTCATCATACAAACATTACATAAAGGATTTAATGACCTCCATTTATTGGTGAAATGCCTTCTATGTAACAGTGTGTGAAACAATAGCAAAATATTAGCACATGCTCAGTGTCTTACACAGAATTTACCTGGACATCATTTCACCTATTACATAAAAGTAATATTTATGAAATAATATTTAATACTTGACTTTTTTCATTTAATACTACACCAGCTGCAATGTTTAGATTAAAAATAAGTCATGCTATCAGTTATTTTTATTGGATTTAATGTTTTACATTATCTATATAATGGATAAATATCTACACTTAATTTTTAAATCTGAGGCTTAAATCCTAAGAGACAGAAACTGCTATGAAAGATTCTGTCTAAACCATTTCAGTTTTAGTCTGGCTACACTGACAACCAGTATACTGAAAACTGAATTCATTTAAAATCTAAATGTACAGAATAACAAGGGAATACATAGGTTAGGACTGTGCAGAATGTTGAGGAAGGGTCCAGTGTAAAAGAGATTCAGTTGAAGTGAGGTATTATGTTGATATTCCCCTTCAAAGATGCGGATGGAACTGTCTTGTTGCTTTGATCTGAGGGCTTTGAGGGCTTTGATAAGATCACATTTGCTGCTTTGATCTGAGGTGTCAAGGCAGAATGACTCGATTTTTCAAATCAAGGCCCCGCCTAAAATTGGATCAGTGCAGTGAATTGAGTCAATGCCTCAAGGTGGAAATGGCTATTTTCATACACCTCACAACAAACTGTCAACTTCCTAAATCTACTATACTGATATTTAATCAATATATTTTAAACATTTTAAATTTAAAAGCACTATTCATTTGATTAACACCGTGTACTTTCCAGCTCTAGTGAAAGCCAAGGACACTAAAAGAGGGTACTACAGGAGTTCATAATGCAATAACTACCAGTTGTGCACTCAGGTTTGGAGGAAATGAAAATATAATAGTTTATGCAATTATTTGCCTCTATTTAGAGCCTGGAAACAGAAGCATTTCTAAAAATATATCTGGACCAAAATGACCAACTAGGTCTACAAAATGTAAATATTTGTTAAGTATGCAATATTTAGAAATGGTTAATGACTGTTGATTTTCTAGAGATGGCACTGATTATACACATAAATAATTTCTTTTTTGAATGTTGTTGCACTGATATATGTTTATTTATGGGATTTATTAAGTGCTTCAATCCAAATAGACCCTAGCTGGTAATAGATACTACTAATTTAGATAACACCATCATAAATAATATAGTAATCATAATGGCTAAATTAATACTGGCACCAAAGATCTCACAATCAACAGCCAAAAGCATGCTAGTAGAGGTTTTTAACTGCTTGTGGAAGGCCATATGATTGAGAGACAGCCTTATCATGCTTCATTTGGGCAGGCTGTACCAGCAGGAGAGACCCAAAACATCTACATCTTGATATAGCTCATGGTATGTAGGGATCCTTTGCAACTGCTTTTTAACTTCTGATTGATTGGCAGAATCTATCTAAGAAAGTCAATCTCACAAAGCCCCATGCCCATGCCATTCAGATCCATGCCTATACAAATATCAACCAACATCTTTCGTTATACTCACTCGGAAAGATGATGGTAGCCACTGCAAAGCCTACAGAAATAGTGTCAGAACAGTAATATTGCACAACAGGCCATTAAACACACAGATCAATCCATTTTTCATTGAAGTTAAATGTTTCCAGCTGGTCTTGAAGAATAGTTCCCATGCCCAATGAATTACAATAAGCTAACCAGGAAATAGCAAAAGCATGGGTGACTATTCTCAAACCATCCTGTTCTTAACAACTCTGCAGCTAGTATACTATGCATAGGTGGACAAAGGCTTCCACCTTTCAGTAGAGGCCGTAAGGCCAGGACAATCTCCAAAAGTCAAGCTTGCTCTTTTTGGAATATATAACCCCATCAAGAATCAGGTTTGGTACTATGCTGACCTGCAACAGTACGCTTCTGCATTAACAGCTACTTCATCTACCATCTGTTGTTTGTCTCCAATACATTGCTATGTAGGGCAATACTTTTGTTATGCCAAATTATAATAATCAAACATCCACATCTGCCTATCCCTGGTCCTTGGAAAGAACTTAATAGGTAGATAAAAATACCAAATCCAGTTTCAGCATCTGGCTGATGAACCATGATAATAATAAAAAATCTAGAAAAGTGATTGGTAAACAGAAGAGAACTACTCCTTCAAAAGAGAGTACATTCTAAACCATTGATACTGAACCTTTTAGACACCGAGTGCCCAAACTGCACATGCACCTATGCCCAAACTGAAACTCTAATGTGTGAATGCGCAGACATGCACACAGCAGAGACCCAAAGATCAGCTGGCTGACAGGAGGCGGGACATCCCAACAGCGGCAGTGTGGCAAGAGGTAAGATCTTTTTCTTTCGTGAGCTTGTTTCGTTGTTTGCAGGGAAACAGAAGCTCGTGAAAGAAACACCACAGAGATCTGATCTGGGGCAATGGCGCTCGTGCCAGCAGAGAGGGCTCTGTGTGCCACCTCTGGCATGCATGCCATGGGTTCACCATCACGGTTCTAAACCCATCATTATTGCATTATGACAGGGGACAATTTATTGAGGTTATTTTACCAAATATACTCAGGTCTGTGGCAAACAGATGCAAATAGATAAAAACAGAATCAGTAGAGAAATCTAAAGGAGACATACTGCAGCACATGCTCTGTCTGTGTTTATTTGTTTTATCCAGACTTTTCTGGAAGGATTTTGTTTAAATCAATTTAGGATACGAGGTAGATATAAAGTCAACAGCCGACTTTTTCTTGTCTCTTTTAACATGATGTTTCCTATCTTTACTTACAATAAATTAGGTCATACTGAAAACAAGGAACAGAATGACAGACATGTGGGATATAGCAGCAATAACAACTAAATGCAGGTAATACCACTTACCTAGGGAGAAGCAGTCAGAATGCACTAATAATTCATTACCACCACCACCCCCCAAAGCAGAAAGGAAGGAAGAGAGTAAAGCAGAAAACAAAGGCCACAGTTGATTATGGTGATGATTTCCCAGCAAGGATCAATACAAAAATAGGGATGGGACTTTGAAACAGCATGAGTGATAATGAGAGAAGATTCTACAATAATGCTTTCTAGCACTATGTCCCCATTACATGTTATGAACAAAAGCTCTAAACACCCCAGTTCCTAATTGGCAGAGACATGTTCTGGGCCATTTTTTCCCAGCTAATGTTTGCACACACTACCCAAAAGGAGTAATCTAAGGTGTCAAACTAACACATTTATTTGAAAGGATTCTGGATTTAAGAGAATCCACCCCAAAGGAAGAATAAATAGAAAAAAATTATAAAATAAAAAAACTGTTCAGTATTAAGTTTTTCTATCTTGTCAAATCCAACGAAAGCCAACCCTAGAGATTCTTCTCTCAATAATTGTGCATTAATTAAATATGACAGATGCATATATGTGTGTATGCATATGTGGTTGTAGCCTCTGTCTAAAATTAATTGAGCCCCAATCAATATATGCTAATCATCCCATTACATAAATACTACACCTGCATGGATTCCCTCCCTCCCATCTAGCAGAACTAGCAAAAAAATAAAAACAAAGAAAAAGAATAGAATGAAGATAGAAAGGAAAAAAACTGAAGGATTCAATAGACAAAAAAAGGTAACTGGACAGGGAAATAAATTAAACAGACAGAAATGTATGTGGGTGACATAAAAGGATCAAATCTACCCAACTGCATTTTTATACCATCTTTTCTAGGCAACTTTTATTCCCAACAAAAGTTAAGAATTCCCTTTTCCTTCCATTGATTTGGGGAGGGGAAAGATGGATAAACAGTTTAACTAGAATCAATATTAAGGGCCTGTTCATAACCAATCTTTCTCTTTCTTTCTTCAGTTTATATTTTAGTTCATTCATCAACTGATTAATCTATCAATCCAAACTGTAACAAAAAAGAAAAGAAAAGGCAAGAACATATGAGGAGCTTAAACTGACAGTTTAATAACTGACTCATTCTATTGTGTCATGTTTTCTGTACAGGAGAGGCTGAAGGTTCCTTTCCTTGGATATTTTTATAACAGGAAAAAATGCTTTTTCAAGTTGAACCTGCCATTTAACTAGAAATAGGCAAGACATTTGTTTGTTTCCTTTTACTCATGGATAGACTGAATGCTGAAGTTTTGACTGAAAATGAAATACGAAAACCAAAGCAAAGAAAATGCAGTATAATAAGTTTTCCAACCTTGAGCTTCTCTGGAATCTAAAGCCATTCTCAAAGTAAAAGTTTAAAATGTGCAACCACATGCAAATATTTGGTGTCAGGACAGCATGTTAGTTTTTTGTTCAAAAGAAGCAAATTTAAGAATATAAAAATGATCAGCTGATATTGACAGTTATCCACATATGCAATTAATGTAATTTAGCCCCTAGGTTTGTCCAGACTATATTATTTATTAGTTATATTAGTTATTGTCTGAGTCACACAGAGTACTAGATTTTATTATTTATTAGTTATATTAGTTATTGTCTGAGTCACACAGAGTACTAGATTTTATTTATTTATTAATCAAATGTATATGCCTGCCCATCTCAAACTATTTTATGTTTTCCATCTACCATAATTCAATGGGCACATACAAAATGAATCCATATCTATGTTAAGTTCATTTTAGCTTTAAGATGAGAACACCTGCAATGGCTACACCTTTTCAATGAATAGTTTATCATATAAAAGCTACCAATCCTACAGGTCATGGTGGTTTTCAGTGAACACCAACTGTGAATTTATAGCAACTTGCTGCTATGGAAATACCCAATTTTTAATTAATGGATGTTCCATATCTGGAGTGAGAAAGTACTGCTTATGCATGTCCCACAAATAAGACTTGCAAATCAGGACTGATCATAGTTTTGGGTTTGAAGGAGTGCTGATCTATGTGGCATGAATAAAATGTGTGTTATCCTAGTGAAAACTGAAAGTCTCCTCTGAAGCTGAGTGTTCATGAGAAGTAGAAGGAAAAAAAACTGCTCAGACGTGTCATTAATTTTCCCTTCTAAACCACAATGCTTTCTTTGAGTGGAAGAACAATTCGATCCAATGCAAAATAAAATGTGAAGCTGACCAGGAAGAGATGAGATACTGTAAGTTAAACTAATGGTTTAAACCTTGGGGTTTAATTTTTCTAACTGCACTGCACTTCTGCCAGGAGTTCAGAACATCTTACAGTCTTCTAAACAGAAGTAAATTGAGTTTGTTTATTTTACCCTGAACAGAAAGCACTTAAAAGAAAAAATGAACAAATGCCCAAACCACCTGCTTCTTCTGCCTCTGATGAAAACCCCCAAAGTCTGCCTCTGTGTTGAATGTGGGACTTTCCAAAGCCAATATTGAGATGGAAAATGAGTCCTTCATTTTTTTAAATACAGAGAAAAATTAGTTTTAAAATTTACATAATAATTTTTAAACTGTCTCAAAAGCTTCTGCTAAATTATCTTAAATTACACATAGTCAGAGAGCACAATTCAATATCTGCTGTTACTGAGATGCAATTTACTCTTCCAGAAGACAGACAAATGTCTGCTAGAATCATCTCTCTTAACAACTGATGCTTTGTACAAATAAAATCCTAACAGAGACCCTTTTCACTGACCAGAGACATGAATTTTCATTTAGAAAGATCCTGTCAGAACCAGATTATCATGTTTTCACGATGCCTTGAAAGAATGTGAAGCTCTAACAAATAAATGCAAGATGGGGACAAAGTTGAGAAAATAGTAACAATAAGATCTCTATTGTCAATCAAAGAGGACTAATTTGAAAGGTATCTGTTGGCTGCCTAAATCAAACTTTATTTAACATCAACCTTATTTGAAATCATGGAGAACTCTAGTCCAAGTGAAATTTAAGTCACAGTTTTCCAGTAATACCAGCTATTCCAAAACTGCATTGTGATAATATACCTTGAAGACTATGCTTAGCCTAAGACTCAGAAGCAACTACTACAACATTAGTAATTTTATTTAATAGTAATTAAACATCTATGTGCAAACTGATCCTGATCTGCATTTATTTGGATTGTGTAAAAAACCAGAGGGAAGAATGCCTGACTCATATCTAATATACCGTACTCTCTTTATGTAGTGGGATTTGAGGATGAGATGTGAGTACACCAGATAAGTGGGAAGCTCCAAAAATCTCAGCACAGAGACGACTGCCTCAGATGCTGTTTTAATAGTTTGTGCATTCTCTATCCCACTTCTAGCATTTAATTTTTAAAATAATAATAATATCTGTGTTGATAGCATATGTCTAATATGTGGAAACATTTAGCATAGCATATTATTTGTTAAAACAATAGTTTCTGAAAAACAATCAATAAACACCTTGTATTCAAATTCCTTTAGGTAGATCATCTACAGATTATGCATTTTGTGCTCAGAATCATGGTGAGCTCCTTGGAGCTATTATAATGTATATGAAATAAATAAAAGGCTCGTTAGCAACAATATACTGTTTTCTTCATAGTGCTTGCAATATGTTTGACAGAAGCAGATCTTGTCAAAACATTATGTGTAATGGAACCCCACACAGTGGGAGTATTTATAAGATACTAGCAACAGTTTTATTTCCAACACTGACATATCTGCTACTGATAGATTTTTCTGCATGTTTAATACATTTTTATCTTGAACAGGAGTCTTTTTAAATTCATAACTCACGACAGGATCCTCTGTTATGTATCTATCAGACTTCTTTACATCCAACCATCTGCTACCTTTGCAAAAGGACTGGGGCAGGGGCAGAGATACTGAATAAACATGAGAACAATGTACTTTTCCAATCTTAACTCTCACACCAGGACCAGTGTTTCAATGAAAATCCATGAGGCCCAGGCCCAGGAAGGTATCGTGGATTCTATAATGACCAGAGAAATTGTCTGTATATTTCATTGATATAAACAAAGCTTATCAATTGCCAGGATGGCATAGGTTTCTAAAATCATTTTAAGGTGCATCCAGGAATGTTACAGAAATATGTAAAGCTTCTCAGCCTTCTCCAACAAGTTGGCTGAGGGTTACATAGGACTATTAATCTCATCTCTTTACCTAATAATAATAATATTTTTGGGGATGATGGGAACTCTAGACCAGTGGTAGTCAACCTGGTTCCTTCCGCCCACTAGTGGGCGTTCCAGCTTTCATGGTGGGCGGTAGGGGTTTTCCCCAATACTAAAGCACTTTCCTTTTTTTAATTTAATTGACTTCCCTACTTTATAAATCACCATTACTGTGGAACCGGTGGGCAGTTAGAAAATTTTACTACTAACAAGAGATACAAAAGTGGGCGGTAGGTATAAAAAGGTTGACTACCCCTGCTCTAGACAACACAAACAGAAAAGGGAAGTTGAGAAGGCAGTCAACACTTAAGAGTAATACTTACATTAATGTCTAAGTAGAATTATATTTATTACGTTATACCCATTCCTTACTGAAACATTCTCCTGTTTCCAAGCTGGGGTACATATGTTTGGGACCAAGAATTGGCATTTATCTTGCCGCTAATCATGTTCAATAATTCTATAAAGCGGGGGTTTTTTCCCCAAGGTCTTTCAAAAGAAAAGTGAAAAAGAAGGCCAAGGCAGACCATTCCCTCCTGCAAGCTTTAATAGCGTCTTCTAATTAAAAGACAAAGGAGCTGCGTCCAATGCCTCTGCTGGCATGGCTTTCTCTTTTCATGTTTCCCCTGCTGACAAATTTGCCTCCCTTTTTCCTTTGCTCCCGAATCTTTCAATAAATAAATAACACAACAAGCTTGCTTATCTTAGTGTGGGGTTGTCATGGAAACCATATCCCCCAGTAAGATGCTCTGTCATAACATTTCAGCATTGTGTGGTTTAAAGACACAGGCTTCTTTTTTTTTGAGATTGACAATCTGCCTCAGCCTGGAAAGACATGTGTGATAAGTGGGAGCCGCTGATGAATGGAAAGGAAGAGAGGGGGTGAGAAAAAACCAGATACCATATTCTTTAAGGAAAGGAAATGCTACTTTTCTTACTCAGTAATTTCCACTCAAGACAGTGAAGTTCGGGTTGCCCTCGCAGGAGGAAGAAAATGGACAAGCATACTCCGTGCCACAATTTCATTTCATACTGTCTTGCTGAGAGAGTTGAAGTTTCTCAGCCTTGTGTGAATGAAGAAAAGGGAGAAGAGAAAACAATGTGTAGCCATAATTAATCAGAAAAGAAATAGGTTTCCAAAAGCCTGCTCCTTAATTAGAAATTGGGCTTCCAGGTTTTAATCACTTATGGATCCAGATTGAAGTTCTCTAGTTTCCTGGAATGACAGAATGTGTTAGTTATTAATTAAATGCACAAGGCAATTAGTTTCAAACCTTCATGGCAAAACATCACTGCAGCTGGGCAACATTTTGAAGAGGAACACATTTGAAGGCATGGCTAAGCTCATATGTTAACAGATGATTGTCAGTAACTGCCATATAATAAAATCCTTGTTGCTTGGAAAGCATGTACTTTGCCAAAAATATACTTGGGAAAGCCTACCCATCTGACAGGCTACCAAGCAGCTTCATACTTGTTCTTCATATCATGCAATACATGAGAAGTTACATTCTAAGGGGTCCTTGGTGCTCTCTGGGATTGTTTGTTTTCTTGCAGGAGTTTCATTACCCAAACTAAGTAACATCATCAGTACTAGACTAGTTTGAGTAATAAAACATCTGCAAGAAAAAAAGCAAGCTCAAAGAGCATCAAGGACCCCTCATTTCAACTCTGTGTTGCAAATACTCTATTCTATTAAGAATATTCTACATTCTTCCACTGATATTTAAGAGAAGGAATATTTATGTCTACAATAGATAGCACTGGATATTTTGTGTCAGTCTCTAGTGTACCGCAAACATGCATGAACATAAAAAGAACTAATCTTTTAAATTATATTTTAGGTCATCTCCCAGAAATACAATGGCTATAAGTCAAGCCATTACAGAAGCCATAACTGAAACATCTGCTACATGTACTTTGCCATAAAAAAGCCAGATTTGTGCCCCCAAAGCACAACAAAAAAATTCACTGAAAATGAATTTGAATTGGAGATGCTCTGAGAAACATACACAACACTACATAAAAGCACTGGAGCAGACCATATTTATTTATTTATCTAATTGAATTTATTTGTCTAACTTATATAGCTGCCCATTTCACCAGCAAGTGACTACAAAACTGAAACTAGTAGTATACATTATGCATAAAAATCTTTCAGAGGTAGATAACTTCAAAGCATAAAAAATTAGCACACACTGATGAGCTAGCATGCATGCAGGAAATGTCCAACAGGTTATTTGGGAATCCCAAATTTATGCTGATGCTAGTGAGGGAGCTATTAGTAGGGCTTAGTAAAATATTCAAAAAGAAATACTTTGAATGTTTTATTTGTAAGTGTAAATGAAATACTGCTGTTCAAAAAATTTAGACTTGTGAAGTTTTTCTGAAAGTTGCCCTTGCATGTGAAGAAAGCCAGGCAAACGTTTTGAAGGAGCCACACAAAACCTTTAAAATTCACAGTTGTCCTATGTGAAGAGATAACTAAAGAGATCAAATGTTGGAATGAATGATATTTGATATTTTGAGGTCGGCCCACAGGCCAGCTTTAAACACCCTGCAGGCCGAATGTAGCCCACAGACCTTAAGTTTGACATTCCTGGAGTGAAAATTCTGTAAGATGAAACTTAACAGAGGATCTTCTGGAAAACATTCAAATAAATGGCAAATCAGTGATTATTAACACTGCTCAGTGACAATTGGATATCATCAAGGCCCATTGAAACTACAATCCCATAGTTATGTTCATCACATACACCTAACATCTTGTCAGAAGCCACAGAAAATAGATGCAGCCATCAAGAGAAAGAAGAGACAGAACTTGATATGTGTTAGTTCACAGAAATAATATTACTACACTTTTATTTGGATAATGGTGTAATTTTAATATACATGAATTTATATTCGAACATTATAAAGAAGAATATTTAATTGCTGCTGCTGCTGCCAAATTTTCTTTTTATAAAGGCAAAGTCACAAAACTACTAACAAAAATGAAAGCCACCGTATACAACATCAAAAAGTATTAATATTGCAGCAAATCATTGCAAGAAAAATGTATGAAAAATATCAGCACTGAGATAGTACTGATCTTCCGATAGTTATATAATTTATAAGCATTTTTCCTCACTTCTTATGCTTTCAGATGCATTGACCAAATATCAATTGAAAAGATGACAGACTTTAATAATGAACTAGTCAAACATCAATCACATGATTTCCCCAGATATACCTACAATGCATACCCGATGCATTATCCAGGTAGGCAAAACAATTGGTTCCTCAATCTTGTTTGCATTCCACAAAGCAGTGAAAATAATTTAATTCTGAAGGGGAGAAGGAGACAATGGTGGGCCTGGACTAGTTTTGAAATTAACACCTGTAACTAATGTTTATTTTTAATGCATAAAAACTTGAATCAGAAATTAGGCAGTAAATAAATGAAAAATGCTATTTGTCTATGGAGATTCTCATTCATTCAGGTCAAGGTGTCCCAGGGTGCTTTTTCAAGAAGCAACTGGACTTTCTAGTTTTTCTTTGAAGATGTTTCACTTCTCATCCAAGAAGCTTCTTCAGCTCTGACTGGATGGTGGGGACTGGAAGGATTCATTCCCTACCATCCACTCAGAGCTGAAGAAGCTTCTTGGATGAGAAGCAAAACGTCTTCAAAGAAAAACCAGGAAGTCCAGTTGCCTCTTGAAAAAGCACTTTTGGGGAAAAAAATACTACTATTCTATCCTTCGCCCTACATAAAATGATGAAGAACTAATTAGAAAGTGCTATTTTAGTCAGATTGTGGTTGAATGTAGGTGAAGCAGCTCTGATAACTGCAGATATGGTCACTTTGTTTTATTTTTGTCAATACGGTAGCATTTGTCATTGCTTTCTTTCCATTCTACTACATGGTCAGGAGAAATCCTATTGATCTTCCCTCTGAGTAACATCCAGAGCCAATTCTGCAAAGGGTTTTGGGGATCTACCAAAGCCAACTAGGAATCTGCTTTGATAATAAGTATCAAAATTAATTATATAGAAATTAAACAATAATATTCAATTCCAACCATCCTTGGCTACTAAACAATTCAATTCCCTTTCTCTCCAAATCTGTAAATAAACATTCTTTCAAAACATTTTCAAAGAAATGAAACTCAAGAAGGAAGTATCTTTAGGGAAGAGATGAATTAATGCACACTTAGGTCTATTCCTGAGCTTATGCCTCTTCTTCTAGGCTTTCACATGTTGGAATCACTGACCTGAGATATGTTAGAATATTCATGACTGGGAGAGACATGGTAACAAGGTCAGCCAATGAATAGGCATAGCAATCAAGTCAGCCAATGGGAGCTTAAACAGAGTCTGTGCTGAGAATCGAAACATAAACTACTCTGTCTGTTCTGAACTCTAAAATGAAATTAACTGTTCTCTCCTGCTTGTATTCTGCTTGTAACTTCTACCACGTTGGAAGAATCAACTATTGGTATTGTACATTTATTCATCTGTTATTATGTATATAAAGAAGTTAATGAACCCAGCTGAATCAGTTATCTGTGTGGGCTTTCTAAATTTGATTTTTCTGCAACAAACTCTGACAAGAAAGACGTGAACTGGATCAGGCTACTTTCAGAACTCTGGATGGCACAACTGTACATAACCTAGCCAAGCAGATCTAATTAAGTTGGATGGTAATTTCTAGCATGAAATATTATAAAAAAGTAGAACTGAGTCCTTTTCAGCCTTTCATTCCTGTTCCCCACCATATTCCTCACAGATGCTTTCCCTCTGCCTAAAGGGAAAGTTGCAGGAGGCTACTGGGGAATAATGGCAGTCCCACCGATAAAGCTCAGTAGTTTTTTCCTTCTCTCTTTTCACATTGTTATATCTAGCTAAGCCCAGATTTGGCAAACTGCATCAAGCATACTTGACTGTCTTCCATGATGAAACAAGCAGCATCTGTTTCTAATTCAACATGTACAGAAGTAATACTCATATGATGCATCCGTGTAACCATGAAGTTCAGAGGCAATTTAAAAACAATGTCTGCAGACACTGAGACACGGTTAATAAAAGCAAATCCTCTAAGTGAAAGGTATCAATGTTCCATGCAATATTAGCCTAATCCTTTACCATTGAGAAATGAATCTCAAAACTTAAGAGGTAAGAACAACATGAATTTATACTAAAATACAAAAACTTTACAAACAAATGTAACATATAAAATTCACCCATCCGAGGACCTTGACGATAGAGACTTACATTTATTCTTATAGTAATCTGACTATAGCAAATATTTATCATGTGCTTTATATTTGTATTTTGTTTAGAAAATATATTCATATTAAAAATACATTTAAAGAACTAAAATGTAAACAAAATGATTACCAGCAAAACCAGCCACCAGCTCCAGCTTCATTTGTCCAAATAAAGAGCAGCTATTTATTTAACTTTTTAATATGTAGGGTTTTGTTTATTTAGATAAGAGTCTTTCTGGAATGCTTTTGGCATACCCAGCATTTTCAACTCAAAATCATCAACATCAAGCTTTATATGGACTACCTAATGCCTAAAGTAAACATTGGTGCAGATGAAAGCTTAAAGAGCTTAGCAAACCTGGAGTGAGTGTGCTGGTCTTATTTATTTTGAAGCTTATGCTTGCTAATAGTTAATCTGGGGAGCAAATGTTTTCAAGCTGTGAAATGGATTCACTGCAAAATTTGGTACATCCTGGTGACATATATTGCTAACATAAGTCTAACTTAAAATGCCAAATAAATCTGCTTTTGCTACTGAAAAATCCACATATGAAGATGATCCTTTCTTACCATTAGCACAGGTCAGAGAGATATTTACATTGTCTTGTGTCCTTTCTTCCAATTGTTATCTGAACTACAAAATATCAATGTTAGTCCTTTTTTGAACTATCAAGACCCTTTTATTTACATACATACTGTCAGGGGAAGATTTCACCCTGAACTAAATGAGGTCTTAGATCGCGGTGTTTCCAAACAGCATTATCTTTAAGGTGCGAAAAAAACAAATAAAAATTCCGGAAAACATATTCTAATGAAAAAACAAGCTTTAATACAAAAATAAGAAATAGAAAATAAAACAAATCTATCTAATTGTTACATTTTGTCAGAAGCAATTCTGTCTCCCAGTTTCCTGGCAGACGGACAAAGATCAAAAGGAAAGAGAAGTCTCTGGAATGTGTGAAGAGCAGGCTCAGTACATCATTGTCAGATAAGACCTTATGACCTGTGCAGTAACTCTTTCAGTAATTATTCAGTTCAGCTATTCAGTTCAAGCTAGCAAACAATTTAACGCAGTGACACATACATACATACATACATACATACATACATACATACATACATATGCTGGTCTTGTTGTATTCGGGTCTTTTCCCATGTAAGATTGAGATTGTATACATACATACATACATACATACATACATACATACACACACACGTGCGCGTGCACACACACACATTTTCTGTTCAATCGTATCTGATTCTTGGAGACTACCTTGTCAAGTGACTGCCATATTTTGGGGCAAGGTTTTTCAGAAATGGTTTGCTATCGCCTACTTCCTAGGGCTGAGAGAAAGTGACTAGCCCAAGGTCACCCACCTGGCTTTGGGCCTGAGCACGAATAGAACTCATGGTCTCCCCATTTTTAGCACTCCTGTACTGAGACTGAGTGACATCTGGAAAGGACAAATTTTCTAAAATAAATAAATAAATAAATTACTTTGCTTTAATTCCATCTTCAATGGAGCGTTTTTGTTGCACTGTATCAACCTCTAGACACTGTGCTGCATTAAAGTATTCACTTTACCAGTTTTCTACCGTCTTCTGTATCTGAGTGGCACATTTACAGAATATATATTTTGTTGAAGCAAAGCAGTTTGGGGAAACAAAAAGAGCTTGCCAAAATGTTGTGCTTTGGGGCATCCCTGTTAAGGTACCACATTATTTCAGCAAGTCCAAGTTGAAATAACTGCAAAATGTTGCCCTTTCACATGACCTTAGTCTACTGTCAATTTCCATTGTAAGTAAGGCAAGGTAATAGCTCCTGCCAATGGAGAAACAAGTTCAGCACTTCAAGTATTGCCAAAGGAAACACTACATTCACTGTCATTTTATGTTTGTTTGTTTGTTTGTTTGTTTTTATTGGATTTATATGCCGCCCTTCTCCTAAAGGACTCAGGGCAGCGTACAACATTAAAAAACACACATCCCAAAAGTTAAAAAGAAATTAAATACATATCCCCCCAAAAAAACAACCCGAATTTATAGGACAATACATTTGAAAATGAGTTAAAATTAACAGGCCAGGCCGGCTTGCTGGAAAAGCCAACTTCCGGTTTGCTCAGAGGGTCGTTTGAAGCGCTCCGAAGGCGTCAGGGAAGCCTCCGGACGGTCCCTGAAGCCTTCGGAACGCTTAAAATGACCCTCCAAGCAAACCGGAAGTCACTTCCAGTTTGCTCATTTGGATGAATGAAACTCCTCTCACCTGTTTTTCTTTTCCCAACTCTCTCAATGTTAATGCCACAATCTAATGCTTGTATTAGAGAACTCAAGTAACCTATTTTTTTCTTCTAATAATCTCTCAACAGCATTCTTCTCCAATACAGCATCCTTAAGTGTTTGACTACACCTCCCTTAATTCCCAGTCAGAATGGTTATGACTAGGAGTTTGGGGATTAGTACAGAAGGAAAATCACGAGAGCAAATGTTTATTAATTGAAAGCAAAGTCATTACAAAGCAATACTGCATTGTTGAGAGGCTGAATTTTTTTAAAAAAGCAAGGAAAAAATGGATCTAATACTGTGTTGCTGCTTAAAAAATATGTAATTATCCCACACAAGCTAACATTTTGTACCAGAAATTTGCAAAGATACGCTTGCTGTCTAGTTTGTTCAGCTTGTTCCAACATTTTATTTACTACTATTAGCAATTATTTTCCCATTTACACTGCATTGCTAAAAATCCATTGTACAAAGACAATTTAAAAATTTAAATTTTGTCTCTCTCTTGCCTCTGGTTCCTAAATAAGTGAACAATGAAGTTTCCTTAATAGTGGCTAAAAGTAATGTTTCTTGACAAACAAGATTAGGATTACAATCAAAATGTGTGTTTATATTGAAGGAGATAGTTGTACTAGCAAAGAAGTATTTCTGAAACTAAACTCACAAGAGTCTTTTTAGCCCTTCTGTTGTAAATCTCTTTTAGATCACATACATGTTTGTCAAAGATATTAGCGGGGGGAAAATCTTAAAGAAACACAATGCGGGATTTATATTTTTAACTCCAAACCTAATTTTTCTTGATTATCCTTCTATAATGTAGTACACTGAGAAAAGTTGCATTAATCATGCTTAAAAATAAACCGTTCGATGCTACAATTGGTGATCAACTGCACAGGCCCCAGTTTGATTCTATATTTCTAATCGAAAGCAACTCCCAGACCTTATATGGAGGCATTCACATTTATCTCTTGATTGAACTCAGAAGCTAAAGGCAAACTCTACTTCTATCTGAATTATGAAAGAGGCTTCATTTTTTAATCAATATCTCCAGACATTGCTATAAAGATTTTGCTTCCTCCACTAAGCTTACTTTATGGACTGCTTCCTCACATGTAAAGTTGCCAGACAATTAAAGAAAGTTTCAGAGGCATTAATGTGACTCTGAAAAATTGCCCAGTCAAGACCTGTCAATCATTTTATTTATTTATTTATCAGCCACCCATTTTGCTGTCATGCAACAATCTTATTTCAATACCTCCCTTCAAAACTAAAAAATAATTCCTCTAAAATCAGTCACTTCAGTTAGCATTATTGTTAATGTTGGCTATAATCTCTTCTTTAATCTTCCTAATATTTTTTTTCTAATTTAAGGGACTATATAGTATTTATATGTGCACATAGGCATGCATGCACATGCAAACATCTACCTATCTACCTATCTACCTATCTATAGATATATATATATATATAGATATAGAGATATATTCTGAAAGTCCATTTGAAAAAACAGACGAGAAAAATCTATCTAGCTTTCTTAAGTATAATTAAAAATACCACGATAAAACAACAATCTGCCTGCTTGTGATGAAGATATTATTGCTAATATATTATAGCAATGGCTCCATGAAAACCTGGACAATTCTTGGATTTTATATTATACATAAGCATAATATTATGAAGTATATCTAAATGTTCTTAAATTGTTTCCCTCCCATCAACAAAATTTTCTAAGAAATGTGAATTATTATTTAAATTCATTAGTTACCCAACTGCAATGGATATATGCTATACATGAACTGAATTCTGATTCTATTGGCTTAAGAGGTATGAGTAACTGTAAATATGTGGTTTCTTCCAGGATTCCAAGACTTTAGCTAAAACCTGTAAAGCACCCAGTCTAACAAGTTACCTCTCCTCCTATACTCTATTAAAGACTTAATTCACAACAGATTTTATGGTTGTACAGGTAGTCTTTGACATTTGTTTAGTGACCATTCAAAGTTACAATGGAACTGAAAAAAGCAACTTATGACTAGTTGTCACACTTGCAACTGTTCCCACCTTGTCCATGGTCATGCAATCAAAATTCAGGCACTTGGCAACAGGCATAATTTTATGACAGCTTCCCCTCTCAGAGTCACATGATTACCATCTGCAATCATCCTAGCTGGTTTCTGACAGGTACACTCAATAGGAGAAGCCAAATTCACTTAACAATCACAAGATTCATTGAACAACTGCAGTGATTCCCTTAGCAACTGTCGCTACAATGGTCATAAAATGGAACACCACTCACTTAGCAACTATCTTGATCAGCAATGGAAATTTGGGATCAATCATAAGTCAAAGATTATCTCTAATAGTAAAGCCAACACCCATACTTAATCAACCATAAGAAAGAGTTCTTGAGAACTTAAAAGCTTGTTTGATATTTTGTAATATTTATAGTTCGTATTACCTAATGAGGATCTTGGATATATTTTTTTCTCATGGCCAAGCAATTCAGTTTGCTTTTAGATTGATTTTGGGTTATCAAGTCATTGCCAAATCTTAGCAACCACATAAATACTTTAGATTATCCTGACAATTTGCTTTTGATATCAGTCAACAGAGAGTGGATTGTTTCTTTGTACTGGCCCAATTACTTAAGGTCTAGTATTAATATTTCAATAGAACCCACTCATTTGGGAATATAAATCCTGGTTTCCCTCATTTTTGCACCCTTGCATCATATTCTAATCTAACCTGATTAGAACATTGATTAGCTTTTGAACGGTGACCACCCTTAAAACTGTTAAGTTTCTAAATCAAGAGTAAATGCTCTGCAATTCCCCAACAAACACATGCATACTGAGTCGTGCTCTGTCTCTGAAATGGTTGCTATCATGCAATCAAAGTTACATCTCTCAAAATATTCACCACTGAAAAATGATTCTAGTCAGATGAGACTGACTAGTGTAAAAGGCACCCTGTAGCTACAAAGTCCTCTGATAAAGATTAAGCTATATCATTTCTGCTGAGTATTCAGAAGGGCTTATACAAACAAGAATGCCTCTTTCATTTAGCCAAACAAACCTTCTGCCTCTTGGTGATAACTTGAATCTTTCCTCTCTTTTTTTTCTTCCCTGGGAGAAGGAATTTTCAAACTTCTATATCTCCTTCTTGTTCTAATTGTGCACTAGAGGGAAGGAAAAAAAGGAAAGATAAGTGAGTAAATAAATTCCAAAGCGTTAGTCAACTGCTCCAAAAGTGCATTTCTTTGTCACTGTGAACCTGCAATCATGATGTCTTTTGGAAAGCTTTACAGACAGTTATTCTGCTCAACTCCCCATCTACAAAACAGTTTGCCCGCATGCTTCTGAACACCCCCTCCCTGCAAGTTTTTTGCAGGATTGCTAAAATATTACTCTGTCAGAACATTTGGGGGACATAAAGATCTGCTCTGACCCTGGTAGATGGCTCTGTTAACCCCTTCCTTTTTCTTTTATAGTTAGAACTTAGACCATTTCAAAGCTTTTTTTAAACACCACTGAAAGCTTGTGACAATAAAGTGGCATAAAATAGCAGTAAATGAATATACCTGGTACAATCCACACACTCTATTGTATAGGCACCGTTGCTTTCAAACCGTAACAATTTTATTCATTTACTATAAAGATATTAAACCACAGTCCTTCCTACCCATCCACTTTTTAGATTCCAGTACTTTACTCTATTACTCTATTACAATGCATCATGTTTGGCCAAACTGCAACCTTCTTGTACATTGTTTTGATCTCTACCTTTCGTTTTCCAAAAAAACCAAAACAAAACATATGAGGCTATAGTGGAATTTTAATTTTTTCAATATAAAATTCTTTATTTAATTTCTATGACTGTTCATGTGAAACAAGTGACTTTGGGTGGCTTACAGTTCTAAAACAATAAAATACTTTGAAACAATAAACACACACACACACACACACACACACACACACACACACACCAATTTGTTTTTAGATAATGAATGAATTAGAAAGGTTAGTTGAACCAAGAAATACATTTGAGGCCACAGGCCTGGCTAAACAGTCATGTTTTTAAAGTATTATGAAAGGCCAACCAGGTTGGGGCCATTCTAATCTCTGAGGGCTGAATATTCCATAGGTCAGGGGCTACAGTGGAGACGGCTTATCAGTGCTTGACATTGTTTGACTAATGCCAAACAAAGAAGAAGAGGTCAACTTATTTTCCAAAGCACCAGAAGGCAAGATAAGAAACAATGGAAGGAAACTAATCAAGGAGAGAAACAACCTGGAATTAAGGAGAAATTTCCTAACACTGAGAACAGTTAATCATCTTGGCATCAGAGATGCTTTAATGCTAGGGTTTTTAAGAAGAGTCTGCACAGCTACTTGTCTGAAACTGTGTAGGGTCTCTGCTTGAGGAGGGGATTGGACTAGATGATCTCCAAGGTCCCTTCCAACTCTATTCTGGTGGATTACTGGGATTTCCAACATGCTCATTCTGTTGGATCAAATTGGATGAGTGGAGACTCTTAGAAAAAGGCAGTCCCTCAGGTAACCTAGTCTCAACCCATATATGATTTTAAAGGTGACAATTGCACCTATAATCCTACTGATGGCCAATGCAGCTCATGTAATAGGGGTGCTACTAATGCCATGTTTCCAATACCATTTACTATCCATGCAGTCACGTACTGCACCAGTTGAAATTTCCAAGTGTTCTTCAAGGGCAGTCTCATGTAGAGCATATTGCAGTAATCTTTAGGCCTATGTTTTTTTAATTTATCAATTGAATATATGAACTCCTGATACTGAAGAAAATATATATATTTCAAAAGTTAAGTACCTCTCTATTTTATCTGTATCTTTTCCAGCTTACTCTGAAATTCCTCAGAAATTGCTTTATTTCCATCAAGATAAAAATAAAAATCCATGTTTCTTTCTTTTCTTAATACTTCAAACAAGACAGAAACATAATGCATTTGATTCATAGTATAAAGGCTACTGGAATAATCACATATTTTTCCCTGCCCACTCATAACTAGTCCTCTTTTATTGCCATTCTTCTTTTGTCTATTTTAATTGCAACTCTTTTTTAGACCTGGTCCACATATCCAGCTTAGCCATGATTTACTGCACTGAATAATGCACAGTTGGCTGATTTTCATGATATCACATTTGATTATAAATCTTGATTGACAAATTAAAATTATTTGGCTTACACAAAAGCCAAATAAATGACATTGCACGTGAACTCATTGTGATTTCCTGGAATACTTCGGTTTTTTGTAAAACATAATCCACGCAGGACATAAGAAACCTCCATATATACAATGTGACCATGGTCCAGGTAGCCCAATAATGTCCAGGACAATAGTCCAGGTCTTCAGGAAGGAGTTCTTCAACCCTACCTACAGACATTGGTGATGGGCTTCTTGCATTTCAAGTGCATGCTCTATAATAAAACATGGCAACATCATGAGTGCTAAATAATAAACTGCATTTACTTTTCTATTGGCTCTTGGAATAAGGATTGTCACAACTGTTCTTTGAAAGCACCTTGATTATTGATGACAGTCAGGAGTATGGCAAAGCAGCAGCAGCAACAGTAGTATTAGTAATAGCAGTAGCAACAGCAGTTTTCTCATTTTTGCACAAACTAATCAGAATGTTAACATCCTTGAGAAATAAACAAGGGACTATTCTAGGACACTTGTGGGGAGGATCATATCAAATTCAACTGAGAATATTCTCCTTTTTTATCTTGCAAAGTTCCTGCCACTCCAAAGCCAGTGCCAGTTGAAACAGCACCAAACTGAGGATGAAATACCTGAAAATGCTGTATTCAATTCTCATTTCCCCAAAGAGATCTGGTAGTGCAGTGGTTAGAATGCAGGCTAACTTACTGCTTACTCCAGGAGTTCAATCTTGACAGGACTCAGGGTTGACTTAGTCTCCCATCCTTCTGAGGTCAGTAAAATGAGGGCCCAGATTGTTGGGGGCGATATGCTGAGTCTGTAAACCGCTTACGGAGGACTGTAAAGCACTATGAAGTGTTATTGCTTGCCTCCAGAAGTTGTGAATGCCCCAACACTGGAAGTCTTTAAGAAGATGTTGGATAGCCATTTGTCTGGAATGGTATAGGGTTTCCTGCCTAGGCAGGGGGTTGGACTAGAAGACCTCCAAGGTCCCTTCCAACTCTACTATTGTATTGTATTGTATTATTGCTATTGCTATTCGTCTTATTTACCTCTAAATTCTTGAGAGTACAAAAAAGTCTTTGTGAATATAAGTATCCAAGCATTCTTTGCCCTGATACAAGCATTTGTATGGTTCTGAAGGTTTTGTCACATCAATTTGCAAGATGTAATGTGCATTTTTTTAAGAAAAACAACAACAAGGGCATTATACCAAGTCAAACTAAAAAGAAACCCAAACATTAAGCATGTCTCATACATTAAACAATTGTAAGAGGTTTCTTGACAGTGAAATATTATATTTTCAATGTAACTGAGTTGAAGCTCCTGAATATGAAATTTAATTCCATATAGGCTTTGAAAGTTCTAACTGCATTTAAGGGAATATTTTCTGCCTACCATCCTTAAGAAGATTAGGTTATTACCAACAAGAAATAAATCCAGCATTTTAATACTAATTCCTACTGAATCAGACCAACATTATTCAGGGAAAAGCATATATGAATTTCTTCCTTATTCATATTCTGCTGTATGCAGTCATCCAAACAATAAATACCCAGTGTGAAACTTTGGTATGCATGAGACAGATATTCTGACAATGGCTGCTACAATTATGCAAAGTGAAGGGAGATGATATTGGCAGCAAAATCTAACCATTCCAGTTTCTAAGCAGACATACTACAAAAAGGAATTAATACGATGATGTTCTGCTGACAATATCAGGAATACTAACAAGTATTCCTTGATACGTAAGACTAACAACCTGTTATGCACAAAACTTTTGTACTTACAGAAATTTAGTGGAGAAACTTGTTTCTTAGCCGAGGCAGTCAGCATTGTCCGAAGATGTTTCCGTGATCATGTGACTAGCATATCACCACGTCACAGCACACAGCGTGCAGTGAAACATAGACTGTTGTTATCTTCCCAAAGAAGTACCTATTTATCTACTCTCATTTTCATACTTTCAAACTGCTAGGTGGTCAGAAGCTGAGGCAGGAACGGGAGCTTGCCCTGTCACGCAGCATTAGGGTCTTGAACCTGGGATGTTAACTTTCTAGCTGACAAGCTTAGTTTCTTAATCACAGAGCCATCACGCTCCCAATTCACTCAAAAATAATAGCGCAATTCTTGCCACCAATTCTTCAGATAGCTCTTTCATGTTTGTAAGCTGAGATAAAATATTGTTCTTCCTTGGTTCCATCATAGAAAATGTGTGATGTACTAGTTACAACAGGGACTGAGGAGACCCAAGTTTAAACCGCCCTCAATCACGAGAACTGACTGAGCTGACTTTTGGAGTATCTGCCATCAGTCAGTCCAGTCTATTCTGCTTACATAAGCTCCTCTGAGTCTCTGCAGGAAAAGTATGATACCAGTCAAAGAAACAAACAAGACTTATGATATTATTCTGCTAGAAAACTAAGGACCAGTTGGAAATGAAAGCTTTTTTTCTTTAACATAGTTTTAAATCCGAAATATTTGGAAGAATTATTGGCTCCTATATTATTGAGATCAAATAATTGTCATCTTATTCTGTTTGTTACTGTTTATAAATCACCTAGAATATGTCTAGGGAGGCAGGGATAAACCACATAAATCAATAAGTGCAATATTTGACCAACCTTTTGAAAAAGAATTCCTCTCCACACATTCATTCAACAGACAGAGGTAGTGATGGAGATTTATGACTTCCACAAGAGATAGTGCAACAACAGACAGAGTGGCAATCATATAACAGGTTGGTGAATGAATTTGCTCCCTAAAATCAAGGCTAGGGATCCGACCTGTGCATTACTTTTGCACCACATGCAAATTGTGACTGCAGCCTGCCAAATATCACCAACTCTACGACTTCTACAAGTCCCTTATTATCTTTAAGATGCTATACCATTAAATGAAATGTTTACAAAACACTGAACATGTTGAAGGTTAAAGCAGCAGAGCCATTAGCATTTTGATAGGTTTCCAGAACACATAAAAGAAGCAAGTCTTTAAAATTCATTGCCTTAAGATTAATCTTTTTCTTACAGCATTTTCTTCCCAGCTTGAGGCAGCTATCAAGCTAGCTTACTGTTCTATAACACTTCTTAAACTGTCCTATAGGGATGCTAAGACAGGAAGGCTCAACTCACTCAGTAGTCAAGCCCCAGTTTACAGAGAAGTACCTTCTGGTAGAATGTACTGTATATGCTCATCACAAGTTGACATTTAAAAAATTAAAGGCTGATGCTGCAAATGTTCTGTAGAAAATCTGGGTGAATCTGAAATACAGAATCCAATCACTTCCACACCCTGTCCCTAGCTTTGGTTTGAAAGTAAAATCAAAGTATTACTCATTATTCTGCCTAGCTAATTCATTAAGAAAAGCAAACAGGTAACTGAAGCAGCTTAAGAAAAGATGGGAGGTAAACTTTTAGCAGTTATATCACCTGCAGTGTTTATTATCAGGGCAACCTGGTCTACCCAAATATGGAGCAGAGCAGACTGCTTCCGCTTTCATCTTTCAGCCCCAATCCAGAAGCCTTCTCTTGCAGTTGCTTTCATGGCAAACCTTTATTTCTTTGTCTGTAAATATAAGCAGTGGTTCAGTGGCTAAGACCTGAGCTTGTCGATCAGAAAGGTCAGCAGTTCAGTGGTTCGAATCCCTAGTGCTGCGTAACAGAGGGAGCTCCCATTACCTGTCCCAGCTTCTGCCAATCTAGCAGTTCGAAAGCACGTAAAAAATGCAAGTAGAAAAATAGGGACCACCTTTGGTGGAAAGGTAACAGTGTTCTGTGCGCCTTCGGCATTTAGTCATGCTGGCCACATGACCACAGACAGCACTGGCTCTTTGGCTTTGAAACGGACCTCCTCCTAGACTCTGGAATGACTAGCACTTATGTCTTTAAATATATCTTAAAATATAAATTTATCACCTGCAGTATTGGACAGAATACTGTATTGGATTGAATTCAAATCAATGGATTTACTCTTTGTTGCTCAGTTGATAGCTGGAAAACAGTTAAGAAACTGAAAACAAGGATGCTGTAGAGTCCTGTCACTTCAGTGAGAAAAACTACCTTTAAACTACATATCTTTCAGGTTGTAGATTCCTATAACTGTCCTAAGCAAAGGCATTTCACAGCCATTTTCCAGTGATACCCCATACAACATGTAGAAGAAATTGAAGACCACAACAAAGCTAATGAGAGCTGCTGTTCATGATCACATCTGGAGGCAATACCTGTTCAGATTATAGAAGCAAGGCACACTATAGAAAATAGTTGCCTGTCTAAGAAAAATGAAGGAAATGCATAGATTGACAGGTCCACTAATGCCAAAAAGTTTCTCTAGTTGATGGACAACATTGATTTTTAGGATCCCATCTGCAAATATATTCACTTCATTCTTCATTTTCGGGTGGGGGACGGGGTATGGCAACAGTGAAAAATATAGCAAAGCCTATCAAAATCCCTGAGGTTGAGTATGCTACTTACTAATTAGATCAACTACTGGCTTCCTCAAAATATGGTGCATTTAGTTAGGTACCTTTGTTTTCTGTCTTGACAATGATGATGACTAAGGAAATCCAACAATTGAGCCTAAGAATCTCGGTTTACATCCCAAAACATACAGTCACAGTTCTTGCAGAGCTAAAAATTCTAAAAAGAGCAATGCTGTATACAATTCAGATATCTTTGTATAAAAATGCCTAGGAGAAGCACATTTATTTGGTCATGATTTTCCACAAGTACTGTAGAAGGTTAACAGTAAGCATATACCACATGGTCTTTTGAAAGATCACCAATTTCCAAAAGAACTGAACTGCATTGTTGCCTAGAAATACCCCTACTCAAAGTCTTTGACCTTACTAAAGGCCTTCCAACAGAAATGCTATCCATTCATCCTTGAATTGACAGAAAACTAAACTGGCATATAGCTTCCTACACTCTTATCAATCAGCATCCTATCATTATTGCTTGTTTCAAATCTATGTACTTGTTATGACTCCCCCCACCCCCCACCCCCAGTTCCAGCATGTTTGGACAGGAGTTTGTCAATGGTTCCAAGCAGCCACCCGAGAGAGATTCCACTGAAGCACAGCTGCAGCAGGACAGCCTTGAGGCTTCAGGTGGGGAAAGTATGCAATTGCACCTGATCAGTGATGAGGAAGAGGAACTGCCTTCTGCACCTAATCCAAAAACATGTAGGGCAGAGAAAAGGCAGGAGCAGCCTGATTACTCATGAGGAGGCAACCTCCCCCTTCTTGATGGGATGCACCAGAAACTGGCTATTTAGCACAACAGATAGGTGGAGGTAATGCTGGGAATGTGTTATGTCCTAGCTGTATGTTTCCTGATCATTGGGATTCCTGCCTTGCTTTGGATAGACACCTTGACTTGATTTGGATTGTGCCTTGTGAGCCCTCTTGTATTGTGGATTTAAATAATTGTCTGGTGGGTTTATTTGATTGGGAATGGACTCAGTGGCCATTGCTTTGTGGACCAGCATTGGTCTGCTTTTGGCTGGACTTAATTGCGACAGTTCTGGGTTTTTGGTGAATTACTGGTAAATATTAATAAACCCACTAAAACACCATTATGTATGAGAGAGAGAGAGTGGGAAAGCATAGTAGCAGCATAAAATAACGACAATGCCTAATAAAGTTGATGTACTTTGAAGTTTCTTTTGGGCAGAGCTGGAAAGGACAAAATATTTTATCAACCGGATACCTGGTCTGCACCATGGTTAGGTGTATGTAATGATGGCCATAAGTCTTTGTGGAGAACATAATGGAATACTGGGTGCCTCCAATACTACATTCAGACTTTTTAGGGCTGCCTTTAAGATTAGGTTCTATAACATAAGGATGGATAGTTAACTATGTAAAGATTTAACATTCTTTTAGTCAATAACAGGTTGGGAAATGATTGATCTTGTAAACTAAAAGGGAGCTAGGCAAGATATGTTGAAGCTGTAGCTCAGGGGTGTCAAACTCACGTTGTCCTGTATTGGGACTTTTTTCCCTTTGCTAAACTGGGCGTGGCCAGAGTGTGATGTATCCAGCCCATGGGCTGGGAGTTTGACAGTCCTGCTGTGGCTTAAAAGAACAAATATAAGTTTTGTTATGATCCACTTTCTTATGCTGAAACTGCCTTGAGGAGCTTGTTTTGTAACTTGAAACTTTATTGTAATATTCTCCCTTTTTATTTAGTGATTGCTGAGCCTGGATTAAGTACATTTCTGCCATTTGAGGAGTTTAATTATTGTTAGTGCTGACGTTTTTCTTTAGAAAACCGTCAGGAGTTTGCTATTGTTATGGTGATACTGTTTCGCAACAGTCCAACTGCAACAGAATATTATCATATAATGACCAAAAGCCAATCTTAGAAAGCAATGAATAATTACTACCCTCAAACTCTAAAATTGCATTTCTAAAATGCAATCCTTTTTAGAAAGAAAAGATAGAATTAAGATGTCTCCTTCCACCACTTAATTTCCATCTTTGCTTATTTATGATCATTGACTACAGATGACAGTGGTATAACCCAAGGCATCCCCACCCCCAAACAAATAGGAGGTGGGAGGTGGGAAGGCGGTTCCAAGATCCTCAGCCTGGCTGACTTCAAAGTGAACTTTTATAATTAATCCCCTCCTTTTTCAGTGGGATTAAAACAGCTGCAACTTCTTTGGGGCTGACATTCATCTAGGCTAGTACAAGAGTTGGACTCATACAGCCAGTCCATGCAGCATCCAGGAAAGAGGCTTTAATAAGGCAATTAATTTCCTTGTGTTTCAGGAACAGTGCCTAGGCCCATCCATGCTATTCAAGTACAGGGATAAATTCACTACTTTTTAAAATCTTTTAATAAAAGTATTTAATAAAGTTATTTGGGGGCGACCCAAAAATCTAATAGAGGGCTGGTCAATGCAATCACTTTTTGGATCCCCTTTAGATCATCAATCATCTTCCAGGCATGATTACTCTTTTCCTTGGCACAAGCTAAAGCTGAAAGTGACGAAGTCGTCATCAGAGTGCTCCATCACATGCCAAGCTTCCCATTTAGTGAGTGACTAGAATCAATATTTCTGAAGCATCTTCAGCAATGCATAAAATTGGACATTAGGTTGGATCATTTCCAAATCAAGAGATATCCTTGATGTTTAAGGCATGGCAGTGACTCTGTCAACTGTGTTTAGTCTTCTGACACACTGCTTCCAACGACGAGTTTCTACTAACAATAGGATAAGATCATGCTCAGTCCTGACTCAGTTTGTTTCCTTAACCAGGCTGTCATTTTATTATTATCAGAAACGTTTTGGATTTGTATCCTGGGGTTAATACCAAGTGACAAATGCCACCAATAAATTGAATCTTGTTTGAAATGCATTTAGAGAGTTATTGGAAGAACCAGCAAATTACTGATCATCAGTTGATGATTGATGAGTCTGTTTCACCTCCCTGCAATGCAGTCTAGACAGATTCTACTTTCACTATTTTAACTCAATTGTTTAAAAAAAACATGGAGCCAAGAACACAGATACCAATATAAAGGAAGCATGTCCTTCTAAAAAGCCAATATATTCATTTGGTACATTTGCACCCCATGTTTTCATTCCAGAAGCTCAGAGCTGTTCACAGGGACTCTTCAACAGTGTCTTATTCAGCCCGGACATCAATAATGCAACATAATTCTCTTCCAGGTCTTGCAAAAAAAAAAAACCTTGGCAACAAGAGCTCAAGTGGAATAAAATCAAGCATAAAGAGGAAAAATTGAAAACATGTAAGAACTCAGCCTTCCATCCTTCCGAGATAAGAAAAATGAGGACCCAGATTGTTGTGGGCAATATGCTGATTCTCTAAACCACTTAGAGAGAGCTGTAAAGCACTGTAAAGCAGTATATAAGTCTAGGTGCTATTGCTATTGCTATTGCTATTGTTGTTTACATGTACACTAAGAGCTTATGCACCAGAGACAAATTTCTAGTGTGTCCAATCATACTTGGCGAATAAAATATTATACTATCCAGCATTTTGCTGAAATCTTTCAAGACTAAGTCACAGTTAATATATTAAAAGAATGTTAATGTAATATCGCTTCAAATCATCTGAAATGCAGCAAAATATTTCAGATATTAAATGCAGATATTCCAAGCTTGCAAATATAAATTGGAAATGGTGCCACTTTTCAAGCTAGACAGTAGGGATTTGGTCTCATAGTAACTGTTCAGAAGACCTGTTTTCCTACATCTGTATTTGATCCATATTAACCATTTACAACAATTTAATTTTCATATTAACCAGTCAAGGAGATTAAGGCTGGAGGGGATGGCATAGTATCTAGAGTTTTTAAATATACTATAGAAAAAGAATAATTATTCTTACTTAATTCAATTATATTACAACAGATAAATTATTTTGTCTTCAAAAGGACTGTTTTGTTTTATCACTTATAATATGCAGTTTTAAACTACCAGGCACATTTTTGTTCTTCATCCTGAAAAGGGCTGTGTGGAATTTCAATCCAAGCAGAGCTCAATGGAAGACCCCAAATGTACAATTCAAACTATGTGTGAAAGGATCCATCTGGGCCAACAAAAATATTTAGTGTTAGCCTCAGCACCATAATGGCCGCCACACAAACCAGGATTCATACTCAGTGATCCTTTCCCTCCCAGGCATCCTAAAGTAAATCTATGACTCTGAGGTTAGCAACAGCAGCAGAGTAACCTGAGAGCCTCTCATTGTTCACATTGCTTTCTTCTCTTATCAAACTGGGACTTACAAAAATGGAGAAGATCAGGATAAAGTTTGTGCCAGTTACCCATCATAATTTCTAACCATCACAATAAATATATAGATCTCAACAATAAGGTCTGTGAAGAATCCCAATGAACAAACAGCTCTCCCCCAAACGGTGCAAATCACACTTAAAACCCTAGAAATACATTGCAAAATCAATAGTTTTCCACTTCCCTTAAACTATTTCACACTGATTTGATGAAAAGAAAATGTGCATGGAATATAATGTAGCTCTTGGAAAAGCATTATGGAAATTTACATCCCAATGCTTCTAAAAGCATTCAACATTCCCATCCCTAATAGGAAGAGCACTTAAAACTTATATACCACTTCACAGTGCTTTATAGCCCTCTCTAAGCATTTTACTAAAACGACGCAGTGGTCAGTGACTAAAACGTTGAGTTTGCCGATCAAAAAGGTCAGCAGTTTGGGGGTTCAAATCCCTAGTGCTGCATAACAGAGTGAGCTCCCATTACTTGTCCCAGCTTCTGCCAACCTTGCAGTTCAAAATCATATAAAAATGCAAGTAGAAAAATAGGAACCACCTTTGGTGGGAAGGCATTTAGTCATGCCAGCCACATGACCATGGAGACGTCTTCGGACAGTGATGGCTCTCCAGCTTTGAAACTGTTATGTTCCACCAGGTGTGGCCAGCAGATGGCGTTAGAAGAAAAACCTCTGATTGGTCCAGGCGCGCCTGCCGGCCGGCGGAACAAAAACAAACCACCCATTGGTTCCCTGTCTGACAGCTACATGTATAAATAGCTGTCAGACGGGTCAGTTGTTGCTTGTTCCTGTCAGTTGTATTCGAGTTAATAAAAGTTCAGTTGTACCTTCACCTCCTCAGTTATTGCTGCCTCAGGACATAAAACTGGCAATGAAGATGGGCAAAACGGACCCCCACCAAGTAAGTGCCACCCATGGCTACAGCTACTATCCTTTCTGCCCTGGGGCTGAGGCATGGGACGCGTTCCTCGAAAGCTTTAAATGTTATCTTATCGCACATGACCTCACCAGCCTCTCACTTGACAGGAAACAGGGCATTTTCTTGAATTACTCTGGGCCAGAGATGTTTCCTACTGCTAGGGCGCTGTCTTCGCCAACTCCAGTCCACACTATGCCATGGGATCAACTTCTCGCCAAACTCAAGAACCATTACGAACCCGCTCCTTCCCGGTTCGCGCACCGACAATTTTTCCACCATTGTGTCCAGACAGAAGGCCAACCTATCAAGCTACATGGCTACCCTCGGGGCTGCCTCCATAAACTGTGAATTTTCTGATCTCGATGAGGCACTGCTCAAGCAGTTTATCTACGGCCTCAGAGACCTCAAGCTTCACCGGCGCATCCTCTCACGCTCTGAGCTAACCCTCAAAATTGCAGTGGACAAAGCCCGCACCTCAGAGATGGCTGACCAGTCGACACCTAACCTCCGCCGTTTTCCTCCACCAATGGCTCAGATGGTTCCTACACCCACCGTCCACCACCAGCAAGATTCTGACTATTACAGGTCAGAATTGGATTTCGCCATTGACTGCTTGTAATCCCTGTCGCACAGGGACGGCCGCATTTGCCTCAGCTGCGGGGGACGACACCTTCGTACCTCCTGCCGGTTCCGCTCCGCGGTATGCCGAAAATGTGGCAAGAAGGGCCACTTGGCCACTGTCTGCCACTCTACACCTGCTGACCATCACTCTCCACTGCCGCTGGCATTTTTTCCCCGCACCTCTGCTAATCTGACCGCCCGCCATCAAAACAGCCTCTCCGTTGGAGACCCCGAAGACGCCTGTCCCGAATGGATCGTCGACTCGGCCTCATCTACAGTGGGAGGTTGGGGTAAATTGCATCTCCGCATCTTCCTTGAAGGCCGCCCCTGCTCTATGGAATTGGACACAGGATCCACCAGATCCATCATGTCCTCGGATGCTTTGCACTCCCTCCTGCCCCTCCTACGCCGGCAACACCTATCACCCGCCAACTGCCGCCTCCCCATACCTTTGCTTGGCTGTGGCCACTGCCTCATCTGCTATGGCTCTTTCCAATCTCACTTACCTCTCCTGTCCAAACCCCCTTAGCTTCCTTGCTGGGCCTCGATTGGTCTCGGGCTCTCGGCCTCTCTATCTCCGGCATCCATTCTACCACCTTTTCTTCTGGGCCCAGGGATGACCTTATCTCCCTCCTCTCCGAATTTGCTGATGTGTTTGACACTACTCTAGGCTACTACACTGGAACTCACGTTTCCTTAAATCTGGATCCTACTGTGGCCCCCATCCGCCTTAAAGCAAGGCGTTTGCCTCTCGCCTTGAAAGCTAAGGTCGACTCTGAGCTTGACAAGCTCATCGCCCAAGGGGTTTTAGAACCTGTCGACTTCTCCCTGTGGGAAACCCCTATTGTGGTTCCTTTAAAGTCCGATGGATCTATTAGGATCTGCACGGACTTTAAATCCACTGTCAATAAGGCCTTGCAGTCCCACCCTTACCCTGTGCCCATAGTGCAATATGTGCTGCACTCCTTGGGCCAGGGCAAGGTCTTCGCAAAACTAGACCTTGTGCAGGCGTACCAGCAGTTGCCAGTTGATGACGCCACTGCGACTGCGCAAACCATTGTCACACACCGTGGCGCTTTTAAATGCCGCCGCTTACAATTCGGCATTAGTGTGGCCCCAGGAATTTTCCAAGGTCTCATGGAGTGTTTGCTCAATGGCATTCCTGGGGTCACCCCATATTTTGACGATGTCCTGATCGCTGCCGATGACCGATCAGGACTTGCCAAAATGCTGCAAGCCATCTTGCTGCGTTTCCGCGCCGCCGGCTTGCATTTAAAAAAATCTAAATGCCAGTTGAGTGTTCCTGGTAAATTTCCTGGGCTACCTAATAGACCAGCATGGCATTCACCCGTCCCCTTCTAAAGTGGACGCTATCCTCTCTGCCCCAACTCCCACTAATAAAGTTGAGCTACAGGCTTTCTTAGGCCTCCTCAACTTTTACTCCTCATTCATTCCCCATAAGGCCTCTATTGCTGAGCCTCTCCACAGACTGCTGGACAGATCCATACCGTGGACTTGGACAAGCTGCAAGACACATGTACTCGCGGCTGTCAAGCACTCTTTAACTGCCCCCCCTGTCCTGGTTCAATACGATGACCGCTTTCCCTTAGTCCTTGTCTGTGACGCTTCCCCCTTCGGCGTCGGGGCAGTCCTTAGCCACTCCTACCCTGATGGTTCTGAGTCTCCTATTGCATTTTACTCTCGCACCTTATCCAAAGCTGAGCGCAACTACAGCCAGTTGGATAAAGAGGCACTGGCCGTTGCGGGAATAAAATGCTTCCATCATTACTTGTACGGCTGTCCCTTCTCTCTGGTGACGGCTCACAAGCCCTTCCAAGGTATCCTTGCAGGGGACCGCCCTACCCCCCCCCCGATCCTCTCCCCCAGGATGTCCCGCTGGGCAGAGTTCCTCGCTTCCTACACCTACTCCCTGATCCATAAACCAGGGTGCCATATAGGCCATGCAGATGCCTCAAGCCGCTGCCCTCTGCCCATTGGCGTTTCCGATCCTGCCCCCACTAACTTGCTCTGCCTAATTGAGGACCTGCACCTACCCATGTCCGCCTCGGACATTGCCCTCTCATCGCTCTCCGACCCAGTCCTCTCCTATGTCATTAATGCTGTCCGCAGGGGCTGGCCTTCCTCTTCCAGGGAGCCCCATTTACTTTCCTACTTCTGCCGATGCACTGAACTGTCAGTCCTTCAGGACTGCCTTCTATGGGGCAACCGTGTCATTCCACCCTCCCTTCGCCATGCTGTACTGTCCCGCCTCCATGACGGGCACCCAAGCATTGTCCGGATGAAAAGCCTGGGCCGTGGCTATGTCTGGTGGCTCTCCATGGATGCTGACATCGCTGCCTGGGTGCATCAGTGCAGGCCCTGCCAAAACATATGACCGGTGCCTCCCGCCATGCCCTCCAGGGACAGGGAACAGCCCATGGCCCCTTGGAGTCGCCTCCACGTTGACTTCATGAGTCCTATGGCCGGTCTCACCTTCTTCATTGTGGTCGACACATGGTCCAAATGGGTTGAGCTATTCCTCATGAAAAGCACTACCTCGGGGGCCACCATTCAAGTGCTAGACTCCTTGTTCACTACCCACAGTCTTCCTGATGTGCTCGTCTCTGACAATGGCCCCCAGTTTACCTCTGCAGAGTTCCAGCACTACCTGTCTGACTTGGGCATTCGCCATGCTCCGGTTGCGCCCTTCCACCCAGCGGGGAATGGTTTGGCTGAGCGCACTGTCCGTTCAGCCAAAGAGGCCCTCAGCCGAATGTCTCCTCTTCCCTGGCCCACCAGACTCTCAACCTACCTGAGATCTCAACACACCACACCTTGCCCACTCACAGGGAAAATCCCTGTGGAATTATTAATGGGTAGGAGACTTCGCACGACATTGGACCATCTTCACCCCCTCTACACCTCCACCTCTTTTCCCAACTCTCACCCCCTTAGGGCCTTTCTGGTGGGGGAGGGGGTCTTTGCCCGTAATTTTGTGGGCGACCCAAAATGGGTACCCGGTCATGTTGCATATATAACAGGGTCCTGTTCCTACAGGGTCCTCCTCGACGATGGGAGACATTGGCGGCAGCATGTAGACCAGCTACATCGGCGACCCACAGAGAGGCCTGTGCACAGACCAACCGTTCCAGAACAAACAGGCCCTACCAACGCTGCCTGCCAGCCAGACACTCACAAAAACGCTAACTCTGAGTCCGCGCTACCCACTTCATTCTCGCCAGCTGCCTTACCTTTAAACACTGGCGCCCTGCTTGGGGCTGGGCCTTCTGCGCATCCCTCACTGTCGATTTGCCAACACAGCGGGTACCGCACTCCTCCTCCTTCGGCGACTGCTCCACCTCTGGCAAGAAGATCCCAGCACATGCGCAGACGGCCCACCTATCTCCAGGACTACGCATGTTCAGTCCAGGGGAAAGGGGTGTTGTGTTCCACCAGGCGCAGCCAGCAGATGGTGTTAGAAGAAACGCCTCTGATTGGTCAAGGTACGCCTGCCGGCCGGCGGAACAAAACCAAGCCACCCATTGGTTCCCCGTCTGACAGCTACATGTATAAATAGCTGTCAGACGGGTCAGTTGTTGCTTGTTCCTGTCAGTTGTATTCGAGTTAATAAAAATTTAGTTGTACCTTCGCCTCCCCAGTTATTGCCGCCTCAGGACATAAAAGAAACAGAAATGGGCACCACCCCCTAGAGTCAGGAACAACTAGCACATATGTGTGAGGGGAGCCTTTACCTTCAAGCAGTTTACAGCATATTGGCCCCAATAATCTGGGCCTTCATTTTACCAACCTCAGAAGGATGGAAGGCTGAGTCAACCTTGAGCCTGGTGAGATTCTAACTGCCAAATTGCAGTCAGCAAAAGCAGCCTGCAATACTGTGTTCTAACCATTGGGCCACCACGACTCTTTCTAATCCTTGACTGGGCTGACTTTAGTAATGAGGAATATTCTTTTGTGGTCAGCGTAGTTGTTTCAGTTATTCACCTCTTTCTAAACTTACTTTTTATGTTATTTCAAGGTCAACCCTCTAGTCTTTTTAATTTAGAATGGCATACATTTTAAGGCAGCAGTCCCAACCTTTCCAGCTTGGCAACCCGGCCCAGCACAGGAAGGAGGGCATGGAGCTTCACATGCGAGTGGAGGGTGCTTGTGCTCGCACACGAAGCTCCACTCATCGTGAGCAGCATGCACTTGCATGCAAAGCTCCACTTGCACAAGTGGCAGGCAATTGCACTTGTGCGTGAAGCTCCACTCGTGTGAGTGGAGGGGACTTGAGCAGAGGGGGCTCTGTGTTTGTGGGTAAAATTCCACTCGTGCAAGCGAAGGATGCTTAAGCTCCATTGGAGGGAATGGAGCTTTGCACAGGAGCACAAGCACCCTCCACTCACAAGAGTGCAGCTTCACATACAAGTGCAAGTGTCCGCTGCTCAATGAGTGAAGCTTCACAAGTACATGTTTGCCCATTTCTTCTGCAGCCCAATTGTTTGACACTTATTCTCACGTGCGAAGTTCCACTTGTGCGATTGGAGGGCACTCGTGTCTGAAGCTCCTTTGGTGTGAATGGAGTTTCATTCAGGAGAGCAAGTGCCCTCCACTCACATGAGTGAAGCTTCACATACCAGCGCAAGTATTCGCTGCTCACGCAAGTGAAGCTTCACACATACACACTTGGCCATTTCTTCTGCAGCCTGGTTTTGAACAAGCCACAGCCCAGTAGTGGGCTGCAGCCCAGGGGTTGGGGACCACTGTTTTAAGGGTATGTGTTGATCATATGTTTCAGAAGACAGTTGTTTATAAAAGTGACAAACTAATAAACTGTACTCTTGCTGTTTTGTTTCTCATGTGTGATACCTAATATGCAATGAGTTCTTTTTCTAAGTTGCCAGTTACTATAGCCAGCCAGGGACCTCTATGAATTCAGTTGCTATGCAGAGAAACTAAATGTGGCAATCCTGACTTCTTAACTCTTCAAATCTAGAACCTACCTTTGGAAATTATAGATCTAGTCTACAGACTTAAAAGAAATTAGCCAGCACAGGAGAGAAATAGATCAAGCTCCATCACACAGAGAAACAGATTATCAGAGAGTAAGACAAGCTCATTTCAATCTCTAATTATCCTTGAAATAGATAAGCAAACCAAAGTTTCAATTAAGGGTTCAATTACTCTACTTACTACACTAACATTCACTAGGGAATGGGAAGGCCAAAAACCTATTTCCATGTGGAAGCTACAGACTTGGGTGATAAGTATCCTAGTTTGGCTGCAGTTCCCATCTATTTTCCTAGAAATGAACACTAAAAACAGACTCTCCACTTCTTTATACAGGAGACAATACTGGGAAAAGGGGAAGTCCATAGCCAGAGGTTTCCTGCAGAGAATAAAGATGACCACATATGTCCTACTTCTCTTCCTCACAGGATGTCTTCTGCACCTGCATCAATAGGTAAGACCTAAAGCTAAAATGTTTCCCTCGAATTTTCCCCTATTAGACAGAGCTGCATGTCATCGAAGATAGCATGTGGGAGGAACTGTTAAACATAACCTTTGATCCATATAATAAGACCAGAAATATACTAGAGATCCCTGTTGAGGATATTGGTAAAAATCAATAGGCTTTCCTCTCATTTAACAAAACTGAGAGCTTTCTCTTACCTGTACATAAGAATAGTAGAGCAGTGATCTCCGAAGGGTAGGCTATATAAAAAAGAACAATGAAACCCAGAGGAAATAGGCAAAATATTTTTTCAGTGCTTTATTCACTTTGTGGATTCTGAACACAAGCTGCTTATATTTAATTGTAGTAACACTGCACATTTCGGGAAGGTACTGATGGGGGGATAGTGATGCAGAAGATTCATATAATTCAATTTCCATTGTATAAATCACTGGTATATGTTTAATATGAAGACCATATTATTGAATTCAAACAGGAGTTGTTGGCTCTGATTAACATTTTGGAAAGATGCTCAATGTATGCGGGCTAAAAAATTTTTATCTCTGTTCGCTATGATGTAAAAAGGATGTTGAGTCTCTAGAACAGGTGTGTCAAATTAGCGGTATCACACTGTCATCACATGATGTATTGCAACTTTTTTTCCCCTTCGCTAAAACAGGGGCTGGGCATGGCCAGTGTGTGATGCATCTGGCCTGTGGGTTTGTATGTATGACACCTCTACTCTAGAAAGAGGGCAGACAAGAGCAACAAAGATGATTATGGGGCTGGAGGCTAAAACATATAAAGAACAGTTCCTGGCATTCAGTATGTCTAGTTCAATGAAAAGAAGGACTAGAGGTGATATGATAGCAGTGTTGCCATATCTCACTGGTTGCCACAAAGAAGAAGGGGTGAAGCTATTCTCCAATAGAAGCACCTGAAGGCAGGACAAGAAACAATGGGTGGACACTAATCAAGGAGAGAAGCAACCTAGAACTAAGGAGAAATTTCCTGACAGAACAATTAGTCAGTGGAACAATTTGCCTCCAGAAGTTGTAAATCCTCCAATACTGGAAGTTTTTAAGAAAAGATTGGACAACAATTTGTCTGAAATGGTGTAGGGTTAGGGTTAGGGTTAGGGTTTCCTGCCTAAGCAGGGGTTTGGACTAGAAAACCTCCAAGGTCCCTTCCAACTATGTTATTCTATCTATTGTTTACCTAAGTCCATATGAGCTATATGTTCAAAACTACTTTTATAGAAAGATTTATTATGCATTTGACTTTTTTATTTAGTACCACTGAAAATGGGTGGATGACATATATATTAATAACTGGGATAAATAAAAAAGAGGCTTCTGCATCCCAAATGCCAAATGTATGGATAGTGAACCATATATATATATATATCCTGGTTTCAGAATTTTGCTGAAGCACACTTGTTTCCTACTTTTAAATTTACACTAAGCCTCTAGCATATATTGGATAGTCAAACTTGAGACCTAGTAAAACAAACAGATACTCCAAACCAGAACTATGCATAAATCTTACCTTTAAAAGGTAGAACTTGCCTGTGTGGGTAAATTAAAGAGGAACACAGAAATGTTCCTTGGGAAGCATAAGTGAACAAATTGTTATCCTAATTTGAGACAGGCACTCTTGGACCAGTTTCTCTCAAATCACTACAGTACCTTAAGAACGAGCCATTTTAAAATATACTTTTATGGGGAATCAGTGCTGTAAAGCTAAGGGTCCTAGTTAGGAAGCATGGGAAAAACACATAACGACTCTTTAAGTCTGTAAAACAGAACATAATGGAAAACAATCTGGCAAAAGAAAGTTTGAAAATGGGCTGAATTAGCCAGGAGTTGTAAAGAAAAACATCAGCTCAGGAAATGTCAGGTTGTTTCTTTTTATGCCTTCTCCCTCTTGACCACATGTCCCAGAATGAAGCATATGCTATTTGATCATAACTTTGGTTGCTTCGACTTTTGGTAAATACAGTATCAATTTCCTCACATGCATTTGGCAGAATGTATATAGAGAACAGAGCCATCCATTAGGAGTATTAAGCAATAGATGTCGAAATCCAAACAACTACTAATAATTATTAAGTTACATGCTTTGATAGAATTCTTATATGTTTAAGCTTTCTATAGTCATGCTTGGAAGAAAGAGAAGGATGAATGTTTTTTTCTTTAAAAAGCAGTCTGGAAGACGCTATCAGTGTTTCCTTCAAGGCAAAGCAGAGAAAAAGAACGAGTAGACCAGGTCCATGACACACTTATCACTACCCCTCAATGTCTCTAGGAATCAATAGGATAAGAGATGCAAAGAACTGTAGCTTCTAAATGTCTATGCAGATTCTCAGTCATCCAGGTAATGGTTGTCTGTAAGGTGCTTTTTTCAAGAGGCAACTGGACTTTCTGTTTTTTCTTTCAAGACATGTCACTTCTCATCCAAGAAGCTTCTTCAGTTCTGACTGGAATGGCAGGAAATGGAAGGATTTATACTCAATGCAAACAGCTGGTCATTTGCATTATTTTAGCAGATCATTAAGGTCATCTGGAGGTTTATCTGTGTCATCAGGGTCACTTGAGTGGTGTAAATTGGTGTGGAGCCTTCTTGGAACTGTTGAAAGGACTGTGTTGTAGATTGAAGATAGGTGATGTCATATCCCTCCCCTTCTGTTGAGAGAGGGCTGCTCAATTTTGACATAGATGGCCTCTTTCAAACCAGTGAACCTCTCTGTCCAAAATATGGACTTTGTTGGCTTCAAAAGCTTTGTAGCTTCGGGAACTCTCTGACCCTACCTCAGCATTGTCTACACATTGAGCAGCAGCAATTCATCAGGGTTTCAGACAAGAGCCCTTCTCAGCCTTACTTGGAGATGTCAAGGCCTGAGCCAGAGACCTCATGTGATATGCATGTACTTAAAAAAGGCCAATCTCTGAATCCCTGTTTGGTTCTCATAAAAACTACCAACCACCTGCAGCTTAAAACATAACAGATGCCTATTTTGTTTGGTAATGGAAATTATCTGATACAATTTAAGATAAGGAATCGACTTAAGTACAGATCAATTTGATTTAAATAGAAAAATGACATTTTCAATAGAAACAGTCCTCCCAGCTGCCTTAGTTTAGAAATTGATTTAACAACTTAATGCATGTTTCTTATGCTGACAAGCTCTAAGGGGGAAAAGTACATTCTTAAATTCAAAGATGTGTAAGGTAATCATTTAGTTCAAGGAAACTTTCCATAGTGTTCAAACATCCCTCAAAATCATTGCCTTTCATCACAGTTATTGTGCAATTATATGTTATAGTATAATTGTGTGAAATTTTGATTGCAATATATACACATTACTTTTTCTCCATGTAAGAATAAAATGTAATAAGTTACAAAAAAGCCAAGCATTTAGGTAATTCAAGAGCCTAAATTCTCAAACTCTTAAGGGATGAAAATTTTTTATCAGTTCCTAAGAGATGACACAAAGTGTTAAAAAGCAGACCTGTTCAACAACTGAAATATGATTACTTATAAAACCTTTTCCCAGCTGATTCATGTATTTGTAAAATACATCAGAAATGTTATCAATTGAACTGTCCCCTCAAACCGCAATCAGATTTTTAAATAGTCAAATATTTTGATTCGTTTGGGTCTGCAATCTCATATACAGCCATCAAAAGAAGTCTTATTTAATTAAGGAGTTTACTGTATATCATTGTCCATCTCACAAATAAGGATTAGTATTTTGAAATCTGAGAAATATATTCTAACCCGGGATATAAAAAATAAGTCAAGAACTACCTGTACTGTGAATTTGGTATGTTCTTTAAACAAATGAGTAATTTAGAATAATTTTCCCTAGATAATTTTAAATAAGCTTTGTCAATAATAAGGAAAGGGGCAAGATTCACATCAAATCCTCTGTTAACCAACTTTGGTACTACATACTCTGAATCAGTATGAAGAGATTGGATTCATTTTGCAATATAGATTATCTAAAAATGACAAGACATGATATAATAATTATTTGCTAGCTGTAAGAAATCAGAACAGTATGAAATGAGGGTTTTAACTATTTCAACAGTGCATTATTTATCGCCTAAAAGTATACACATGAAATCTATCAAAGCATCCCATTTGTTCAGAATTCACTCCACACATCTACACAAGCCTGTTACAGTCCATGCATTCTGTAACTTTGGGTCTTCCATAAAACTATTTCCATATGATAATAGTTTCCTCCCCAGGTGATGGATTAGGGAACTGAATAAGCCTTCTATAGTAATGCTTTGGGGGAATTGTAATGACTCAGTTGTATTCTAACATACTTTTTAAGCTTAATGGTTATTTTAGTTCTGTACTTTGGCCATCCAAATCACATGCTGAGTGACCACCCAAATTGCAAAAAAAATAAATAAATGTTATGCCAAATTTATCTACACCAGTTAAGTTGTCATATCCAAAGTTGTCAGTATGGCTACTAAGCGATACTTACTGTAATCCTCATTGTGATTTTCCTTGGCATTTTCTTTAGAGTTCTCCCCACTCATTACTTCTGCAAGTTTTTGTGTGTGATATTGATATTTTAGCAATAGCAATAGCATTTAGATTTATATACCACTTCATAGTGCTTTTACAGCCCTCTCTAAGCGGTTTACAGAATCAGCATATTGCCCCCAACAATCTGGATCCTCATTTTACCCACCTGAGAAGGATGGAAGGCTGAATCAACCTTAAGCCAGTGAGATTTGAACTGCCGAACTGCTGCTAGCAATCAGCTGAAGTAGCCTGCAGTACTGCACTTTAACCACTGTGCAAACTTGGCTCTTGATTTTGATTATAAAGACAAAATAATACTCAATTTTAAGTTTTGTTAGTAGATGTAACATGTTTATGCCTATGGATATTTGTTATATATGTTTTCTGATTCTATGATGCCTTTAAAATTATAAAAAATAGTTTCTATATTGGTTTGGTTAAGGTGCTGGCCAAGAAAGCAGAAGTTTGTGAATTCTAGTCCTGTCTTGGACCTGAAAGCCAGATCAGTGACTTTGGGCCAGTCATTGCCTTCAGGGCAATACACCTCACAAGGCAGCTGTTGTGGGGGGAAATGGAGGAAAAGGGAATGTTATGTATTCTTTAGACTATTATGTATCCTGCATGTTCCCCACATTATAAGTTATTTATAAAAGTAATAAGGGTGGAATTAAAATATATATAAAATAACATGTTGATGTTGACAGTTTAGTACCAAAAAAAGTTCAAATTCAAGTGTTAGAGTTCACACACTGCTGATTAATGGATCTGTATTGTATTATTTGTTGAAAATACTGTGAATGAACAGAATGGCAGCATGCCAATTCTTGACATGTGGCTCTCCCAGGGCATCTCAGCTTAAACTTTAACACATGTTGCTCTGCAGAAATGAAGTGTGCGGCTGCTGCTTCCTCAGCCTATATGCATAGATGCCTAGATGCATAGATGCCTAGATGCATATCTGCCTATATGTATATAGGTAAAACCACACACACACACACACACACACACACAGAGTGTGTTTTAGCTAGATGCATATAAACAGATTCCCTTTTAAACACTTCTGGTACTTGAGGTCTTCGGAAAAGATTTTCACAGAATAGTTTTAATAATCACTATCAATCAGTAGGACCTTTGCGTCTTCTAGATGGAACCAGCATATTGCCATATGTCAATTGCAGGAGAACAGGAGGGCAAAAGGACTAGGTTTCCATTTTCTGCTGGTGAACACCCAGAAGCATGTGGCTGGCCACTGTGAGAAGCAAGGGGCAGGACTAAAATGAGTCTTAATCTTGATTAGCTCTTCTTTGTGTTCATGTCCTCAACTGAATTCAAGTAGACCAAGCAGAATAGCATTAAGAACTATTCTGGCATCAAAGTTTGTGCCACAAGTAACACAAGTAATATCAAAAGGTGTATTTCTTATGCAAGTAGTATCAAAAGGAGCATTTCTAGGCAGTTTTAATCTTTTTTATAAAATCATTTTCCTTTAATTTATTACTTTAGAAAGGTACAAGATTTGATGGAGATATCAAATTAAATACAGAGAAAAACTGAAGTCAACTCAAATATATTAAATGAAGCAATATGTATTTGAAAACATATAGTCCTTGACTCACAATAGTTCGTTTAGTGACCATTTGAAGGTACAAGGGCACTGAAAAAGTGACGTGTCTGTATTTCACACTTCTGACTATTGTAGCATCCCCATGGTCACATGATCAAAAGTCAAAGGCTTGGCAACTGACTCATATTTATGACATATCCTGGGGTCATGTGGATCACCTTTTGTAACCTTCTAACAAACAAAGTCAATGGGGAAGGCAGATTCATTTAACAACTGCGGCAAGAAAGGTTGTAAAATGAACAAAATGTAATTTAACAAATGTTTCACTTAGCCACAGAAATGTTGGGCTCCATTGTGGTTGTAAACTGAGGATTTCCTGTACACTTAGTCCTTGACTTACCACCACAATTGGGACTGGATAGGCAGTCATTCTGGCGTAAGTTGAGGCCACCTGTGTCCAGACTTGATTTTATGACATTTTTTGCAGCAGCTGTTAAGTGAATTCCTTCTACCATTAAGTGAATCCATAGTATTAAGTGAATGGCTTCACAGAATCCCTTGCCATATTGCTAAGAGCTCAGGCGTGCATGACTACATTATTCTGCTGTGCAAGATCAAAAATAAGACCTTGCACAGCAGGATAATCAGATCCGGGTTTAAGATAAACTGGATCCAAAGCTGCTCATTTCCTCCAAAAGGACCCAAATCTTGGGAAGTCATCTACTTTAGCCTGGATCTAACATAGCTTATTTCCTCCCTGTTCTTTTCAAAAGCAGCAGATGGTGTGGTTAAAAACAAAGATAGGTTCGTACAATTACTGTCTCAATAAGTACAAATTGGCAGAATTTGAGAAGTGGCAGAAATCCATTTTCCTATTTAAATCTGATCTTTATAACACTTCACATTTATGAACTGCCCAGATAAGGGCAATTATCTGGTTGGTTTGGTCCAATTCAAACAAACAAACTGGTTGTCACTTTTTCCTACATCTCTTGTTGCAGAAATTGAGAAAAGCCAACAGCAGCCAAGCACAAGCTATGTGAGTTTCCTACATCACTTTACCCACACGCTCAGACTCACGTCTCCAAGAGAGGCAATGTAGGCCTCTAACCAACCCAATCCCAAAGGTGCTTTTTCAAGGGCAACTGTTTTTTTTTCTTTGAACGCTGAAGAAGCTTCTTGGATGTGAAGCAAAGCATCTTAAAAAAAAAAAAACCCCAGAAAATCCAGTTGCCTCTTGAAAAAGCACCTTTAGGATAACCATGACCTGGATTACTGAGAATCTCCATAGACATTTCACCAACACAATCCAATTTCTAGTCACTCCAATCCCATGCTTTATACATAGATTTGCAAGCCATTCATAACAGAAGCCACCATTGTAGGGAAATGAAACAGACAACCAATCAGAATAAAATATATTTAACTTAAGAGTCAGCTGCTGAAAGGATGTGACAACTCTTTGGACAAGGCTAAATAAAGTAACTTAGAGCAAAAAAAAAAAAAGAGATCAGGGATTTATTTCAAGAATTTATTTTCCCATTTCCTCTGTCTGCTTGATGAGAGGGAAGAATTAGTTAAATATAAGACTCAAGTCATTTCCTGCATTTAAACAACACATTAAATTTGGTCAGTTTTAATTTGGGCTTAAAGAGAACATCTTTCTCAGTTCATGCAATACAATGAACAATAATACCCTGGCTAGGATCTTATAAGATATTGTAAGCTCTGGGATATTGTAAGCCACCCAGAGTCATTGGATAGGAGATGGACGGCAAATAATTTTCATAAAAAAATAGTAAATAATAAATAAGACATCAAGCACCTACTTAAGTTGTAAATTAAATTGGAACCTTCAATGACTACTAAGTGGTATCAATGGCTGGAGTAAGCCAAACTGTTTCAGTGTAGAATACCAGCACTAAATTAAGAGCATAATAAAGATGACACTGTTAATATCAGCAATGTAATAATAATAATTAAAGATAATGCCATGGCCTCTATCCTATTGATTCCTTCTGGAGATTGGGGCACAAATCAAACATCCAAATTCCACTACAGAATATAAAACAAAAATGGAATGTGACTTCCTTCCTCTTATGAGATGTTCTCTCAACTGAAGCTATCATGAGACCAGGTTATTGCCTAATTCAGATAACTACCCCGTCTATCAACATATATTTCGGCTCATCTGGAGAATGGATTTCCTCTGATGTCAACAAATAGAATTTGCCATCTATTTTTTTCAAAGGTTTGTGGAGGGTTAATATTAAAAGTTTAGGAATCAAAACAGTAACTAGACAGGATACATGCATAATAGATCATTCCGTCAGACTTCGGATAGGAAGAAAAGTAACTCAGGAAAAATATTCCAAATACACAAATCATCTTTAGGAAGAAACATTTTAGCAACTGCTATCGTCCACAACCATCCTTGCAACTGGTTCATGTCTAACTGTACTCTCATGGTACCTAGAACAATATGGGTCAAATCTGAAAGGTACGCTTTAGAAAGCAAGCAATGAGAAGTTATGCAAATACATGGCAGAACGTAATAAAAGGAGTTATTGAAAGGAGATTAATTTTAATAGGAAGAAATACAATGTCATGAAAAATGAACCCAAACAAATGTAGCTGCAGAAAATGGTAGGTAATGGAACAGGATCACTCACTCAAGGATTGTTAATAATATGTGGTCACAAAGTAGAAAATATACTTTTAGATGTAATTAGGAAGCGTTTCAAGTAGAAATTGATTAACAACCATATAATCATCATAGTAATTTTAGTGCAGTGTTTGAAAACATCCATTTTGGTTAGCAGTATGCGCAAATTAGGCCATCTATAAACTAAAATATAACAATGCTAGTGGTAAATAAAACAGATCAGGCAATCTATGCTGAATAATTATTTTAAAACTACACCTTTGAAAGTCAAAGTTTTATAATTAAGACTGCGTAGTCTTTCTCCCTCAGAAAAACAGTTCATCTAAAAGAAACTGAGCAATTCTACTCAAGTTAATTGCTTAATAAAGGCAGATGAATATCCCATGAGTGTCTTGGTTTGGGTTTCTCTCTGCAAAATGTACAATAGAATTAAGTACTCAGTAGTGCAACTCCAAGCCACATTTATTTAAATCTGAAAACCTCTTTATTTAGAGTTCTAGTTTTAAAATAGGTACATATTTTAAAAGAGACGATATTTAAGTAGTAGTTAGCTCCAGGGGTAGGTTTAAAACATTTCAGCAACAGGTTCTCTGCTCAGTTGCTGGGTGGGTGTGACCATGGTGGGTGTGGCCTAGATGCCTCCTGCAACAATGAGTAGTGTGGTGTTTACCTTCCCCAGGCTCCGGAAGCTTTCCTCAAGTCTCTGGGAGGGCAAAAACTGCCTCTCCCGGGCTTGGAGGCCTTCCGGAAGGCCCGTTTTCCCCCCCTCCCCGAACCTCTGAATGGGCCCTGTACTTACCTAGCATCCAAAAGGTGAAGACTCCTGGGAGGGGCATGATGGGGTGGCAGCAGTGAGGTGTGGTGGGCGGGACCAGTCAGGTGTGGGATTTGGAGGTTCTCCAAACCAGCCATAATGTTAGCTACGGGTTCTCCCAAACCCAAGCAAACCAGTAGCAGCCCACCCCTGGTTAGCTCTCAAATAATTACTCTTCTTCAGATAGCAGCCAACTCTAGCCCACTTGCTGGGCCAGAGTTTCGTGTCAAATCTGTTCCCTCAACCTTCCCCCTCTATGTTTTGAGAAACTGCGCTCATCAACCATATGTAGATCTCTTCACTATTAGCTACAGAAGAGATCGGTAAACCTTTTTTAAGTATGTTCATTCCAAAAATGTGGCTCTGCCCACTTTCCTTCAAGTTGACAAGTGGCAGGATGGGCCTAATTAAACATACAAATCTGATAATTTATTGGGAAGTAAATGGCTTTTCTGAATATAAAGAATTATATTTGGATCATTTCTATTATTTATTTATCAGCTTAAATTCTCTATATAAGTAATACAGCCTTCAAACTGTATGCATGTATCTCTGTGTTTAATACTTCCTAGCAAAATTCATCTCTCCAAGAGCCAAAAATTAGAATAGGGTAGATGATGTTTCATTTTTTTAATAACTTCAAATTAAGGACTATCATAATATAACTGATACTATTTTATCCTAAGAAACTCATTCATCATATTGTAGCAATGATGAAAAATAAATGTCCACAAACCAAAACACCACACAAAAGTCTTCCCTTTTTGCAATTGTTCGTTCTCCTGCTCCATGAAACTGAGCACATATAAGCATATGCAGCTTCTTATTCTGTGTACTAATGAAATAATATGCAAATTTGCCAACACAAAGATTGCACAGGTTGCTACCTTTGTATCCAATGAAGTATGAATTTCTGAGTTCCAATAACCTTAAGGTAAAGGTTCCCCTTGAACATCTGTGGTAGTCGTTCCCGACTTTAGGGGGAGGTGCTCATCTCTGTTTCAAAGCCGAATAGCCAGCGCTGTCCAAAGACGTCTCCGTGGTCATGTGCCAGCATGACTAAATGTTGAAGGCAGGCGGAACACTGTTACCTTCCCACAAAAGGTGGTCACTATTTTACTACTTGCATTTTTTACATGCTTTCGAACTGCTAGGTTTACAGAAACTGGGACAAGTAACAGGAGCTCACTCCATTACAATAGCACTAGGGATTCGAACCACCGAACTGCCAACCTTTCTGATCAACAAGCTCAGCGTCTTAGCCACTGAGCCACCGCGTATCACACCAATAATGTCCGTAACCTTATCATAAACAGTCTATGCTGCAAATCCAAATGTTCAGTATTTAGTAGCAGTACAGAAAATGCAACTGATTTGATCAATGAAGGGAAGTCTGCTGAATGAGCAATTTACAGCTATTTTCAGCCGAAGTGCATCTAAGTACAGTATGATTTTACTTAGTATAACTCCAGTCCACATTCTGAAAAACACTGTCCTTGAGAGCCCACTTGAATCATATTAACTGGCAGGGGGGAAAAAGCCCAGAAGTCTATGGAAGGATAGCCATCACAAAACCAGAATGCCAACTTTTCTTTTCTTTTTTTCTTTTTTTTCTTTTTCTTTTTTTTTTTTTTGAAGCAGGAAGAACACAGATTTGGCAAGCCTCAGTGACAGAAGCAGGCTAGCAAAATACAAAACCAACTATCACCATCTATTTATTCAAGCCCATTCTATACCAGAAGGCACTACTAAATCCTTCTTTGTGATTTACTGACCTCATAAGAGTTGAATAAGAAAATAAATGCAGGGATCGAATGAAGCTATAATTCAGCATGGAAGGCAAAGCAGATTTGCCATGCAGTGTCAAAAATAAGAACCAGACTGCCTAACTGAAGTGACCCAAAATAAAACAAATGAACTAAAATTATGGTCTCTGTTTTCATTTTCAGCTTGCACCACTCATTTCTCTATTTCCATTTAAAGATTAAATGCAGTGCAGTGACTAAACACACAGACACACATATAGAACTTGGCAGGAAGCTAGAACTGGTCAGCTGTTTCATAAACATCTACTTCATTTGTTTTTTCTTTCTCTTACTTCATACCAAAAACACTAAACAATAAGCCAAACATGACATCATCTTGGGATAAAGTTGCTATACCATACTAGAGATAGAGAAAGTGGGGCCTACTTTCACAACCAATATTTCTGTGAAGTAACAAAGTTATATTTGATGGTTAAAACACCATCAGGATTCAACAAGTGAGGGATGGGAGTCTTGTGCTGGTAAATTTAATTATGCCTACACTGAAGGTTTTTCATTTCTGAAATTGTTTTTTCTGCCCTAGCAAGCTCTTCTGAAATATTTAATTTTCACTAAGTGGCCTTGTTCAAAAGGGTTTCAGCAACATAGAATAGTTTCATTTCAAGACTGGATCTGAATTCTTCATCTGATGTTCAGGAACATGGTGAATTCATCTATCTATTTGAAAGGGTGGACTTTATACTCATTGTATAAATTACATACAGGTAACCAGGAGATGCTCACAGTCCTTGAAAGTCTTCTATATATCCCAATGTGTCTGCTACACTGGGAATAGCATCCACCTGTCGTTCTGCTCCCTCCATCCAAAGTGCTTCCTCTTTCTTGTTTCTGCTTCTACTGCAATATATTGGAGAAGATAATTTGCAGAAATTGTCTACACTTTTCCCAAGCAAAATGATTGGCAGATGGGTGATGGGAGAAGACGTGCGTCAAATGACTCAACTCTCCATTAGAGGCTTTCCTTCCAGTCATGCATCCATCCATTTATTCATAGATATGGTAGATCAAAAAATTAACTAGTTAACCAGTAGCTTTGATTTATTCATTAAGACTTATAAAGGTAAAGGTTCCCCTTGCACGTATGTGCTAGTTGTTCCTGACTCTAGGGGGCAATGCTAATCTCCATTTCAAAGCTGAAGAGCCACCGCTGTCCAAAGATGTCTCTGTGGTCATGTGGCTGGCATAAGTAATTGCCAAAGGTGCACGGAATGCTGTTACCTTCTCACCAAAGTGGTCCCTATTTTTCTACATGCTTTTGAACTGCTAGGTTGGCAGCAGCTGGGACAAGTAATGGAAGCTCACACTGTTACGCGGCGCTAGGGATTCGAGCTGCTGATCTTTCTGATCAACAAGTTCAGCATCTTAGCCACTGAGCCCTTAAACTTATATATCTACCTATATTGAAACAACAATCCTGGGCAGCACACAAACAGTAAAAATTACAGAAACCCCCAAACCATCAGAATAACAATCTAATAAAAATCTGTTTAAAAACTCATGACACCAAGGACAGAACTCTCCCACACATCCACACTGCACCTTTGCCTCCGACTCATCCCACTCCCAACACTTGTGGTAACAGCCAGCTCTTCAAGGCCTTCCAGAAGAGTGGGGGCCAGGCAGACTTTTGGGGAAAGGGTGTTCTACAGAAAGTAATTCCAGATTGGACTACCAGAACACAAACATCTTTTTAAAAATTACCAAATAAATAAATAGATTAGCATCATAATATGAAGGGTTGACATCCTCCGAACAGAAGAGAGTCAATCAAAAAGTCTGGATGAACAAGTATATTTATAATTAATGCCAGAATAACTAGAGTCAGTGCCAACCCTAGACAAAAAGAAAAATCCATTATTGGGGCATCTGCCTCAAGAAAGCTATCTCGAGTTGCTGCATAGGGAACATCTGATAATCCATCTCCATTCAGTCTTGACTGCTAGCCAGGCAGAAATAGAAGCTTCTTCAGATAACCAAATCCCAAGCTGCACAAGGCTTTATATGAACTGCAGACTTCTCCATATTCCTAAAATATAGTAGGAGAAAACAGGCATAAAGTGATAGAGGATGTAATTGTTGGTATTTTCATTATCTACATATATAGTCCTTGTTTAGCAACCACAATTGGAACCAACAACTCAGTCATTAAGTGAAGCAATTACCAAGTAAAATATCAGGTGACCGTGCTTACAATTCAACTTTTCTTTGCTTTAGTGTCAGAAGGATATCACCCCAGCCAGCTGAGCTCAAATGGCAGCAAAGGCTTCCAGAACTCAGCTCACTAAGAAACTGGATAAATCTTACAGACATTTTTTCTCACTTCCCAAACTTTTGGAATGTTCACCTCAATGCTTAGTTAGCAAGAAGAGAATTAATGTTTGCATTTGCTTTCATGGGAGAGAAAGGGGTTACAAGAGAGTAAACCGGCACATAATGGGGAATGTACATTGAAAGGAATATGCTAGCACTAGCTGTTTGCCTAACACCCTCTCTGCCTCTTGCTTAGGAGGTAAAAGAAGTCTTTTAATATGAAACTGGTTAGGGTCTTGCCAGTTTCAGGTAGGAGCTACAAAGAGGCAGAGTATTCTAATCAACTAATTTAACTCACATAGAGCTTGTTAACTTGCAGTTAGCATTTTAGGGAGCTCTGCAACTGGGGAAAATCCCATTCCAGAAGAGTTTAAACAATCTCTACTCTTTGGGAGAGGGTGGAATGGGTAAGGCACAAAACAATCCATACAAACTGTAATGATTATGTGAGTGAGAGAGATGCTACAAAGGTCATAAATGGTATTGGTTGCAAGATCCTTTTTCATCACTGCTGCAGCTGCAACTGCTTCCTGAGAAAGTCACCAAATGAACATTACCTATATGTAGATATAGAGGACGCAGTTATGTGTCTAAATGAGAGCATTCAACAATTAGCAGATTTCTGAGATACAAATTCACCATCCATTGCCATGTCTGATTCTCAGGGACCAAAAGGTTGCTTGCTCCTTTTGCATCTGTACATGAGAGAGATAATCAGTCTTTGTAATTCTCCCACTTCAGCCACAATCTGTGTTTTCAATTGTATTTGAAACTGGAACTGGGTATGTCTAGTTTAATGAAAAGAAGGAGTAGGGGAGACATGATAGCAGTGTTCCAATATCTCAGGGGTTGCCACAAAGAAGAGGGAGTCAAACTATTTCCCAAGGCACCTGAGGGTAGAACAAGAAGCAATGGTGGAAACTAATCAAGGAGAGAAGCAACTTAGAACTGAGGAGAAACTTCCTGACAGTTAGAACAATTAATCAGTGGAACAGCTTGCCTCCAGAAGTTGTGAATGCCCCAACACTGGAAGTCTTTAAGAAGATGTTGGATAGCCATTTGTCTGAAATGATAGAGTGTTTCCTGCCTAGGCAGGGGGTTGGACTAGAAGACCTCCAAGGTCTCTTCCAACTCTGCTATTGTATTGTATATTGTATTGTATTTTTCATGTTTACAGGAAGTCCTCAAAGTATGATGGACCCCCACAAACTTATGAATTAGTTCCAAAATCCCAACAGTTGCTCTCTAATGGGTCATGTGACAACAGGTCAGGTGGTCAGCAACCTATCTGTATTTACAGCCATTTGCAACATTATCCCACAGTCACATGACCCTGTTTTATAATATTTTTAGCATTTACGGTATTTATCAAAAAACATCCCTTAGCAAACAAGGGTTTGTTCTTCAACCACAGCATTCTCTTGACAATTTGAAATAAGTTTGCATTTCTGAAAGACAAGGTTTATCATAGCTCAGTTTTGCTTGTGTATTCTACTCTATGGTGCTACCCTTGAAGATTATTTGGAAATGACATCTGGTCCAAAATACAGTTGTGCAAATAATAACAAACACTTCTTATGCCCATGTGTCATCACTCTTATATGAATGCACTGTCTGCCAGTCAATGTCCATGTGCAATTCAAAGTGTTGGTCACCGTCTATAATGCCCTTCATAGGCTTGGTTAACCACCTATCACTAATCATTTATGCCCAACTAATATGCAATGGGATACCTTTTCCAAATACCTAGTCCAATCTACAAATCCTGCATTTCCTGATGTCTCTTATTCAAGTGGTAACAAGATCTAAACATATTTAGTTCTTTCTGTATCAGCAAAGGTCATCTGTAGGCTGCCATGGACTGCTGGGGTCTTTGACTACAAAGACCATCTATAATAAGAAACATGACAGAGTGTTGCCCCCTATCAAGTTTAAATTATTTTAGACAAGTGTATATTTTACCCACACAAACACCACCTACAATTCTTCATACATAAGAAGCTACCATATTGCTAAACCATACCTCCACCAAAAGAAGGCAAATATAAGTGTTCCAGGATAATCTTGCATGATCCAATCTGGGTCAGTCACCAGGACCAGAGGTTTAGTCTTTCAACCTTTTGGACTTCTGCTGGAGCCCATCCTCAGGGAACTTCTCTCTCCGAGCACACGTTCTGGTTGAGAGAGAAATCCCCAGAGGATGGTGCAGCCCAGCCTATCTATACTTCATGCCTAAAATCAGTTTGTTAACTGAGGTATATCCATACAGCCTCAAGGAGAAGAGTTAGAAATTTCAAGATAAATTGTTCAACTGCCCAGCTAATCTCATAAAGAATTTTCCAGATGTGTAACCTTTGCCTTTTCTCCTAAACTCATTTGTAGAAGTAACCAATCACAGTATTGTTCAGAACTACGATTCTACTAACTTTGACAAATGCAAAGATAATACTCATTTAACAACCTTTCCCCTTCTGGTGCCTCCAATAGCAGTTGGCTAGAGTGCTGGGAATTATACTCCAATAATGTCTGGAGGACAGCAAGCTGGGAAAGGTTACTCCAAAACTCAAGGTTTTAGGAGGCATGAACTGTACAAACATATGTTAAAAGTGGAAAGAAAGAGTGAGAACTACAAACAATACAAATGTCAACTTCTCACAAATACATTGTTATAGGCAAATGTTCTTCACCACATTTTCCTCTCAGGCTTGGCAGCTAGCTCTTTGCAGGTAATACAAAGATATTACTGAATGATAACTAGAGTTATTTCTTAACTTTAGCAAACGTTAAAACATCCATTTGGCATGTGATGCTTATTAGCAATGTGGAGATCCAGGCTAGAGAATAGATAAAATAAGAATAGGAATATTTGCCAAAAAAAGGTGATCTTTGAAGAAAGGAAAAATTCTACAATTACCATTTGTAGAAATTATACAAGTTAAAAAGATAAGAGCAACAGCTTACTAAATTAGCCTTTGAAGCTAAAATGCAGGTTTTATTGAATAAGGGTAGGGAATTGAATATGGAAACGAACTGTAGCAGAAGGGGAGGACATCCCCTAAAACTATAGTATTTAAGGAATACAGTATTTAAGTTTGGTTTGCACAACCCAGAATTTCTAAGCACTTTTTAATTATCAAATCTAAGCACAACTGAAAGCAAAGCATGCACATCAACTTTGAAGGGGGAAAGAGGATGGAAGAAGCCCTGAATCTCTAACTAACCAGAGGAACCTTCAAAGACAACAAAACCACATACCCGAGGCAATATACATTTATCTTTGCCTCCATTACCTCGATTGAAAATGCCCCAAACCTTCTGAGCGTGGAGGATGGATCACCCCCTACCATCGTAACCCAGCCTCAGTTGACTCTTTAAGAAAAACAACCGACGGAACGCAGAAAGAAAGGCGGAAGGCTGTCATTTACCTTTTCCTTTTACAAAATGAACATCAGGAAGGAATTCGGCATAGATTTGTAAACTTCAGGATGGAGAAGGGAACTGGCGGGAGTGATAAAGTGTCTGAGGGCGTCAGCTCCAAACTTCACATCTGGGCAGCCTCCCTTAAAACTCCGACCATAAATCGCGAGTTTAAACACAGAGAGGGTGAAAAAGACCATGGAGGGAGAATGAAGAGCCCGCCCGCTTTCGGACCCTTGGTGGGGAGTGGGAAAGATCACGAGGAACTTAGTAAAGGGCGGCGGAGGGGAGGGGAGGAGGGAAGCCTCTAGCGACAGGATGAGGGTTGGGTGGCGCCTTTGGGGAGCCGCTGAGTAGCATAGAGCTGGGTCTCTGGTAAAGCACCTGGGGAGGTTTTATGGCTTGATAAAGCTCAACCGTTTGTCAATATGGGCTCGTTCAGAAAAACTGGAGAAGCCTCGGCTCCTCAAGGGTAAAGCTAATTTTATTCGCCTTCCGGGCAGGGGGAGGGAGCAAAAACTGACCCGAAACCCAGCGACCTCTGGAGCACGTGAGAACTCCCGGGCGCGTCTGCTGCAAGCAGAACCCGGGCAATTAGTCGGACCTCTGCGTGGAGGGCAGCGTTCGCCAAGGTGGGTGGCGGGAAGAGGTTTCGGCAGGGGCAAAGTAATCGAGGAGAGAAAAGACGTCCGTCCGCCCCCTTCCCGGTTGTCTTACCCTCAGAATAGCGGAAGGCAATCCAGACGCCCCGCGTCCTCCCGCTCGCAGGCAGCTTTAGCACAGCTTCCTCCAAAGGCGCGGGGCTGGAGCAACTTTGGGGAGAAGCCGCTAGAAGAAGACGTTGCAGGCGGCACTTGCCTCTGCTGCCGGCGCTCAAGTTTTAACTCGGGTCCCAGGCGCCGCGAGGAAACGCGGGCGAGCTCTTGTCTGCGGCAGCCTCTCGGCGTTGCGGGGCTGCGGTCGCAGAGCCTTTTTTGCCCAGCAGCCTGAGAGAGCTGGAGTCGCCAGCTGCAGCTAAGCTCCACCGCCCCGCCCCGCCCCCCGGGCCCTTGCGCCGTCCCTTCGTTGCATTGTTCGCGGCTTTCAGTCCCGCGCAAGAAGAGAGCGGGCGCGTCTTGCTTGGAATCTCAGCGCCTGCCCTTTTTTTTATTGCTTGCATGCCTTGGTCCCTTCTCGGTTTTCTGCCTTTACTTCCCCGTCGCCCAGTTTCCCACCCTCTCCCTCCCTCTCTTTTTATTTTTATTGCTTGTGTGCCTTGGCTCCTTCTGTCTTTCCTTCTCCATCGCCCAGTTTATCTCCCTCCCTCCCTCCGTCTCCCTCTTCCACTCTTTTTTATTTTTATTGCTTGTATGCCTTGGTCCTTCTCGGTTTTCTGCCTTTCCAGTTTCTCTCCCTCACTCCCTCCTTCTTTCTCTCTCCCCCTCTCCCCCTCCCTATCTTTTTATTGTTATTGCTTGCATACCTTGGCCACTTCTTGGTTTTCTGTCTTTCCTTCCCCATCGCCCAGTTTCTCTATTCCTTTCTCTCTCCTCCCCTCCCCCCATCCTCTGGCGATGTTTCTACCTTTTCCGGGTCTTTGACTTCAAGGATCTCCCTCAGGAAACTTTTCGCCCTTCTCTAGATAAATGAACTGGCAATTAGGGAAAGTAGAACCTAAGGGACTGAACTTTCCTCTCCCGTTGGGGTCAAATTAAAAATAAAGACTGAGAGAGAGAAGTTTAAACAGCCGTCATTCAGGGTAGTTGAGGGATGGAAAATTCAGACGGGACAGAGGAGAAGAAACAAATATACCAGTTAACATAGTATGTAGGCTGCTATCTCTGTCCCAATTCCTAAGGCTTTGAAGACAGCGCGACAATTCTTGAGGCTGCCACGTTGACAGCCAGGAGTAATTTGCAGATGCAATTATGGAAACAGACAATCGTTAAAGTACAGGTGTGCGGAGCTCCTATGAGAACACAGTTTAACATGGAATTGTCAAATCCTACTCAGTTGAGGAAGATTAGGGAATCAAGGGAATTGTAGTGAAATGTCTGTAAACATAATCTCGGGGTTAATACAATATATTGTAAATGGTAACACTCTTCGTTAAGGTGGTGTCTTATTTTTTAATGAATCTGGAAATTCTTCTGGGATTTTGGAAGCCTGTGCCTGGCAGATAGAAATGGTATCCAAAGGTGACTTTAGCCAGCTTCAGCAGGTCTATCAGTTATGCCCTTTCCTGATTTGGTAATGTTGAAAGCGATGACTCAAGTCTTCATTACATTGCAGATTGCTTTATCTGGGGTTCTTTTTGAAGATGACTTAGAAGTCATCTACATGTTGCTTCCACCACCACCTTGTTCCAGATAAATGGACCTGAATAGATTCTCTCATCATTACCATTGTCACTGGGTGAAGCTGCTAATAGGCAGTAGAGGTTTAGGAAAACAGGGCTTGCCATGTGCTGTAGAAATGCTGGATATAACATCTAAGATGTCTTTTTGCCTTTCTGCCTCTCTTCTCAGAGACAGCATACCAGTAGATCTTCATTAGTTTCTGAGTTCACTTCAAGGTGCTGGTGGTTTACCTGTAAGCCCTATACAGTTTGGATCCTTGTGTCAGGGTTCCAAATAGCATCCAAAATTCCAACCCTGTTGCCTCCAGGACCATCTCCTTTGGGCAGAATCTGCCCTCCTACATACTCTAGACCAGTGGTTCTCAACCTTCCCAATGCCGCGACCCTTTAATACAGTTCCTCATGTTGTGGTGACCCCCAACCATCAAATTGGTATCTCGGTTCCTAAGACCATCAAAAATATGTGTTTTCCGATGGTCTTAGGCGACCCCTGTGAAAGGGTCGTTCGACCCCCAAAGGGGTCCCGACCCACAGGTTGAGAACCGCTGTTCTAGAAGGAGGAGGATGTTTTGAGGTCAGGTAGTTCTCGACTTACAACAATTCATTTAGTGGTTGTTCAAAGTGACTTATGACCATTTTTCATGCTTATGATTGCTGCAGCATCCCCTTGGGCCCATGATCAAAGTTCAGATGCTTAGCATATATGATGGTTGCAATGTCCCTGGGTCATGTGAACACCTTTTGTGACCTTCTGACAAGCAAAGGCAATGGGGAAGCCAGATTCACTCTCAACATCCGCGTTAATGACTTAACTACTGCAATGATTCACTTAGCAAATGTGACAAGAAAAATTGTAAAATAGGACAAAATTCACCTAACCCATGTCTCACTTAGCAACATAAATTCTGGGCTCAATTGTGGTTGTAAGTCGAGGTCTACCTGTATTCACTCCATGGTAGATCAAGAGCTGGGCCCTGGGGAATAAGCTTCTCAGGAAGATCCCTACTGTATGGGGTAGCATCCCCCCTCCAACTATGCTCTCACCCTGTTATCTTTCCAAGGCTCATGGGGTTTTAGAATAGTAATGCTTTCCTCTGGTAATGATTGCATTGAATATGAATCATTTCTGAAATTGTATATTTTAAGCCTCTTAGAGTTGCTTGACTAAGTAGCAGGCAAATGCTGCTGTTTTCTATTATCTTTTGGCCGAGATATCTACAGGTAGTCATCACTTAGCAACCATTTGTACTGTGACCATTAAAAATTATGACTGTGCATAACAAATGGTAGTTATGATGTGTCCTCAACAGTTCCCCACAGTCATGTGATAAAAAATGGGCTCTTGTCCAGTTGCCCACATTGCTTCCCTCCCTCTTCCTCCCACCTCTCAAGCATTGCTGTTGCTGGTCATATGCAAAGCCTCTGTGTGGCCTGCAAGGTTGTACTGAGACCTCACAAGGCTTTAGGAAGCAAGGCACAGCAGATGTCCTGGTCAGGTGCCCCTCATCATGGATGGATGGATGGATGGATGGAGGAAGGAAGGAAGGAAGGAAGGAAGAAAGAAAGAAAGAAGAAAGAAAAAAGAAAGAAAGAAAGAAAGAAAGAAAGAAAGAAAGAAAGAAAGAAAGAAAGAAAGAAGAAAGAAAAAAGAAAGAAAGAAAATTCTTTATTGGCCAAGTGTGATTGGACACACAAGGAATTTGTCTTTGGTCCATATGCTGCCAATGTACATAAAAGAAAAGATACATTCATCAGGAATCATAAGGTACAACACTTAATGATAGTAATAGGATACAAATGAGCAATCAAATAATACTAGGAAACAATCATTATAAATTTAAGGATACAAGCAACAAAGTTACAGTCATACAAGTCATAAGTGGGAGGAGATGGGTGATAGGAATGATGAGAAGACTAATAGCAATGCAGACTTAGTAAATAGTTTCCTAATAGTAAATACTAGTGTTGAGGGAATTATTTGTTTAGCAGAGTGATGGCGTTCAGGAAAAAAACTCTTCTTGTGTCTAGTTGTTCTGGTGTGCCGTGCCCTATAGCATCATTTTGAGGATAGAAGTTGAAACAATGGATGTGAAGGATTTGTAAATATTTTCACAGCCCTCTTTTTGACTTGTGTAGTGTACAGGTCCTCAATGGAAGGCAGGTTGGTAGTCATTGTTTTTTCTGCAGTTCTAATTATCCTCTTAAGTCTGTGTCTGTCTTATGGAAAGAAGAAGACAGCAAAGATCAGCTGGTGGAAGTGTGTGAGGGAGAACAAAGGGCACCAGGGTGGTGTTGGGCAGGATGGCCAAAAAATGAGATGGGGATAGGAGATAGATGTGAGAGGGGAATTGAAGCAGAGGCAAGCCTGGCAGGGCAGGAGAATGTGACGTTGTGGCCAAACGATAGCACTGGGACTACCAAATGTGCCATTGCTAAGCTGTGCATTCACTAACAACCACTTCACTTAACAACAAAAATTCTGATCCAAATTAGGACAATGAGAAAGGATCAGCCTGTCTACCTACCTACCTATCGTTAGCTAATACTGACAGCAGTATGAAGGAAACTTTCCATTTTAAAAAAAAATGTTGAAAAAAAAGTAATAAAATCTTAGGTGTTTGAAGATCACCTCACATTCTTCAGTTCCTGATTGCATCTTCTATACATGAAAATTTGAGCCATTAAAATAATGCTGAATAATATTCAAGGACTTGCCCAAGTGGTACTTGAGAACAGAAGCTGCCTCTGAATAAAGGTGCTTAAGATTGTGCTGTAAATTGTTTTTTTTTTAATGAATTCATTTAATAGATCCCTTTTTGTGGCAGTCACTGTAGTACTAACATTAGTCAACTACCACAAATTCTCCAATCTGATGAGCACAAGGCATCCATTATAATACAGATAAAAAGATGGGAAAATCATTCTCTCTCTCTCTCTCTCTCTCTCTCTCTCTCTCTCTCTCTCTCTCTCTCTCTCTCTCTCTCCCTCCCTCCCTCCCTCCCTCCCTCCCTCTCTCCCTCCCTCTTTCTCTCTCTCTTTGTGTTTGTGTTTGTGTATGGATGGATGGATGGATGAAAGGATAGGGATAGGGATAGATATCGGTAGATATAGATGATGATATATTTAAACAAGCTTTTTCTTACCTTCCAGAAGTCAATTTCTGGGGTTTATAGACCTTTTGTTCCATAACTAAATCTGAAAACCCACCATGAAATCACCTTTCAGTTTGTAAATTCTTAAATGCTTAAGTGGATGCAACTTCCTTGCATCTCCCTCTCCCTTTCTCCCTCCCTCGCTCCCTCCCTCTCTCCCTCCCTCCCTCTCTCTCTCTCTCTGTCTGTGTGTGTGTGTGTGTCTGTGTGTGTGTGTGTGTGTGTGGATGGATAGATGGATGGATGGATGGATGGATGGATGGTTAGATGGATGAAAGGATAGGGATAGGGATAGGGATAGAGATAGGGATAGATATCGGTAGATATAGATGATATATTTAGACAAGCTTTTTCTTACCTTCCAGAAGTCAATTTCTGGGTTTATAGGCCTTTTGTTCCATAACTAAATCTGAAAACCCACCATGAAACTATCTTTCAGTTTGGAAATTCTTCAATGCTTAAGTGGAGATAACAGGCTTTGGCTGAGAAGAAGGACTTGTTCATCAGAAGAACTGAACATTTTGCCATGATCTAAAAAGAGACATTTTTTTCCAGCAACAACTACATCAGGCAGTTGTAGAAAGCTAAAAACCTGAACATATGGTGTGAATCAGAGGGAAAGAATAACAAGGGCCAGAGGGCAACTCAAAATTTAACTTCAAATTAGAGATACCTGTCAGCCACAGATAGTGCCAAAAAAACACATTTCCAATGTCATCTGACATTCAGGTAAAATCAAAATGGAGTGGGTGCTGGGGAAGAGATGACATTAGCCTGTGCTTAATCATAAGATACCCAGCCACCACACAAAGCAAACCACCAACTTTCCAGTTTCTTTGCATCATTTTCTACTCAGCTTACAGGAATCAGAATGTTTGGCTTCCCATAAAAATCTGTCTCTATGCATATTATCAATCACTATGCTAAATAGTGTGGAAAGAGGAGGAAGGGAAACAAAGGTGCTGAAAGCAGAGTTATAAATTGTAGATTAATCAGTGACCACAAATTGCTGCAACTGGCAGAGACTGTAAGGTCAGACGGAATCACTGTGATCCTATAAAGCCAATGGGACACTTGAAGGAACTTCAGAACTTATGTTGTGCTATGTTTAATTCTGCCCTCAGTTTCCCAGAAGTCATCCTTCCTGATGAAAGAGATTTCTGGGATTTGTTTTGTTTTTTAGTGCATTCTAATGGTGAGTCACAATTTTTTCAATATTTGTACTAACTGTCCTGTCGGTCTCTGCAAATGTGCTTGACTTCATCTGGTTCAGGTGCTCTGCATCATGGAATGGTACAGTTCTCATCAAAGCCAGAAGGTGTGATTTAAAGCATCGAATGGCATCACATTTTGTGATGCAGCTATTCTTCTTGCTCATATCCAGTTGTAAACCAAATCTTCCTCTAGAACAGGGCTATCAAACTCCCGGCCCATGGGCCTGATGCGTCACACGCTGGCCATGCCTGGTTTAGCAAAGGAGAAAAAAGTCCCAATATATCACATGATGCTGCCATGACAATGTGAGTTTCACACCTCCTGTTCTAGAAACTTAGAAGCAACTCAGCTCCAGTTTCCAGTATCTGTCATCCCTATTTTATTTTATTTTTTATGCCTCTCAAGGTGTTGTACATGAGAACCTGCGGGGAGCTTTGATTCATGTTTGCTTGATTATATGCTTGATTACATTTATCAGGATTTCTAATCATGCAAAGCTTCAACTCCCATTCAAACAAAGACAGGTAGAAGTGTAGCTACCTGCAATTTTCCCTATTCAACATAAAAGGTAAAGGAGATCACTGAATTTGACTTAACCCTCCTATACATCTTTGTCCACATCTTCTTGTCTCCATCAATAGACTGTTAGTGTCATTATATCTGCACTATATTAGCTAACATAAGCATATTACAGATAAGGGAAGTAAAATATTCTATGATCTATGAATGGCAAAGAATTCAATTTCTTATTCTAATCCAAAATCAGACTTTCCATTTTACCTCCTTTGATTTCTACAGTACAAGATGCTAATGGTTGGTTTACCAGGAAATTAAGTAAAGATTTCTGGACTATTCCTTGCTAGACAGATTGTTTTTAATTCCAGTCCAAAATCCCATTCTGCTCAGCATCTCTCCGAGGTATCATCAACATCCAAAAAACCATACACAATGTACTCTTGGTATTTTGGTATTTTCCAGGAACCACTTTTCTTTATCCCACTCCCTTCTGTCACTTTTCTGAAATAACTTGAAAATTATAAATAACTACTAATTTCCACCAACCATTGGCAGATTTAGAGTCTGTTTCCTGTTTTTAATGTATTGGATTAGAGTACATTAAAGCAGATAATATGTCGATGCTTCAAAAAAAATGAGAAAGTCCTAGTGCAACAGTGTTGAATGAAGACTTAGCAATATAAAAATTGGACTAGTGATAGGACCCACAATTGCAGTTTAGAAGGATCTTGGCTGCTGGATTGACTTAACCAGCATTCTAAAGAAAGCCAATTTTAACTTAGCACAGAGAGAAGGGGGTCACACTATTTTCCAAAGCAGCTGAAGGCCAGACAAGGAATAATGGATGGAAATTTGACCAAGTAGAGATTCAACCTAGAAATAAGGAGGAACTTTCTGACAGTGAGAACAATCAACCAAGGAAATAGCTTGCCTTCGGAAGTTGTGGGGGTTTCATCACCTGAGACTTTCAAGAAGAGATTGGACTGCCATTTGTCAAAAATGGTGTAGGCCAGTGGGGGACTAAGGCTCACTAGTGCCCTAAGCACTGACAAATCTTGGTGCCCCTTCTTTGTACATACTGTACAAAATTTCATTGTTTTTCCCCCCTCAACTTTGAGGTGCCCCCTTGGACCTGGTGCCCTAAGCACGTACTTAGTCTGCTTAATGATTAATGCACCATTAGAGTAGGGTCTCCTGCTTGAGAGGGGGGGTGGTTTGGACTAGATGACCTATAAGGTCCCTTCCAACTCTGTTAATCTGTTAAAACTTCATCAAAATACTTAATACTCATTAATGTAATATATCCCTGTGAAAGGATTCATTGTCATTAGAGTAAAGCATATCATCCAGTAATTATGTTGAAATGAAAAAAAGTATTGTAGAACCAGGTACATTTGTTTAGATGTCCTTGCATTTGAACAACTGATGTCATTATCTGTCTTGTGAAACATAGTTTTGAGACAGGGATT